>NC_056695.1:46326068-46638568 GCF_018350215.1 Panthera leo | reverse complement strand
GAACGGCTATTATCAAGAAGACAAGAGATAACAAATGTTGGTGAGTATGTGGAGAAAAGGGAACCATTGTGCACTGTTGGTGGGAATGAGATTACTTTAGCCACTATGGAAAACAATATGGGCTTTCCTCAAAAGATTAAAAATAGATCTACCTGATTCAGCAACTACACTTCTGGGTATATACCCAAAGGAAATAAAAATTGGGTATCACCATACCTCGAGATCATAAAAGTCATATACGAAAGACCCAACGTTAATATTATCCTCAATGGGGAAAAACTGAGAGCTTTCTCCCTAAGGTCAGGAACAAGACAGGGATGTCTACTCTTGCTACTGTTATTCAACATAGTGTTGGAAGTCTTAGCCTCTGCAATCAGACAACACAAAGAAATAAAAGGCATCCAAATCAGCCAGGAGGAGGTCAAACTTTCACTCTCCGCAGATGACATGATACTCTACATGGAAAACCCAAAAGATTCCACCAAAAAACTGCTAGAACTTATTCATGAATTCAGCAAAGTTGCAGGATATAAAAGTAACGCACAGAAATCGGTTGTGATCCTATACACCAACGATGAAGCAACAAAAGCGAAATCAAGGAATCGATCCCATTTACAATTGCACCAAAAACCATAAAATACCTAGGAATAAATCTACCCAAAGAGGTGAAAAATCTATACACTGAAAACTATAGAAAGCTTATGAAAGAAATTGAAGAAGACACACACACACACACACAAAAAAAAAAAAAAAATGGAAAAAGATTCCATGCTCCTGGATAGGAAGAACAAATATTGTTAAAATGTCGATACTACCCAAAGCAATCTACCTATTCAATGCAATCCCTATCAAAATAACACCAGCATTCTTCACAGAGCTAGAACAAATAATCCTAAAATTTGTATGGAACCACAAAAGACCCCGAATAGCCAAAGCAATCTTGAAAAAGAAAAACAAAGCAGGAGACATCACAATCCCAGACTTCAAGTTATAGTACAAAGCTGTAATCATCAAGACAGTATGGTACTGGCACACGAACAGACACTCAGATCAATGGAATAGAATAGAGAACCCAGAAATGGTCCCACAAACGTATGGCCAACTAATCTTTGAGAAAGCAGGAAAGAATCTCCAATGGAATAAAGACATTCTCTTCAGCAAGTGGTGCTGGGAAAACTGGACAGCGACATGCAGAAAAATGAACCTGGACCACTTTCTTACACCATATACAAAAATAAACTCAAAATGGATGAAAGACCTAAATGTAAGACAGGAAGCCATCAAAATCCTCGAGAAGAAAGCAGGCAAAAAAACCTCTTTGATCTTGGCTGCAGCAATTTCTTACTCAACACGTCTCTGGAGGCAAGGGAAACAAAAGCAAATATGAACTACTGGGACCTCATCAAAATAAAAAGCTTCTGCACAGTGAAGGAAACAATCAGCAAAACTAAAAGGCAACCAACAGAATGGGAGAAGATGTTTGCAAACGACATATCAGATAAAGGGTTAGTATCCAAAATCTATAAAGAACTTACCAAACTCAACACCCAGAAAACAAATAATCCAGTGAAGAAATGGGCAAAAGACATGAATAGACCCTTCTCCAAAGAAGACGTCCGGATGGCCAACCGACGTATGAAAAAATGTTCAACATCGCTCATCATCAGGGAAATACAAATCAAAACCACCATGAGATACCACCTTATAACTGTCAGAATGGCTAACGTTAACAACTCAGGCAACAACAGATGTTGGCGAGGATGCGGAGAAAGAGGATCTCTGTTGCACTGCTGGTGGGAATGCAAGCTGGTGCAGTCACTCTGGAAAACAGTATGGAGGTTCCTCAAAAAATTAAAAATAGAACTACCCTATGGCTCAGCAATTGCACTACTAGGTATTTAGGTAATGGAATGGATAAAAAACAATATCCAGCTATATGCTGCCTACAAGAGACTGAAAGACACATGCAGACCCAAAGTGAAGGGATGGAGATACATTTATCATGCAAATTGAAGTGAAAAGAAAGAGTAGCAATACTTATAGTAGACAAAATAGATGTTAAAACAAAGGCTCTAATAAGACTCAAAGTACACTATGTAATAATAAAGGTGTCAATCCAACAAGAAGATAAAACAGTTGTAAATATTTATGCACTCAATATGGTAGTATCCAAATAAATAAAGCAGTCCATAGCAAACATAAAGAAAATAACCTATAATAGTAGTAGGAGACTTTAATATCCCACTGGTATCAATGGATAAATCATCCAAACAAAATCAACAAGGAAACAGTGGCTTTGAAGGACACATCGGACCAGATGGATCTAACAGATATATTCAGAAGATTCCATCCTAAAACAGCAGAATATACTTTTTCAAGTGCATATGGAACATTCTCCACAATAGATCATATCTTAGGCCACAAAACAAGTCTCAACGAATTCAAAAAGACTGAAACTATACTATGCATCTTTTCTGGCACAATGCTGTGAAACTAGAAATCAACCACAAGAAAAAAACCTGAAAAGCCCACAAATACACGGAGGTTAAATAACATGCTACTAAACAATGAATGGGTCAACCAAGAAATCAAAGACAAAATTTAAAAAAAATACATGGAGGGGTGCCTGGGTGGTTCAGTTGGTTGAGGGTCCGACTTTGGCTCAGGTTATGATCTTGCGGTCTGTGAGTTCGAGCCCCGCATCGGGCTATATGCTGACAGCTCAGAGCCTGGAGCCTGTTTCAGATTCTGTGTCTCCCTCTCTCTCTGCCCCTCCCCTGCTCATGCTCTGTCTTTCTCTGTCAAAAAATAAACATAAAAAAAAATTTTTTTTAAATACATGGAGACAAATGAAAACACAATCGTCCAAAATATTTGGGATACAGCAAAGCTGTATTTGTGAGGGACATTTATAGCAATACAAGCCGACCTCAAGAAGAAAAGAAAGAAGGAAGGAAAGAAAGAAAGAAAGAAAGAAAAAAAAAAAAAAAGAAAGAAAGAAAAAAGAAAAAAATCTCAAATAAACAACCTAACCTTTAATCTAAAGCAACTAGCAAAAGAACAACAAAACCCCAAACCAGCAGAAAGAAGGAAATAATAAAGATTAGGACAGAAATAAACAAAATAGAAACTAAAAAAACAATAGAATACATCAATGAAACCAGGAGCTGGTTTTCTAAAAAGATCAACAAAATCAATGACCTTTTAGCCAGAATCATCAAAACAGAGAGAGCGGGGGAGAGGCCTCAAATAAGATCAGAAATGAAAGGAAAGAAATAACAGACAACAGAGATACAAAAGATTGTAAGAGAATATTATAAGATATTACATGCCAACAAATTAGATGACCTAGAAAAAATAGATAAATTTCTGGAAACCTAGAACCTCCCAAAACTGAACCAGGAAGAAATATAAAATTTGAACAGACTGAATATCAGCAATGAAATTGAATCAGTAATCAAAAAAACTCCAGCAAACCAAAATCCAGTGCCATATGATTTCACAGCAAATTCTACATAACGTTTAAAGGAGAGCTGACACCTGTTTTCTCAAACTCTTCAAAAAAAAAAAAAAAATAGACGAGGAAGGAAGACTTTCTAATTCATTCTATGAAGCCAGCAGTACCCTGATGCCAAAACCAGACAAAATCACTGCAAAAAAGAACTACAGACCAATATCTCTGAGACACATAGATGCAAAAATCCTCAACAAAAAATAGTAGCAAACTGAATCCAACAATACATTAAAAATATCATTCACCATGATCAAGTGGGATTTATCCCTGAGATACAAGGATGGTTTGGTATTCACAAGTCAATCAATGTGATATATCACATCAAGAAGAGAAAGAATGGGGCGCCTGGGTGGCTTGGTCGGTTAAGCGGCCGACTTTGGCTCAGGTCATGATCTCACGGTCCGTGAGTTCGAGCCCTGCGTCGGGCTCTGTGCTGACAGCTCAGAGCCTGGAGCCTGTTTCAGATTCTGTGTCTCCCTCTCTCTCTGCCCCTCCCCTGTTCATGCTCTGTCTCTGTCTCAAAAATAAATAAACATTAAAAAAAAAAAAAAAAAAAAAGAAGAGAAAGAATAAGAACCATATGATCATTTCAATAGATGCAGAAAAAGGATCGGACAAGGTACAACATCCATTCATGATAAAAACCCTCAAGAAAGTAGATTAGAGGAAACATACCTCAACCTCACTGAAGGCCTTATATGAAAACCCCACAGCTAACATCATACTCAATGGTGAAAAATTGAGAGTGTTTCTCAATTTTCTTGTTCCTAAGGTCAGGAACAAGACAGGGATATCTATTCTCACCACTATTATTTAACCTAGTACTGGAAGTCCTAACCTCAACAATCAGACAAGAAGAAGGAATAAAAGCCATCCAAATTGGTAAGGAAGAAGGGAGACTTTCACTATTTGCAGATGACATGATACTATATATAGAAAACCCGAAAGACTCTGTCAAACTATTATTTAGAACTGATAAATGAATTCAGTAAGGTTGCAGGATACAAAATCAATGTTCAGAAATCTGTTGCGTTTTTATATACTAATAATGAATCAACAGAAGAGACATTAAGAAAGCAGTCCCATTTACAATTGCACCAAAAAATAATAAAATACCCAGGAATAAACTTAACTAAGGAGATGAAACACCTGTGCTCTGAAAACTGTAAAACATTGATGAAAGACATTGAAGACCTCATAAACAAATACAAGGATATCCCATGCTCATGGATTGGAAGAAAATATATTGTTAAAATATCCATACTACCTGAAGCAATCTACAGATTTAGTGCAATCCCCATCAAAATGCCAATAATGTTTTTCATAGAACTAGAACAATCCCAAAATTTGTATGGAACCACAGAAGACCCTGACTAGCCAAAGCAATCTTGAAAAAGAGCAAAACTGGAGACATCACAATTCCAGATTTCAAGTTATACTACAAAGGTGTAGTGATGAAAACAGTATGATTTTGGCCCCAAAACAGGCACACGGATCAATGGGACAGAATAGAAAGCCCAGAAATAAAGCCATGTTTATATGGTCAATTAATCTTTGACACAGGAGGAAAGCATATGCAATGGGGTAAAGACAGTCTCTTCAACAAATATTGGGAAAACTGGACAGCAGCATGCAAAAGAATGACACCATGTTGCACTATACACAAAAATAATCTCAGAATGGATTAAAGACCTAAATGTGACATAAAAATCCTAGAAGAAAACACAGGTAGTAATTTCCCTGACAGTGACTGTAGCAACTTTTTTTTTCTAGATATGTCTCCTAAGACAAGGGGAAAAAAAGCAAAAAACTATTGGTACTACATCCAAATAAAAAGCTTCTACCCAGTGAAGAAAACAATCAATAAAACTAAAAGGCAACCTACTCAAGGGGAAAAGATATTTACAAATGGCATATCCAATAAAGGGTTAGTACCCAAAATATATAAAGAATTGATACAACTCAACACCCAAAAAATAAATAATCCCATTAAAAAATGGGCAGAAGGCCTAAATGGACCTCTCTCCAAAGAAGATAGTCAGATGGTCAATACACACATGAAAAGGTGCTCAATATCAGTGATCATCAGGGAAATGCAAATCAAAACTACAATGAGATATCACCTCACACCTGTGAGAATGGCTAAAATCAACAACACAAGAAACAACAAATGTTGGAGAGGATACAGAGGATTAGGAACCCCCTTGCACTGTTGGTGGGAGTGCAAACTAGCGTAGCCACCGTGAAAAACAGTGTGGAGGTTACTCAAAAAGTTAAAATGGAACTACTCTATGATCTAGTAATTGCACCATTGGGTGTTTACCCAAAAAGTACAAAAATATTGATTCAAGGGGATACATGGCCCTCTATGCTCATTGCAGCATTATTTATAATAGCCAAACTATGGAAACAGCCCGAGTGTCCATTGAGAGATGAACAGATAAAGAAGAAGCATACATACCATGGGATATTATTCAGCCACAAAAAAGAATGAAATCCTGGCATTTGCAACATGTCTTGAGCTAGAGAGTATAATGCTAAGTAAAATAAACCAGAGATTGACAAATGCTGTACGATTTTACTTATATGTAGAAATTAAGAAACAAAACAAACTAGCAAAGGAAAAGAGAGAGAGGGAGGGAAGGAAGGATGGGGGAGGGAGGGAGGGAGGGAGAGAGAGAGAGAAACCAAGAAACAGACTCTTAACTGTAACAAACTGATGGTTACCAGAAGGGAGGTCGGTGGCGGGATGGGTAAAATAGTGATTCAAGAGTGCACTTATCATGATGAGCACAGAGTAATGTATAGAATTGTTGAAACACTATATCATACACCTGAAACCGATATAACACTGTATGTAAACTATACTAGAATTGAAAAAAATTTAATAATAAGAAGAAAATACCTAGGAGTAAATTTAACCAAGGAGGCAAAAGACCTGCACACTGAAAATTATAAGACATTGATGGAAGAAAGCGAAGACAATAAACGGAAAGATACTCTGAACTCCTGTATTGGGAGATTTTATATCATTAAAATATTCATACTACCCAAGCCATCTACAAATTCAAAGCAGTCACTGTATCCCAATTCCAATGGCATTTTTCACAGCAACAGAACAAACAATTCTAAAATTCGCATGGAACCAGAAATGACCCCAAATAGCCAAGACAATCCTGAGAAAGAAGAACAAAGCCAGAGGCATCACACTCTGATTTCAAACCACAGTTGACCCTGAATAGCATGGGAGTTAGGGGCTCTGAGCCACCCATGTAATAAAAAATCTACATATAACTTTGACCCCCCAAATTTAATTATGAATAGTGTACTATCAACTGGAAGTCTTATTTCAATAATAGTTGATTCACACATATTTTGAATGTTATATGTATTATATACTGTATTCTTACAATAAAGTAAGCTAAAAAATGTTAAGAAAATCGTAAAAAAGAGCAAATATTTTTATAATCCTGTATTTATTTTTAAAAATCCACAATTGGGGCACCTGGGCGGCTCAGTCAGGTAAGCGTCTGACTTTGGCTCAGGTCACGATCTCATGGTTCATGAGTTCAAGCCCAGCATCGGGCTCTGTGCTGACAGCTCGGAGCTTGGAGCCTGCTTCAGATTCTGTGTCTCCTCCTCTCTCTCTGCCCCTCCTGACTCATGTTTTCTCTCTCTCAAAAATAAATAAACATTAATAATAATAATAATAATAATAATAATGATAATGATAATCCCCAATTAAGTAGATGCATGCAGTTCAATCCTGTGTGGTTCCAAAGTCAGCTATATATATTACAAAGCTCTGTAATAAAAATAGTATGGTTTTGGCATAAAAATGACTCATAGATCAATGAAACAGAATAAATAGAAATAAACCCAGTCATACATGATCGATTCATTTATGACAAAGGAATTAAGAATATATAGTGGAGAAAGGATAGTCTCTTTAATAAAAGGTGTTATAACTGGACAGCCACATGCAAAAGAATGAAACTGGACCCCTATCTTACATCACAAACTAAAATTAACTCAAGATGGATGAAAGATTTGAATGCAAAACTTGAAACCATAAAACTCATAGAAGAAAACATAGGCAGTCAGTTCCTTGACATCAGTCTAGGCAATTACTTTTTGGATCTGACACCAACAGCAAAGCAAAAACAAAAAACTGGGACTACATCCAACTGAAAACTTCTTTCAGCCAATAAAATCATCAATGAAATGGAAAGGCAACCTATGAAATGGGAGAAAATATTTACAAATCACATATCTGATAAGGGCTTAATATCCAAAATATGTAACTCAATGGCAAGAAAAAACAAAACAAAACAAAACCTAAAACCCCCACAAGTAATCAAACCCGAAAATGGGCAGACTACCTGAACAGACATTTTCCCAAAGGTGGCATATAGATGGCTGACAGCTACATGACAAGATGTTCAACATCACCATCAGGGAAATGCAAATCCAAACCACGGTGAGATTTCGCCTCCCGCCTGTTAGAATGGCTATTATCAAAAAGATAAGAAATGACAAGCAAATGCTGGTGAGGATGTGGAGAAAATGGAACCCCTGCACACTGTTGGTGGGGGTATAAGTTGGTGTAGCCACTATGGAAAACAGCATGGAATTTCCTCAAAAAACTGAAAATAGACCTACCATCTAATATAGCACAGCCACTTCTGGGTATGAGAAAATGAAACATCTCAAAGAGATATTTGCATCTCCATGTTTATTGCAGCATTATTTATAATAGCCAAGATGTGGAAACAAATTAAGTGTCCATTGGTGGATGAATAGAGAAAGGAAATGTGAGACAGACAGACACACACACACACACACACACACACACACAGTGGAATATTATTCATCCATAAAAAAGTAGGAAATCCTTCCATTTGTGACAACATAGATGGACCTCGAGGGCATTATGCCAAGTGAAATTAGTTTAAGCTTAATTTAAGCAAGGCCCTAATTCTCTTCAATTCTTTAAAAAAATTTTTTTTACATCTATTTATTTTTGAGAGACAGAACACAAGTGGGGGAGAGGCAGAGAGAGAAGGAGACACAGAGTCCGAAGCAGGCTCCAGGCTCTGAGCTGTCAGCACAGAGCCCGACGTGGGGCTCGAACCCACAAACCGTAAGATCATGACCTGAGCCAAACTCGGACGCTTAACCAACTGAGCCACCCAGGCACCCCTAACCCTCTTCAATTCTATGAAGGCTGACAGAGGCGAGGAAGCTGAAGAAAAGTGTGAAGCTAGCAGAGGTTGATTCGGGAGATTTAAGGAAAGAAGCCATCTCCGCAGAATAAAAGTGCAAGGTGAAGCAGCGAGTGTTGACGTAGAAGCTGCAGCAAGTTCTCCAGAAGATCTAAGACACTTGATTATGGTAGCTACACGAAACAACCGATTTTCAACGTAGAAAACCTGGAAACAGCTACCAGCCCTGACAGCTTGCGCCCAAAGACCTGTCTCGTGAGAAGTACAGAAACCACCAACTTGGATGTTACTGGATAGTTTCAGCCCAATATTCCTACCAGTTTAGAGAAGACCGCCACCAGCTCTGTTTACTATTTAACATCCTTGTGACAAATACCCAGGACTTTCCCGTTTGTTGTCATTTTATGGGACAGCATCTTTTCTTTCCTTGAGTTTGGTTATCCTCTCTTGACGACTTGAACTTCTTCCAGCACAGTTTTTAACATTGAGAGAGAGAGAAAGAGAGAAAGGAAAGAAAAGAAAAAGAGAGGGAACCCTTCCCCCCCCACCAAAAAAAAAAAAAAAAAACAGACAACCCAACATACTAGACACAACGTTTGACTTTGCACACAGCCCTTCCACAATAAAGCCTGCGGCCGCCCCTGGGCTTTTACAAGGACTGAGCAAACGCTGGCTGATCCACCTCCCTCACTGGATACACCAAAAGCAACACTATCATTTTCTTAGACAAACATCCTGGGCACTTTGGCTTCTTTTACTTTGTCATGAACACAACCGGTTTTGCGGAGTCCCTTAGGAGACCTTGAAAGACCAGTTCGTGTTATTTTAACCTCCTCACTGGCTTATCCCTTCGGTTTATAAGGCTAACATCTTTGCCCATGGCTTCCCGGTACCAATGAAAGGAATACCTAAGGAAAAAAAATGCTCTTTATCTTCTTAAAGAGATTCGTGTTTCCAGGACATGATGGGAAAAGACTGAAGGAACACGCGGGTGTGTGGGCGTTGTTTGTGTTTACGTAAAACCAGGAGTAAGCGTTCCTGGGTGACATACTTCAGCTCCTGTTGCCACTTCCCAGTTTGGTCGAAGCTGCTGGAACTAATTCCTCTGCTCTTTTAACCTCTGATTTGAGCTGGAACCAGAAGGACACCTGGTTGGCCACCTCAGGGACCAAGAAAGTAAGTGAGAAGAGTAATAGTACCCCTACAGGTGTGTGCCTAGGACAGTGAACTTGATCATCAGAATTCTCACTCAGGGTCCTCCTGAAGACGCAGGATTGTGTTCCTTGGTATCTGGCCTGGTGACACTCTGGTGATTAATGGTGACTAAGTGTGGCACTTACTGCCAGTAGCTCATGGAGGTCAGAGACTGGCCCCTCCCTGTGATCACTGCAGGGGTCTGTGGTAGCTATGGCTGGGGTCTGTAGGGCAGTTTTCCATTATTCTTTTCCTGGTAATAGTACCCCCTCTCCTTCAGGAAATGTCTCCCCCCGCACCAGGCGAATCTAGTGGGTTTGACGAGCCACAGTGCCTGAGCCTGTCTAGGGGTGAGATTATGATCGAACCGGGCCAGGCTTAGCCCTGCACCCCTCTGGACATTGTTGAGCAAGCTAGGGAGCTGGAGGACATCCTCGACACCAATCTGTCCTCTACCTGCCCCGCTCAAGCTGTCAAGGCCTGCCAATTATACCTTCCGGATTTCTTTCCTGTCCATCTCTCCTAACACCCCCATCCCAGCTGTGAGCATCTCTCACCCGAACAGTTGCACAGCCTCCTGAGCGATGTTCTCGAGCCCGCCCCGGCTGCCTCCGCCTCGCCTACTGCAGCTGGAGTCATTCTTTCAGAGGACAGATAAGATCGTGTCACCCTACACCTTCCCCATGTCTCTCTTGGCTTCGTGCAGGCTTAGGACAAAGATGAAATTCCTTAACGTGGCCCACAAGGCACTGCATGGAGGGTTCCCTCCCCGCTTCTCTAGTCTCACAGGCAGTGCTCTCTGCTGGGTATTTTCATTCTAACTGCGCCGGCCTTCTTGTAGCCCCAGGCTCTGATGTTAACAGGCTGCTCTCCTCACACTGTTCTCTCCACCCTGCCTGCCTGCCCTTGCCCTAACTCTTCCCCCTACATTACTCAACCTTGTGATCCTAGCTCAAACGTCTCTAACTTAGGCATGCTTTCCCTGACCTCCAAGGTCAAATCCTCATGCACACCCTCACAGCACCATCTACCTTTTCCTCCATGCGCTTGCCACAGCTCGATTTTGTACTTGTTGGCCAGTGGATTGATGTTTCGTTTCCTCCACTGATCATGAGCTCCATTAGCCTAAGTATGGTGTCATTTTGCTCACAATATCTGTTGAGTGACTGACAACAAATGAATTGATCCACGTGGCGGGCACCCAATAGGGGAGGCCCACTGTAGCCTTGCCTCAGAATTTCCCAAGTTAAAGGTGGAGGAGAATCGCCTTCTTTTCCCTTGGACTCATTAACTACCAGGGGTCAGGCTCTGGATTGCAGATGACCGTCTTCTCTGCCTTAAGGCGCTCACGTGTCTACAAAATGAGACTTGGCAAGTGGAAAGAAGAGAAGGTCCTGCCAGAGTGGCCTCCCTCTTCCATCCCCCATGCCCCGGAGCTCAGGAGCTCTTCCCTCAGTTCTTCTGTGCTCCCCAAGCTGTCCCCAGCTGCATAAGCCAGTAAACCCCCAGTTTATGTAAGCTGGTCTGAGCTGTGGTATTGTCACCCGCAACAGACAGATCCTTGGCGAAGGCAGGTTAAGTGGGTGGTGTGGGCCAAGAGATCCAGGACTAGAGAGACATCGGGTCGGGGCTTTCACAAAACAAAAGGCAACTTAGAATTGTATCTGATGCAGCAATACCTTGCCCCACTGCTATGAGAGTACGCAGGTCCCCATCGCCATCTGCCATACGAATAGTGGCTCTAACCCGCCGGCGAACGTTTGGGGTAGAAGTCCAAGTATTTCAAGGCTGAGTTCGTCTCTGCAGCAAACAAGCAGCAACCATGCTAACTGCTATCCGTTCCTGCAACAAACATGTGTCGTGCACCTACGGTGTGCACCGCAGGGAACACAGAGTGAATAAAGATCCAGTCCCTGCGGGAAGTTGACCCTCCAGTTTGTTGGGGGGGGGGGAGGGGTGTGGCATAGACACAAATAACAAGATAGAAAGTGCTCCGAATGGCTCTCAGGTAGCTCACTTCTGAAGGCTGCATGGGGGAGAGGGCAGCATGCCATTAAGAGCCAGAAAAACCTGGCTGTGAATGTTGGCTCTTCTGCCCACTGACACGGAGGCTTAGGTAGTTTCCTCTGCTGTTCGTGGGGCTAATAACACCCTTGCGGGTTATGAAGGGAATGAAAACAGATGAAATATATGAAGTGCGAAGCAGAAAGGCTTCCAGAAAATGGGCGTTAATGTTTTTATGCGCCCAGATGGTACGTTGAGAGCCACCTGCAAAGTGCCCCTGCCCCAAATTATCCCCTCGCCCATCAGCCGAGAGCACTCGAATTCCTGGCATTAGGGATTCGGGTTTGGGGTTTATGGGTTATGGGTTATGGGCTATGCTAGAAGATCCCCGCTAAAACGCAAACATGTTACTTGAAAATGCCAACACAGAGAGTCATTAGAAGATGTGAACACTTAGCAAGGAGGGATTAAATGACTGCAAGACACAACAGGCCACGGAGAATAAGGCAAATGATAATATGATCTAGCTCCGTGTCAGGCACTGTGGCCACGTGCGCTCCGTGCCCAGCTGATCTCGGGCAACTGACCTAAGCCCTTGGTGCTCAGTTTCCTCATCCGAAGAGCCTAATAATAACAGTATCACTCTCCTAGGATTGTTCTGATAATGATGATAACGCAGGAAAAGCGCAAGCCCCAGAGCATGGACAAGCTATAATTAGAGCACGGGCCTGAGTGATGAGGAAGTGGTTAGGAAGCACTTGGAGCCCCAGACCATCTAGTAAGAAGAGGGGGCAGCAAAAGGAGGAGGTATTCAGGTTCATCTATCACCCGCAGCAGTTAAGGATGCTGTAAACGTGACTACGCCGTATTGTCCCCGCGACTGATTTCATTTCCTTCAGATATATCAGCAGGAGTGAGATGATCGGTTCATATAGTAGCTCTATTTTTAATTTTTGAGGAACATCCATGTAGTTTTCCATAATGGCTGTACCAGTTTACAGTTCCATCAAGAGTGGATAAGGATTCCCTTTTCTCCCCCATCCTTCACCAAGATCGGTTATCACCACCTCAAAATAGCCGCTGCAGATGAACGAGTGGATAGAGCCAGATCCTTTCATGATGGAAACCCAAAAGCGAAAGAGTGATCAGATCTCACTTTTCTTGAGGAAGTTTGTTCCTGAACTTCCCCCAATTCTGCAAATACCAACTTTTAAGGCGTTTTCTCTCTTCTTGTACTTTCCAAAGCCTAAGATGTACTCTGCATCTAATATTCTAAGACAGGCGGAAGGACGAGAAAATGATGCAGACAGGCAAGAACGGAGAGGTATTTGGATAAAGATATAAAAGCACTGTAAACACGGAGACTTTTTGTTGCAATAGTCCTCCGGGGTCTCTACATGTCAATTCACAATTTGTGGGATTTCCCGTTTCATCACGAGACACTTGAACACAACTCCTACACACAAATGACAATTTTGTTATTACCTTAATGGGGATCCTTTCTGGTCTTTATGAATTCATACTCCTCTTCTGATTGGAATGCAAGGGTTGATTTTTTTTTTTTTTTAAGGGTCAAAGGCAACAAAAGCACAAACAAGCAAGTGGGACTCCACCAAAGTAAAAAGTTTCTGCATAACAAAGGAAACCAACAAAATGAAAAAGGCAACCTACCAAATGGGAAAAAATATTTGAAATCTTATCTGATAGGGGGGTTAATAGCCAAGATACATAAAGAACCAGAATAACTCAATAGCAAGAAACCCCCAAACATTTTGAGTTTAAAAAAAATGGGCAGAGGATCTGAATAGACCTTTTTCCAAAGAAGACAACAGCTACATGAAAAAGTGCTCAACCTCGCTAACCATCAAGGACATGCAAAGCAAAACTTCAGTGAGGTCCCAGTCACAATCAGATTCACCGTAGGCAATCACAACTCAGATTTTGTGGAATCTGAAAAACAAAACAAAAAGCTGAGCCCATGCACACAGAGAACAGACTGGTGGTTGCCAAAGGTGGGGATTTTGGGGGGGGGGGAGGGGGTGAGTGGGAAAAATGGGTGAAGGGGGTTAAAAAGGTGCAGACTTCCAGCTATAAAATACGTCCTGGGGATATAATGTACAGCATGGTGACTAGAGTTAATACTGTGTTGTGTATTTCAAAGGTGCCAAGAGGGTAGATCTTAAAAGTACTCTCACAGGGAAAAAAAAAAAAAATATAGCTACATAGGGTGATGGATATTAACTAGACTTACTGTGGTGATCATTTCACACTATATACAAATATAGAATCATTATGTTGTACAACTGAAATACAAGACATATGCCAACAGCCTCTCAATAAAAACTATATTATTAACTTAAAAAAAAAAACAAAAAAAGCCACTCAACCTGAGCTTTGTAAAGACCCACGAGTTTGCTGGAGATTCCCAAACACTGGGCAGCCGGCCAGTTGCACCAGATCACCTGGGGAGTTTTTTTTTTATTGTTTGTTTATTTTAAAAGAGCTAGCGTGCTCACGCACACGGGTGGGGGAGGAGCAGAGAGAGACTCCCAAGCAGGCTCCAAGCTATCAGAGTAGAGCCCAACCCAGGGCTCAGTCCTACAAACCATGAGATCATGGCCTGAGCCAAAATCAAGAGTCAGAAGCTTAAGTGACTGAGCCACCGAGGCGCCCCCACTGGGGAGCTTTGACACACTCAGTTCTCTGCCCCTTGGAGAACCTGACTCAATCAATAGGTCTGGGGTAGGAGGGGAGAGAAAGGGGGTGGTAGAGACTTCCTTTCTTTTTGTTAACAGCTTTATCAAGATATAATTCACATACTGTACAATTTACCTATTTAAAGTATACAATCCAATGGTTTTGAGTATATTCAGAGTTATGCAACAATATCCACAATTAATTTTAGAATATTTTCATCATTCCCCTCTCCCCCACCCCCCCAAAAAAACAAACCCATGCCCATCAGCCATCACTCCCTCCTCTTCCTATCACCCCAGCCCTAGGCAACCACTAATCTATTTTCTGTCTCTCTGGATTTACCTATTCTGGACATTTTATAAAAATGGAATCATATAATTTACATTCTTTATGACTGGTTTCTTTCACTTCGTATACGGTCTTCAGGGTTCATCTATGTTGGATCAATTACTCTAATTGTTTTTACGGCCAAATAATATTCCATTGTATGGCTATACCATACTTTCTTTATCCTTTCATCATTTGATGGATGTTTGGTTTGTTTCCAGTGTTACACTGTTATGAATAATGCTGTGCACACTCGTGTGTTTGTGTGGACAAGACTGACCTGAACTCATGTGTTTGTGTGGACAAGACCTGAATCAGGTCGGTGGTTCTCAAACAGGGGTGATTTTGCCCCCTTCCTGCCCCCCCCCCCCGAGGAAATTTGGCAATGCGGGGAGACTGTTTTGATGGTCACATCTGGAGGATAGGTGCTCCTGGCATCAACTAGATACAGGCCAGAGATGTTACTAAACATCCTACAATGTACAGGGCAGCCCCACAAGGAAGAATCATCCCACTGAAAGGGTCAACAGTGACCAGCTTGAGAACTCCCTGCCTGAGGTAACGAGCACAGCGAAGAAGTTTGGGAAGCACTGAGGATTCTCCTCCTTTCTTCCAGTTGAACCACATCTGGGCCATTTCAAACTTCTAAAACCCCAGCTTTATTTTTAAAAACCCCTCAAAAGAAAGAGGACTCGTGTTCCTTCAGAATGGCCTGAAATTTCTGGTCTATACCAGGGCAGCTTAACTTGGCATCTGGGGCTGTGGGGGTTCATACAGACTAGTTGGTCTACAAAATTGTGTGCACAGGTTAATTTATCTGGAGACAGGGTCACAATTCTAAGTGGGCCCATGAGCCAGATCTTAATGTCTTCGAAACCAATTTCCTCCTATTTAGTTCGGTGTTGCAATACCTCCTAGGCAGAAAATTCTGTTATCTAACAGTCAGTTAATCAAGGCTTAGAGATGAAAATGAGCTCCTGTGCAGATAAGATGGGAGGTAAGCTGTTTGTTCAAGGTCACTCTGTCAAGCCTAGACCTTTCCTCTCTCCGTGCCTCACAGGGAAAAGAGGCTTTTATAAAATAATCTAGCAAAGTGGTTAAGAGCCTGGGCCTTGGAGCCAGCTGGCCTGGCCTGGATTTCCTGCTCTCCACCTTGGGTCGTAAGATCTTAGGGAAGACCCTTAACCTTTTTGTGCGTCACCTTCTTACCCGAAAAATGAAGGTAGTAACAGTTACTAACTCACGTGGTCAGAATTAAAGGGTTAAAGAGCTTAGCATGATGCCTCGTGGGTAGTAAGCACTTAGTGTTTGTTATTTACATAGTGCTGCTATTTTAAACATAAGAATAATCAATGTTAAAAATGTAAAATAATCAACAGCCAGAACCATTCTAAATGTAAATAATCTTCCTTTGACATCTGAGTTTTGTTTTTGTTTTTTTTTTTCTTGCTGCCCTTGAAGGTACTTTTTGTGCCCCAAATTAAAAAAAAAAAAAAAATATATATATATATATATATATATATTTTTTTTTTTTTTAATGTAATACTCAATATCTAATCTGTTGGATGGTGGGAAGCACGATGAAGAAAAATGAAGCAGGGCAAGGAGGACAGTGAGTGAAAGGGTGGGAGGAGGGCATGGAGGGTTTTGCACAGGATGGTCAGGAAAGACATCTCTGAGAAGGTGACACCTTAGCAGAAGAAAGCAAGGGATGAGCCAGGTGGCCATCCTGGAAAAGAGCCCTTCCGGGAAAAGGAACAGCCAAGTGCAAAGGCCTAGAAAGGGGGTACTTGGCTCGGCCACAAACCCAGAGTAAGAAAAGGAGAGAGCAGTGGGTGGGAGTCAGTGTCCTGAGAAAGGAAGCTGCTGAATGAAGTTTGGAGGAGTGACAGGACGTGGCTTAAAGGAGAGGAGCAGGTAGAAGCAGGGGGACCAGTTTGGAGACTTCCTTCCTTCCTTCATATATAATTTATTGTCAGATTGGTTTCCATACAACACTCAGTGCTCATCCCCACAGGGGCCCTCCTCAATGCCCATCACCCATTTGCCCCTCTCCCCCACCCGGAGACTACATATTTTAAATCCAGGTGAGAGGGGATGGTGGTTAGACTAGGGTAGAAGTAGTAGAGAAGGTGAGAAGGGGTAGGATTCTGGATAGATTTTAAAGGAAGAGCCAACAGGCTTTGTCAATGGATCAGAAATGGGATGTGAGAGAACTGAGACTATGTCCAAAGTAAACACCAGCCCCTTCTACAACTTAGTTCTAATTCCTGTAAATGCCTTAAGCTTTGCATATACGTTTCATATAATCATTTTTAAGCATTTCAAAAGCCGGACTAACGAGCATAACCTTCCCTAACACGCAAACAACTATAGAAAATCTAATGAGTTAAATGAGTAATGGCAGTGATTTGCCACTTATCTTAAACATTGCGGTATTGTTTATAAACTTGGGTACATTCTACTATACTTTTCAACTTAAAATCTAAAGTCTACAACTGATTATTCATTTATGACATTTTATGTTCGAATTCACAAGACTAATATGTTGGATACCTTACCATACCAAATCCTTTCAAACCTTCCAAATATCGTAGGTACCAATTGATATATGTTACCTAAGCCATTTCTAAATTTAATACAGAAATATTAACGCAATATACTTAACACTTCATCATCTCCAAAATTAAGCCCCAGACTTCCCAAGAATAAAGTTGCACACCCAGTAAGGCAACAGTTATCACCCCAAGTGAACTGGGGAGGGGATATCTTTTTCACTGACTGGGCTGAGACTGCTAATCAATTAGATAGTGTTGGCCAGGACACAAGTTCTGAAGATGCAGAGATCCAGGGAGAGTTGTGTGCGTATGTGTTTAAGAATAAGAAAGAGCAAGTTTAGCTTACATCGAAGGACTCCTTGCCCACCCGCTAGGTTGTGATAGGATGAGAGTCTCATGCCCCATATCCCCTAGACTCAAGTTATTCATTCCAAATTCCTTTGTAATCTCGTCTATTTTATCTCCACATTGATGAGACAATATCTTAGAATCTCCACCCTAGTTTCTTCACCACTTGATCAGATTCAACTATGGGTGTGGTTCTCAAACTTGGCTGCACAGCCGAATCAACTGTAGAGCTTTATCGGCACCAGTGTCCAAGGCAGAGACCCCGATTTAACTGCTCTGGCATGAGGCCCGGGCATCCAAGTTTTAATAGCTCCCAGGTGACAGCACTGTGCAGCCAGCATTGAGATCTGTTGCTGGAAGGTGTGGTACTTCTCAAAGGTGGGTGGTATTAGCCACAACTTCCCAAGTCCTTCTAATCTTGTAATGATTTTTAAAGTCGTGGAGTGCTCAGGGACCAGGGTGGGAATGCTCAGCAGCATCATTCATTCCTCCAGTGTTTGTTGGCCTGCTTACCTTATGCAAATCATTCCTCTAGGCCCTGGAGGTACAGTGGTGGTCAGTGGTCTTACATTCCAAAAAAGAGACAGTTGATAGTCAAAGAACAAAACAGATCAACAACAATGCGGAGAGCAGCCACATAACATAGTGGTTAATGCGGTCTTGAGCTGGCTAGAGTCTAAATCCTCGCTCTGTGGGACTCTGGGCAAGTTACTTGACCTCTCTCGCCTCAGTTTACTCCCACATAAAACAGGGGTGATAATAGCAAACTCAATACCAAATCATAGGTTGTTAGAATAAAAAGAGTTAATCCACGTAAAACGCTTAGACCGGTTTCAGATGAACCGCAACTATTCAATAAGAATTGGCAATTATTTAACATCAGATACTGATATTATTGTGAAGACAAATCCCACTGGGTTAGGGGATGGAAGAGGTGGGAGTGAGAGAACAAAGGGCTGGGAAGGAAGAGAGAGGATTGTTATTTCAGTTGAGGTAGTCAGGAAAGGCCTCTCCAAGAAGGGGACATTGGTATAGAGACCTGAATGAAGAAAGGGACAGATTTGCCAAATAGCTGGGTTTGAGACAACAGCAAAAAAACAAGGTCCTGTGGCAGAAGACTGCTGGATAGGTCTGGGAAGAATAAAAGGGCTGACATGCATGCATGGATTAAGGGGGGAGAAACAGCGCACTGGGTCTCTCATCTGTTTACGGACTGTGATCTCTCACTAGACTATGAGTTGCAAGTCTTTATGTTACTGTATGTCCCAGACCGTGGAATATGTTCTATAAATGTTTATTGAATAAAGACCTTAATTATTAACCCTGTATTGCCCTCCATCAGCAAACTAGAATATCAGGATTCTAGGCTCAATTTTCACTCCCTAGTTCCATGCAAAACCCAACTGGGAGATGTGACATTTATGGCGATTTAAGGCTTTGTTTTATAAGACATTTAGTCAGCAGCCCATGAGAAGGAACACCAGATGGGCCACCAGTTGATAAGAACAATGTAAGTCCTTGGTTCTTACGAGTGGATACAATTCCCTAGAGTGCCATTATTACATACAGCTGCTTATATGCAGTCAAGGGTTACCAAAATTAGGGCTTTGCTAGTGTTTCCTAGGGACTCATTTGACATTCATCTGATGAGCCTGGCTGCCAAACCCTGTTCTTAAGTGTTGCCACTTCCCAGTGTGTATACACAGCATTGCTGGAATTCCTGCCAATTTTAGGTGGAAGCTTTGTTAGTATTGCATCATCAGTGTTGTTTACAGCGGATAGCGGTTCTTTCTCCCAGTTTTTCTCGCGTTGTAATGATAACTTTCAGTATCTCTCCATCCTCAGCAGTGCGGTTTGTTTCGTGAGCCTGGTAGTACCAAATGGTTCACCAACATTTTTCCATCACTTACGTTTTAAGTTGTGTATTTGTGTGTTTAAGTGATGTTCTTGTGGGTAGGTGTTGCTTTAGCCGGTCTAGCTTTCCATCCACTTTCATTTAGTAACAGCACTCCACTTTTACTGTAGGGGACTACCCCCCTCCCCCAACTCCA
Organism: Panthera leo; assembly: GCF_018350215.1. Taxonomy (NCBI): domain Eukaryota; kingdom Metazoa; phylum Chordata; class Mammalia; order Carnivora; family Felidae; genus Panthera; species Panthera leo. The sequence continues at coordinate 46,618,650 of NC_056695.1, read as the reverse complement.
CTAGCCCTAGTAGGGCTATGTAACTTGGAGTCTTGTCTCCCCTGCCTCCCTCCTTGTCCCTGCCCACAAGGGTGCTCACCTAACGAGGCTAGCCCAGAAGAACACTTCCTTCCATTAGTCACAGTGAGCCCCGAGTTCAGGGATGGGTCCTGACCCATATTAGACCATTAGGGTCCTTACTATCAGTTGGCAAATCAGTGCTCATTAGGAAGGAGCAGGCTGCTCTCTTCCTCTTTCTCTGTGGTTGTTAAAATCAATACTCCTTTTTATAAGCAACTATTTTGTTATTATCCTTTTAATATACCAAAAGGAAATTCAGATAATGCCTATGTCATTTAGAAAAGTCAACGATGCCCTAACTCTGATACAAAAGAGAAATAAAAATAGCTCATAGAATATAATAAAATAAAAATAGTTTATCACAAAATAATAATGCATAAATCTGCAAACTCAAGTGTGTGCCTACACTAGAAGGCAGGATAATCAGATGTTTGCCACAAACGTGTAGAATCACTTTGAGTGTGATAGCGACAGATGGAGATGTGTGCAGGTAAGCTGTATGGAACCTCCAATACCATTAGTGACATAACCATTGGTGATTTCTGAAATAGTGAGCAGTACTTGGTAACATTTCAAACAAAAGAAAGCACAACTTTCCCTCCCTGTACAATGGTAGTGGTCACGGACAAGTCAGTGCGTATTAAAACTACGCAAGCCATGTAGGGACCTGCTGAGATGCTCTCTGGGGACAGAGGACAGTGGATGTCATCTTTGGGCTCCCTTCCTCGGCCTCCTTCCAGGTCACCAGTATCTCCCAGTAGACAAGGAACACCCCAGTTTTTGCAGCTGCAATCAAAAGGACACCTATACCACCTGGCTCTGGTGGTCAGTGGGGCTTACGCTCGTAGGTCCCACAGGGCTGTAACAAAATGAAGAACGTGTTCTTAACCTGCTACCACTGCAGGGAGACCAGAGCAGCAATGAGGCATCAGACTGAGGAGCCAGTTGTGAAAGAGGACTACTCACAGCTGTGACCTGAGGGACAGGCTTGTAATTAAAACACACATCTAAGGCCATGTGTGATCCTCACCAATGACCTCTGAAGATAGGTGTCATCTTCACGTTCTCTGATATCTATCTATCTATCTATCTGGTGCTCTGATTTTTGTAGCTGCCACCCAGGGGATATCCTTTGATTGCCTGTCTCTGGTGGCCAGTGGGGCTTATGTTCAGAATTTCAATGGGATGGTAGCAAAGAAAGAAAAAGTTCTTAACTGGCGATCACCACAGGGTTCAGCAGAGAGGGAATAGCCAGAAACGCCCAACTCCCAGCCTTCCCCTGGAAGATATATATTTGCATACTTTAAAAGCTACTGCCTGAAGGTCTGGCTTCCAATCAGCCTGAATCTAGGTGAACAAAATCCTCCCCTTTGGCGCAATGACAGGTCTTGGCATTCCTTCGCCTATTGAGAGCCACTGAAAATAACTTAGGCTGCTGGGACAATTACAAAGGTTTAAGAGACAACCAGGAGCCAGGGCAGTGTTGAACCCTAAGGCTCATCTTCAACATGAGGCCACTCCTTCGAGACTGGGAAAGGTGGCTGTTTTATCTAATGCATAGAAACCAACACAGAGTCAAAGAAAGTGAAATAGAAATATGTTCCAAAATAAAGAACATGATAAAACCTCAGAAAAAAAAGACTTTAATGAAATGGAGATAAGTGATTTACCGGATAAAGAATTCAAAATAATTATCATAAAGGTACTCACCAAACTCAGCAAAGAATGGGTGAACAAAGTGAGAATCTCAACAAAAAGATAGAAAATGCAACAAAGTACCAAAAAGGACCTTTAAGCTGAAGAATACAGTAGATAAACTGAAAAATACACTAGAGGGATTTGACAGTAGAGTATGTAAAATAGAAGAAAGGATCAGAAAACTCAAGGACAGGGCAGTGGGATTCATCCAACGAGAGCAGCAAAAAGAAAAAAAGAATGAGAAAATATCAAGGTAGCTCAGGGGACTTGTAGGACAATATCAGACTAATATTCATATTATAGGGGGTTCCAAAGAAGAAGAAAGATAAAAGGACAGAAAAGTTATTTTAAGAAATAATGGCTGAAAACATGTCACACCTGGGGAACAAAATAGACATTCAGATTCAGGAAGCTCATAGTTCCAAAGAAGATGAACTCAAAGAGCCCAACATCAAGACACATTATAATTGAAGTGTCAAAAGATAAAGGCAAGAGGGAATCTTAAAAGCAGAAAGAGAAAAACAACTTATTACATACAAAGGAACCCCCATAAGACTATAAGCAGGTCTTTTAGCAGAAACTTTATGGGCTAAAGGGAGTGGCACCATACTTTCAAAATGCTGAAAGAAAAAAAAAACCTGTCAACCAAGAATATTCTTCCTGGTTGAGTGGTCATTGAAAATTGAAGCAGATATAAAGAATTCTCCAGAAAAGCAGAAATTAAAAGAGTTCATCATCACTAAACCAGACTTAAAAGATATGTTAAAGAGACTTGTTTTTAATCATAGTTTATGTGTATTTATTTTGAGAGAGAGAGAGTGAGCGAGCAAGCAGGTGAGGGGCAGAGAGAGATGGAGAGAGAACCCCGAGCAGACCCTGCACTGTCAGCACTGAGCCTGACTTGGAGCTTGAACCCACGAACCACGAGATGATGACCTGAGCCGAAAACCAAAATTTGGATGCTCAGCTGACTGAGTCACCCAGGTGCCCTGTTAAAGAGACTGCTTTAAGCTAAAACCAAAGGATGCTGCAACATCCTTGTAAAAGAAAACATATGAACCATAAATCTCACTGGTAAAGGTAAATGTATAATAAAATTCAGAATAATCTAATGTTGTAAATGTGGTGGGTTAACCACTTAAAAAGCTAGTATGAAGGAGCACCTGGGTGGCTCAGTCAACTAGTTAAGTGTCAGACTCTTGGTTTCAGCTCAGGTCATGACCTCATGGTTAGTGAGACTGAGCCCCGTCCATATCAGGCTCAGCGCTGACAGTGTGGAGTCTGCTTGGGATTTTCTCTCCCTCTCTCTCTCTCTCTGTTCCCCTCCCCACACACACCCCGCCCCCCCAACCCCCACATATGTGCACTCTTTAAAAGTAAATTTTGTCAAAAAAGAGAAGTAGTGAAAATAACTATAAGTCCAATAATTTGCTAAGGGATATGCAAGATAAAAAGATTTAATTGTGCCATCAAAACACAAAACACTGTTGGTAGTAAAAATGTGGAGCTTAGAAGGTGTTCATACTTACGTTGCTATCAACTTAAAGTAGACTGTTTATAAGTCGTTTTATGTAACCATCATGGTAACCACAAAGCAAAAACCTATAGTAAATATACAAAAGATAAGGTAAAAGCAATCTAAGCATACCACTACATATCACAAAGGCAGAAAGCAAGAGAAGAAAGGAACACAAGTCTTTAGAGACAGCAGGCAAACAATTCACAATAGGTGAGCAGTGAATACCTATCAATAAGTACCTTAAATGTAAATTGGCTAAGTTCTCCACTTAGTCTCCAGAGTGTTGAATAGATTAAAAAAAAAAAAAAAAAGACTTACTATATGCTGAATACAAGAGACTTCAGATGTAAGTACACACACAGACTGAAAATGAAGGAATTAAGATATTTCATATCAGACACAATAGACTTTAAGACAAAGAAAGTGTTTACATAATGATAAAAGGGTCAATCCTACAAGAGGATATAATATTTGTGAATATTTATGCACCTAACATAGCAGCATTGAAATATAGAACAAATCTTAAGTGACCTGAATGAACAAATACAGTAACAGTAAGGGACTTTAATACCCCACTTTCATCAATGGAAACACCATCCAGACAGAATATCAAAATGGCCACAAAGGACATGTTAAACCAGATGGACTTAACAGACATATACATAACATTCCATCCCCAAACAACAACATACACATTCTTTTCAAGTGCACATGAACATCCTCCAGAATCAATCATATATAAGGCCACAAAACAAGTGTTAATAAATTTAAGAAGACTGAAATCATATCAACCATCTTTTGCAAGCACAGTGGTATTAAAACTCAAAATCAATTATAAGAAGAAAATTGGAAAATCCACAAAATGTGAAAGTTAAGCAATATGTCACTGAAAAATCAGTAGGTTAAAGAAGAAATAAAAAAACCTGGAGACAAATGAAAATGGAAATACAGCATACCAAAACTTACAGGATGCAGCAAAAGCAGTTCTAAGAGGCAAGTTCATAATGATAAATGCCTATGTCAAGAAACAAGGAAAATCTCAAACAACCTAAACTTACACCTCAAGGAACCAGAAAAAGAACAAAGTCCAAAGTTAGTAAAAAGAGGGAAACAACAAAGATCAGAGCAGAAATAGAGACAAAAAGGACAACAGAAAAATCAATGGAACTAAGAACCGGTTTTTTGAAAGAAAAACAAAACTAACAAAACCTTAGCTAGATTCATCAAAAAACAAAACAAACAAAGGAAAACAGCAACAAAAAAAGAGGGGTGGCCTGGGTGGCTCAGTCGATTAAGCCTCCAACTTCAGCTCAGGTCATGATCTCCTCATTCATGAGTTTGAACCCCGCATTGGGCTCTGTGCTGACAGCTTACAGCCTGGATTCTGTGTCTCCCTCTCTCTCTCTGCCCCTCCCCTGCTCGTGGTCTGTCTCTCTCTTAAAAATAAACAATTATATGCCAACAAATTGGACAATGTAGGAAAAAAATGGATACATTCCTAGAAACATAAAACTTACCAAGACAAAATCATTCAATAGTAAATCTGAAAAGACAAATAGCAGTAAGAACACTAAATCAGTAATCAACATCCACCCAACAAACAAAAGTCTAGAACCGGATGACTTCACTAGTGGATTCTACAAAACATTTAAAGAAGAACTAATACCAAGCAAGCCTTCTCAAGCCCTTCCAAAAACAAAAAAGGAGGGAACTCTTCCAAATTCATTTTATAGAGGCCAGCCTTACTGTGATACCAAAACCAGACAAAGATGCCCTAAGACAAGAAAATTACAGGTCAATAACCCTGATGAACATACCTGCAAAAACCCTCAACAAAATATTAGCAAACCAAATTCAATAATGTATTAAAAGGGTCATATACCATGACCAAGTGGGATTTATTCCAGGGATCCAAGTATTCTTTACTATCCACACAATCAACATGCTATCACATTAACAAAATAAGGGATAAAAATAGGATTTTTCTCAACAGACTCAGAAAACACACTTGAAAAATATAGCATCCGTTTATGATTAAAAAAAAAAACTCTAAAAAAAGTGGGTTTAGGGGAAACACACCTCAACAAAATAAGGGCAATATATAGAAAGCTCACAGCTAACATCATACCAATAGTGAAAAGCTAAAAGCTTTCCTCTAAGATCAGGAATACATGAGGATGCCCATTCTCCCCACTTTTATTCAATGTAACATTGGAAATCCTCGTCAAAGCAATTAGGCAAGAAAAAGAAATTAAAGGCATCCAAATCAGAAAGGAAGAAGTAAAACTGTCATTATACGTGGATAACATATTATATATAGAAAATCCTAAAGACACCAAACATTGTTAGAATAAAAAATTCAGTAAAGTTGCAGAATACAAAAATCAACATACAAAAATCTTGTGTTTCTATACCCTAATAGCAAACTATTAGAGATTATGGAAACACTCCTATTTACAATTGCATCATAAAGAATAAAATGCTTATGAATAAATTTAGCTAAGGAGGTGAAAGATGTGTATACCAAAAACTATCAGACATTGATGAAAGGAATTGAAAAAACACAAATAAGTGGAAAGATATCTCTTTCAAAATCCCGATGGCATTTTTCATAGAAATAGAAAAAAAAAAAAAACAATCCTAAAATTTGTATGGAACCACAAAGACCCTGAATAACCAAAACAATCCTGAGAATGAAGAACAAAGCTGGAGGGATCACATGCTCAGATTTCAAACTATATTTGAACTAAACTACATATATTTGAAGCGACAGCACTCAAAACAGTATGGTATTGGTATAAAAACAAAGAGATAAGTAGAACAGATAGCCCAGAAATATACCCACACATATATGGTCGATTAACTTATGACAAAAGGAGCCAAAAATATACTATGCGGAAATGACAGTTTCTTCAAAAAATGGTGTTGAGAAGGGGCTCCTGGGTGGCTCAGTCGGTTAAGCGTCCAACTTCAGCTCGGGTCACGATCTCGCGGTCCGTGAGTTCGAGCCCCGCGTCAGGCTCTGGGCTGATGGCTCAGAGCCTGGAGCCTGCTTCCGATTCTGTGTCTCCCTCTCTCTCTGCCCCTCCCCCGTTCATGCTCTGTCTCTCTCTGTCTCAAAAATAAATAAACATTAAAAAACAAATGGTGTTGAGAAAACTGGACAGCCACATGCAAAACAATCATGCTGGACCCCTATCTTACACCATACACAAAAATCAACTCAAAATGGGTTAAAGACTTGAATATAAAACCAGAAATCATGAAACTCTTAGAAGAAAACATAGGCAGTAAGCTCATTGGTCTCAGTGATAATTTTTTGGATTGGACACCACAAGAAAGGCAAAAAAAGCAACAGTAAGTGGGACGACACCAAACTAAAAAGGTCTGCACAACAAAGAAAATCATCAACAAAATGAAAAGGCAACCTTACTGAATGAGAGAAAAAACTTATAAGTCATATATCTGATAAAATATATAAATGCTTCACATAACCCAACAGCCAGAAACAAACCAACTGATTAGAAAATGGGCAGAGGATTTTTTTTTTTTTCCAAAGAAGACATACAGGGGGCCAACTGATGGTACATGAAACATTCTCAATGTCACTAGTCATCAGGGAAGTGGAAATCAAAACCACAATGAGATATCACCTTACACCTGTTAGAATGGTTATTATCAAAAAGACAAGAAATAACAAGTGCTGATGAGGATGTAGAGGAAAGGGAACGCTTGTCCACTGTTGATGGGAATACAAATTGGTGCAGCCACTATGGAGAATGATATGGAGAGTCCTAAAAAGCTAAAAATAGAACTATGTTATGATCCAGCAATTTCATTTCTGAGTATCCAAAGGAAGAACACGAACTCAGAAAGATACACTCACTGCCATGTTGCAGCATTATTTTCAAAAGCCATAGAAGCAACCTAAGTGTCCATGATGGATAAATGGATAAAGAGGATGTGTGTGTTTGTGTGTGTGTGTACACATACATACAATGGAATATAATTCAGCCATAAAAAAGAAATCTTGCCATTTATGGCAACAATGACGAACAGACCTTGGTACATTATGCCAAGTGAAATGAGTCAGACAGAGAAAGGCAAATACTGCAGGATCTCATTTGTATGTGATATCCAAACAAACAAAAAAAAACGAAACTCCTAGATATAAGGAAGAGAATAGTGATTGCCAGAGGCAGGGGGTGAAAGGAGTGGGTGAAATTGTGAAGGTCTCAAAACATACAGTCGTCCAGTTATAAAATAAATAAGTCCTGGGATGTAACATACAGCATGGTGACTATAGTTCATAATACTATGTTGTGTATTTGAAAGATGCTAAGTGTGTACATCTTAAAAGCACTCATAAGACAAAAATGTATAACTGTGTTGTCATGGATGTTAACCAGACTTATTGTGGTTGATAATTTCACAATATATACAAGCATTGATCATTATGTTGTACCCCTGAAACTAATGTTTTCTTTAAAAAAAATTTTTTTTAATGTTTATTTTTGAGAGAGAGAGACAGAGAGACAGAGACAGAGTGCAAGCAGGGGAGGGGCAGAGAGAGCAGGAGGCACGGAATCCCAAGCAGGCTCCAGGCTCCGAGCTGACAGCAGAGAGCCCGACACAGGGCTCGAACTCACAAACTGTGAGGACGTGACCTGAGCTGAAGTCAGATGTTTAATCGACTGAGCCACCCAGGTGCCCCCAAACTAATAATGTTTTCTGTAAATTTTATCTTAGGGTAAAAAAAAACCTGCAAGGACTTTGTATATAAAAGAGGATTACATCTAGGCTCAATTGCAAATAGGCTCTACACCTACATGAATGCCCATTGGGACATCAGAAATTTGTGTGACACGTGAGGTAATTCCTCCTTGTATAGGAGTGTCCCTCGCTTTGCAGGGTATCTAAGCATTAAATTCTAACAGTAGCTCCTTACCATCTTTGTGACAATCTGAATGTTTCCCCACAGATTTCCAAGACACCCTCTAGGGGGCGCTGCTGCCATCCCACGCCCTACATCGAGAGGCGCTGTGCTGGCTTAAGTTCCAAGCTAGTGCTGCCTGCAGTCACCTGTCTCTCCCAGCTTCCTGGAAACAGCCACGGGTAGAACACACGAATGAAGCTGACATCAAGAGGAAGGGAGAAGTGAGAGGGGGCAAGAGAGAAAGAGCCCTGAAAATATTGCCTGAGCTCCTGGATCCATGTGTGCCTGAAGTCAGAAAATGTGGATTTTCCAGCTTTACATGAGCATTAGATTTCCTTTTTGTGTTACATTCAGTTTGGTTTACTGACACATGCAGCCCCCAGCCCCCCGCAAAAATTCAGTTTAAGACACAGTTCAAAATAAAAGACAGTTGTAGATATAATAATAATTATTATTATTTTGGCTTGTTCAATGATACTTTACCATTACTACTGACTTTTTTCTTCTGCAAGTATAAGTAGAAAGGGCAAGTGAACTCCAGAGTATTATGTCCCGGTAGGTCAGACTTAGTAAGGTCTTGAGCAAATGACTACCTTTTCTTTTTATTGTGGAACTGATCTACACACACACACACACACACACACACACACACACACACACACAAGCCCTAGCAGGCATATTTGAATACCACGACCACATTCTCTGTGCGTGCTGATTGGTTCAGAGATGAACCAGTCCAATTCCCTTTCCCAGGAATTTCAACCCAGTCCCAGGGGACTGAATCTATCTATCTATCTATCTACCTATCTATCTATCTATCGATATGTCTGTCTATCTATCTATCTATCTATCTATCTATCTATCCATCTCCCACCTCCCTCCCTCCCTCTCCGGTTGGAACAGTTACAGGTACCATGAACATTAAGGTGGGAGAAGGGGAGAGCTGTACCAGGTGACTTAGGGAAAGAGCAAAAATTAATTAGCACATGTAAAAACAAGGTCCAAAAAAGTTTCATCCTTCCCAAGATCCAACTATATCCTGCCCTTGGGTATTCCAAGAACCCCTGTGTCTTTAAGTCAATTCCTTTTTGGTTATATCTCCAGGGTGGTTCTTTACCTGCCTTTAAAGAATTCTAAGCGAATACTTTATTCCCATAGGTATTCTAAATTCCCTCCTCACATCAAGTCAGATCACCAGGAAGTCATAGGGCTTGGCGAGGGTGGGCGGTGGGTCACGCCCTACAGAACCACCTCCAGGGGGCTGGGAGTGGGGACACGGGGAGGTAACAGGTTTCCTTTGGGTTTAATAAAACATCAACACGAGAAACAACCACTGGCTTTTGTATTCAAACCCAGGCTCTGACCCTCAGGCCAGGAGTCACTTTCTGAATCTCAGTTGATCTCTAAGATGGGCATGTTTTTTAAGGGCTTATAGGAATAAAGCAGGATGACATGGCTGAATGCGCAGGAAGAGGAGTCTTGATGGTCAGTTTCAGCTACAAAATCCCCGACACATTAGCTCACTTCTCAGAGCCTCATCACCCCCGTTAGCAAAGGGGGCCCCATGGCCCAGTGCTCCCCACCCCAACCCCCATGGCTCCTGCTCTTCCATTCCAGCTCAATGGCCGTGTTTCTTTCTCTAAGAAAACCTGAGCTTTCTCACATTTGCTATTTTTCTGCTTTAAACACTCCTCTTTCTAACCCTACCCACAGGCTCTTCATCTGACTAACCTAACTCACATTTCAGGTCTCAGATAAGCCTTCTGTGTGCCCCTGATTCAGGGCTGCTCCCCATCAACCCCACGCATGCTCCACGCTCTATGCTTGTAGACCCAATCACACCTGGAGTATATTCCAGTTGTGTTCTTCTTGCTGAACGTTTGGCTTTCCCATGAGACTGTAGGAGCACAGGGACATCTGTCATGTCCACCGAGGTAGCCACAGACCAAGAACTGGGCCAGACACACAGTAGATATCCACTCCACATTCTGTCCCCTTTTGACGGAACACCGGTCCACCTGGCTTGACCAGCTCACTGCTGGAACCAGCAGCTCAACCTTGTTCCTACAACTCCCTGACTAGAGATGCAGAAAAACCAGTTGTCTTCAAGTTCAGGTTTGTTGAACCAAAATCAAAGTCTGATAGCTGAATAGTAAGACAGCCTCAGCAGGTGGGACATACCCAGGCAAGGTGTCCTGGCGTGGCTGGTAATGCCCTTCCTTTATTCCCAGCCATGGAGACATGCCTCTCATTTCTGTTGAAGGAACACAATCTTCTTTATATGAACCATTAGACAATAGGGTTTCAAATGGCAGAGAGAACCCTGTTCTGTTTCAGAGCTGTGGGGCATCGCTCTAATTCACCCGGTATCCTCGCAACAGAGGAAGAGGAGCCAGAAAGAATCAAAAGCAAAAACAAAACCACTTTTCTGAAAGGGCATTCCGCGAAAGCCCCATGCACGAAGAAAAGGGCTGGTTGGGTCATTTCCAGTTGTGCTGTCGAGAAAAGAGCTGTTTCTCTTTAACTCTCAACTATAAAGATATTACTCCATGACTATCATAGGTTTACGATTTTCACTCAGTTTTAAAGCAAATTATTCTTTAAAAATCTAGGCCAACTGTGTTATATTTGATTGTTGGAACAGAGAGGTCTAGTGTTGAAGAAATTCATACCTAGAAATGTTCTCCATTCAATGAACAGCTGAGACAGATGTTCTAAGGGGGCTTAACAGGTGGTAGGACAGTTTAGATGGGACATGATGGCACTTATTAAGAGCTTGGGTACCACAAATACCAGGTACAACCACCATAGGAGCACCTGGGTGGCTCAGTCAGTTAAGTGATCAACTCTTGATTTCAGCTCAGGTCATTATCCCAGAGTCAGGAGATCGAGCCCCATGTCAGGCTCCACATTGCCAGCGCAGTACCTGCTTGGGATTCTCTCTCTCCCTTTCTCTCTGCCCACATACCCCCTGCTCATGCACAGGTGCTCTCTCAAAATAATTATACTTTAAAACAAAAAAACAAGGTACAACCACCATCTCCCCACCCCGGCCAGTGACAAGCATCGCTAAGTGATGGTGGCAGTTTAGCATGACAGTTAAGAATGTGGGCTCTGGAATCACACTGGCTTTGAATCCATTTAACAGCTGGATGACTCTGGGTAAGTTAGTTGTCCAGTGTTTCAGTTAGCTCACTGATAAAAGGGGAGAAGAGTATCTATCTCATGTCATGGGGTTGACTGAAGGACTCAATGATTTTATAAATATAAAACACTTGGGAGAATGTCTGGCCCAAAGCCAGCACTCAAGAAATATTAAGTTCTTGAGCCAAAACCCAGACATAACCCAAGTACCCATCAACAAGCAAACAGATAAATTATGGTATATATACACAATGGAATACTACTCAGCAATGAAAAGTGTAAAAAAAAAAAAAAACTATTAACATGCACAACAACCTGGTTGGATCTCAAAATAATTATGCTGAGCAAAAGTAGACCAAAAAGGTATATAGTATGATTCCATTTACACACAACTCTTGAAAATGCAAACCAACCTATAGCGACAGAAAGCGCATCAGTGGTTACTTAGGAACGGCAAGGCAGGGAAAGGTGGGTGGGACGGACCACAAAGGGTCAGGGGCAAACTGTTGTGGGTTTATGGATACATTCACTGTGTTGTGATGATGGTTTCATAAATGTGCACATAGGTCAAAAGTCAAATTGTACAATTTTTTTTTTTTTAATTTCAAAGAGAGAATATGAGCAGGGGAGGGGCAGAGGGAGAGAGAGAGAATCTCAAGGAGGCTCCACTCTCAGCACAGAGCCCGATCCCACGACCCTGGGATAATGACCCGAGCAGAAATCACAAGTTGGATACTCAACCAACTGAGCCACCCGGGTGCCCCAAAATTGCACGCTTTAAATGTATGTGATTTGTCGTAGGTCAATTCTGCCTCAATGAAGCTGTTTAAGGAAAAATACTTGCCGTTACTATTTCCCACTTACCCCGTCCCTGTTAACACCTTGCCCCGTGTGGTCACTGCTGGATCAGTCAACACTCCGTTCCAGTCTTATTGGCCATCCCTGGTTTAGATGAACTTTTTTATTCTTTCCCATTTATGAGAGCATCATAGAAGTTATAGAATCAGGACTTACTAATCTTTTGACCTAAGTCACTGAACCTCAGTGTTTTCATCAGTGATACGGAAATTATAGTAACTACCTGCCTTTCTGGATGTCGCGAAGGCTGAATGTAGAAATGTTCATCAGACTACTCCAAAACACTGCACAGGGTTGGGCAAACGTAAGAGGAGGATACATGCTGTATTCGTTTGAATATTTCATGTGTTTGCCAGGACTTAGTCTGCCAGTAGAACTTGATGTATCTTTCAAAGCAGCCCTTTAGCAAATATTATTTGGATTTATGAACAGCATGTTTTTATGGTTAATCATCAGGATCTGTGGAGAAGAGGGATTCAGAGATGTCACAGTCTGAGGGACTCTGGCCAGGCCTCTTGGAGAGGCTTGGCCAGCGTCACCAGGAATTGTTGTGTATAGAATGCCCCAGGCTGACAGTCTGCCACCTAAAGAAAATTCTAGAGTCTGCCACCTAAAGAAAACCCAGAGTAAAAAAGACAGGAGGGGCACGTGGGTGGCTTGGTCGGTTGGGCGTCTGACTTCGGCTCAGGTCATGATCTCACGGTCCGTGAGTTCGAGCCCCGCGCCGGGCTCTGTGCTGACAGCTCGGAGCCTGGAGCCTGTTTCGGATTCTGTGTCTCCCTCTCTCTCTGCCCCTCCCCTGTTCATGCTCTGTCTCTCTCTGTCTCAAAAATAAAAAAAAATAAAAAAATAATTAAAAAAAAAAAAAGACAGGAAACAGCAAATGTTAAAAGACCTCATTTGGGGGGATGGGAAGGAATTATAAACCCAGAGTAAAAAAAGACTGGAACGATACAAACTAAAATAGTACCAAATGCGTGCCAAAAGGTACAAATCAAAACATTAACATAGTTACTTTTTAGTCTTGGGGTCAGGGAAGTTTCTACTTTCTTATCTGTGTTTTGGGTGGCGATCACTTTTGCAAGAAGAAAACCAAATGAAAGAAAAAAGTCACAAAGTATTTCTGGAATTGCTACCTTTGTTCAGAAAAGCAAGAAACATTCTGGCTACCTCGAATCAATAAAGATAGCCATCAGCCATAAACAAACAAAAATAATTTTTAAATGCCTCAAGCCTATGCATGTTCTGGCCAGCTCGGGCACCTGACCCTGAGAACTGGACCACATGGTACTTTTTTTTCTGGAAAGTCCTGCTGTGCCTCTTGATAACACCCAAATGAAAAGGACGGTGAGGTTCCCCCCAGCCTCCTTATGTCCTTTATTGTTAGATCTTACTCTGTAATCTATACAGAAATCTACGTTCTTGAGTCAAACATGTTTTCTGCCTGTAGAACTCAGCTTGAAATTAATTGTATTGTATCCTAAATTCCCCCAGACCTACCAGCCAGTGGGGTTAGAGCAGGTCCCACCAAGAGTGATGGAACAGTGCTCACCGGTTCACCGCCTTCACGGTCAACCAAGACCTGGACCAGCGACAAAGAACGTTTTCAGGAGTATAGGCTCCCCAGAGGCAGCTCATGTGTGCTCACGCGAAGTTCGCTCCGATCACCTTGTCCCGCTGTCTCCCTCGTGGAGTCGGTGGTGTCCTTCTGTCCTACATTTCCCTGTAGAGCCCAAACAATTGGATTGCAAATCCCGCTGTTGAGGACCATCAGCTATGTAACCTTGGGCGAGAGACTTCTCTGCATCTCAGTTTCTTTTTCAGTCAAATGGGCACAGAAGTTATCTATTTCATAGGGTTTTTGTGAGGCTGAAATGAGTACTGCAGAGTGCCCTGAGTTGTGCCTGGCACACAGTAAGTACTCACTACGTGTTAACTAGTATTGCTATATTGGCCAACGCCTCTAGAGCTTTCTGGCACCCACTCGCTCTTTCTGTAGGTTCCTGGCAGCACGTGAAAGAATCTTCATTCTACAAATGGTTACCATTTGAAAAAGACTTTGAATAAAACCCCAGGCTTCAGTTTGGTCCCCGCGAGCTGCTTGGATGAAGTTCTTAACGCGGCTTCCCAGGGAGGCATTTTTCCGGGGCTCGATCTCATCTCAGAGCGAGCTGGAGCCAAGGTCAACCTTCAGAATCCTAAGAGCTGGGAGGGGCTCTGACCAGGTTATGCACTCTCCAGTAGCTTTCACACCTGGGGAGCTGTCAAAGCCTCATGCCCCAGCTCAACCCTAAACCAACTAAATCGGGATCTCTGGAGAGGAGGACCCAGGAATTAGTAGTGCTTATTTAAAAGCTCCCCAGGTGATACCAACAGGCAGTCAAGGCTGAGATGTGCTGCCACAGGAGTAACGGATCACAGGTGGCAGCATACGGCCACATCTAAAGATACAAGCAGATGGGGACACACCTGTTGGGTGGCACAGTCGGGTAAGCGTCTAGCTCTTAATCTTGGCTCAGGCCGTGATCTCAGTTTGTGAGTTCAAGCCCTGCATGGGGCTCGGTGTTGACATCAGCATGGATTGGGCTTGGGATTCTGGCTCTCCTCTCTGCCCCTCCCCAGCTTGTGCTCTTTCTCTCTCTCTCCCCTCTCCAAGAAGAAAAACTTTAAAAAAGATTTAAAAATAAAGACACAAGCAGATGTTCATGAACCGACAAGATTGGGAGCCCACAAATGGGGTCGTTTTGATGTCAAACCCCGTGGTATTTTCTCACCTTTTTGAAAGGCTTAGTTTGAGGGACTTTCACGTAAGTACTGCTTATGTCTTAGGTGGATTTAGAGGAGGAGTTCCTTTTGTGAGCACCCCCCACCCTCAGTTAGAACTTCCTGTAGGGGTCCAGAGGTAGGGCTGGGCAAAGGGAAACCTGAGCCCACAGCTTGAGAGTAGCCCTGCCCTGGAGGCCTGCGGTCTCTCCGTGGAGCCCATGTGGAGTGTGGGGCGAGAAGCTGTACCTTGAAGCAGCGGGAAGGGGACTCTGGAGAGTTTCTGAAGAGGCTGGGGGCAGCCCAGTGAGGACACTAGGGAGAGACCACAGGTATATCCTTGGGGAGGATCCTCAACTGCATTGTGCTTCTGATTCTTAAATGTCAAAAGGACAGTAGTACCTACGTCAGAGTCACTGCGAAGACAGAGCTAGCACAGAAGTAGGTAATGCCTGGCATGGAGAAAACCCTTAGCTGTGCTCGTCAGTAGCATTGCTCCCCACGTCATTGGGCAGCAATGGTTATTCGACTCTTCTCTAACCCGGGGGGAATCTGCCTTGATAATATTCCCATCACCTTTGAGAGGCAGCAAACCCCTTCCCGTCGTCGCTTTTGGGTAATGCTTTGGGTGGACCTTCGAGCTCGGCTGTTCAAGGTCTGTGTGTTATAACAGCGTGTTTCCACTTTATACTGCATTTCTCTAAGAAAGGCGTTTGTCCTCGTTAAAACCAACTAGCTTCCCCCCCACCCAAAAAAAAAAAAAAAGTTGGGCCACCCTTAGAGATAGTTGCCCAAGTAGGACTTGTGACCTGCCCACTCTACGCATCATGGCAAGTGGCTCCTGGGGCCACCACGGGCCTGCCAGGGTACCCAGAAGTGGTCAGGCTCAGCAAGGACAGAAGAACCAGGCTCACAGGACATCACTATCCTGGCCAGGCTCCGATTTATTGAAATACCAGGGGGAGGGTACTTCTTGGTGACAGGATACTGCCGTCTGGGCTCTCCAGAGCACCATCCCCATAATGGCATCCCCCCGCCCCCCCAAAAAACCCAAATTACTAATCGGAGGGCTGTTGATGGATGAGCCTCAAGTCAACGCAGAGGAAATTAGATGGTCATGAGTGGGACCTCGTTCCAGCCGCATGAAAGCCCAGTGGACATTCCCTACCCTACAACTCTAGTGATTAGTATCTCCAAAGCGAGGAGGTGTAGACTTCACTTCCTCCTCTGGACACAGCTTGGAGGAAGGGCAGGAGGAGAAGTCCCGGCCTCTTGGCAGTACTTTCCCAGGTATTCTACCAATAGGTGGCTGTGATGGGTCCACATCCTTTTTCAGACCGTCAGTGGATGGTAAAATTGGCTAGGTTACAGCTCTGATTTCATTCATTCCAGAGAAAGTCTTCTAAGTCACCTTGACCACACCAGACAGGTTTTTTACTCAAGTTCCAAAGTATGAGCCCACTTCTCTCCTCACCTTCCCGTGCCTTTGTCAGGGGACTACATCCACTCCTATGACAGTGACCCCCACCTGTATCCCTGTGATTCCCAGTCACGGTTTCATCCTCCACCCCGGCCTGGATATCTGAACCCTCCCACTGGCTCTCCATCTACCACATCCAGCTTGTGACATCCCAACTCCATTTGGGCTCCCCTATCCCCTACTTGCTACTTCCCCGCATGGTGGCCCGATTGCCCATCAAGACTTTCCAACCCAAGCCCCGAGGCAGCCTTGGGTCTCTCTTACCTTCTTTTCTTCACCCCCAGGCCAGTCAGTCTGAGTCCTGCATAACTTTGCCTCCTAGAACTTTTGTGAACACTTTAACAGAATATTTGTTGCAAGGGAGGATCTACAGGGACATGCCATCCTGCTGTCTGCACGAGCTTTGTTAGGGAGAAAAGCAACTGTTGATATGTTTGCCCTTGCTCCTTTATTTCTTCAAAATTTAATCCCTAGTTCATGTTTTCCATACAACCTAGCTGCCAGCCCAGGACAGAGCAGGGTCAATCACATCAGTGAACCCCAACCTCCTTGGCCCCGTGACGGCGGCCTTCCGAATCTCGGCTGCCTCCCGCTGCAGCCCCCTCATGTAGTTCTTCAGGCCTCGATTTTCCTTTAACAAGCTCATTTTGGTTTTGTCTGAGTTGTTTTTTTAAGTCATCGTAGGCCTTCACCGGCCTAGCTTCCCGGAAGGCTCTTCCCAGTTTACCTCTACTCATCTAGAAAGATCCCTGTCGCAGCCCATCTTCCGCAGAAAGCTTCTCTGCCTTCCCCCCACTTTCCACGCTGGCTGGCTAACTCCCTCCTCTGTGCTAATTCCCTGCACGCCGTGGTTGCAATCCTGGCTGGCCCAGTGTCTAGCCATTTTTGTGTCTGCCTGGCCCCAGCAGGCAGGAAGTCCAGCCATCTTTCAATTCCCACCCCTGATGTGGTGCCTGCACAGAAGGGAGCCTCCCAGCAGCATAGTGACCCCCCCTCTGAAGGGGTCGCTTCTGTAACACCCGGTTGCCAGCCATATCACTTCCCTAGTGTCATTTCCTCCAGACATCAGTGCCCAGCTCTGGGGCCCTTGATTTTTGAGAGTTCCTCCCATCAACAGTTATGAACCGAAATGTTATTTTTGTTTGAAGAAGCGAGTAGGAGTCCAGAGTCAAAGTTTGAATGCTGACTCCCAGCATACAAGCTGTGTGACTCTGGACCAGTGTTAAGCTCTGTCTACCTCAGTTTGGTCTCTCGTCAACGGGGATGACATTGCTTTGAGCTCCTACAGTTGTTACAAGGGCTCGAGGAGTTTGTATATGTGAGCACACACAGTGGGGCCTGTGGTGAGCACAGTGGGGCCTGTGGTGAGCACTGGGTCAGCCAGTCTTGTGACCATCTTCAGGACACTGTCATTCAGATCCCAGGTCCCCTTTCCTCTTAGCTGCTGTCACCCGGTTTCATCTCCTCGGAGGTACGTGTGTGTGCGGGGACATGCACCCACATGGCCCCGGGGGGTGGGGGGTGGGGCATAGCCCTTTGTGCTCTGGGACAGGGCTGATTGTGGCCACAGGGCCGGTGTAGGAGTTTCCTGGGGCCTCTGCCACAAAGTACCACAAACTTGGTCGCTTACAACCTCAGAAATGGCTTCTCAGTTCTGGAGGCCAGAAGTCTGGAAAAAATCAAGGTATCAGCAGAGCCCTGTTCCCCGTTCCCTCTGAAGGCTCTAGGGGAGAATCCTTCCTTGTCTTTTCCAATTTCTGGTGGCTCCATGTGTCCCTGGGCTTCTGGCCTGCATCACTCCAGTCTCGACCTCCATCTTCACATGGCTTCTCTTCTGCGTCTGTATGTCTTTGCTGTGCCTTGTAAGGTGCTCACTGGATTTAGAGCCATCCCAATCCAGAAGCAGCTCATCTCCATTTTTATCTTAATTGGAAATAGGGCCTTTGCAGATGTAATTAAGGCTATATTCTGAGGTTCCAGGTATACATGAATATCTGGAGGAAACTATCCAACTGACCATAGTCAATCTCGGAGTGTAGATGTTCTAGACTAGAAAATTACCCAGGAGCCCCAGACATTCCAGAACTACCTATGACTAGTATAAGTTATTTTTATTTTTTACATTTTATTTATTTTTGATAGAGAGACCGAGCACAAGTGGGGGAGGGGCAGAGAGAGACGGAGACACAGAATCCAAAGCAGGTTCCAGGCTCCGAGCTGTCAGCACAGAGCCCGACGTGGGGCTCAAACTCACAAACTGCGAGATCCATGACCTGAGCCAAAGTCGGACGCTTAACCGACTGAGCCATCCAGGCGCCTCTGACTAGTGTAAGTTTGCAGCTCTCTCAGGTTTCCTATAATTGATGGTCTCTCCAGTTCCAAAGGGCTCTAAAGCATTCAACATAGCCTAACAGGTAGAATCAAGACCAAGAAAGACATACAGCTCAAGCTCTCTGTCTTACCTTTCCAACTCAACCATCTGAAACTCAAGAGAATAAAGAGAATGCTGACAAATGAAGCAAGATACATAGGGTGGGAGGACTTAGCTCCCTATCTCTCACCACTCTTACACCTTCAGTGTTTGCTCGAAAAAGCTGCCTGTGGACAGGAAACTTGCACATGTTTGTTCCAGTCTTTTTGTTCGTATAGTCCATGGCTTTGACTATTGATTCCCAAAGACTGGGCTAGGAGAGGAGCCAAGGGCACCTATGTGCACACCAGATGAACCCCTGTAGTGTATACATAAGGGCGCCAACCATTAGAAACCACCTTGCTGGCTCTCTAGTAGACCTACTATGCTGCCTGTCCCAGAGGCCCAAGTATATGAAGGACTCTGAAGAAGTGGAAAGCCCCGCAGTCAAGACAGAGCCATACTTCACCATCCGTAGCGCCAAAGACTGTGTGGGTCCCAGATATGAAAAGACCAAAGGTTACACAAAGTAGATGAGAGGCTACGTGCAAATAACATTTAAAAGGCTTAAGCAGTAAATAGTGTTCTCGTTTGGTCATAGCACAGATTCCATTATAGAAACTGCCTCTTATCTGTAATCTAGGCTGTGGATTCTGTGAGGTTAAGAGACTGTATCTGTCCCACTACAGTGCCCAACCCCTAAGAGGCACTCAATAAATACTCCTTGAATGAGGAAACGTTAAGCTTTTAATGAATGCCCACCATGTGTCAGGCACAGAGCAAATTAAAATAACCCTCGGAAACCATACAGAATTGATTCAGAAATGGAACACCATAAAAATGCAGTTATTTAAAACTGCATTTAGAGTTAGGACTATAAATGGCAGGATTGTAAAGTAATGGTACAAATTTCATAAGCCATCCTTGGAAAGCAACCAAATTGAGCATGGTCCGCAGGTGCAGACCGCCTGCCTGCCTTATACCCCAGCTTCACCACCTATGAATTCCGTCATGTGGAACAAGTCTCTTAACTTCCGTGCCTCCGTTCCCCAACTGTGTATGATCATAACATCAGTACCTACTTCAGGTGGCTGTTAGGAGAATGAGTTTATTCATGTAAAGTGTCCAGACCACCACCTGACAAGAGAAGTTCTCTTGAAGTGTTAGCAATCATTATGATACTCCTCTCTCGGGCATGTGGGAGCACATCGCCTTGCACAGTGCAGAGTACATGGAAGCGGTCAGTAAAATTCACTGATAAATCACAGCATCAGTAAACTGAAATGTGAGGTGGAGGGCCCAAGTGAAAGTGGAGCATTTTTATATGCTATCCACCAGCTTAAAAGAGGAGGTTGGGGGGCGCCTGGGTGGCTTGGTCGGTTAAGCGTCCGACTTCAGCTCAGGTCATGATCTCACCGTCCGTGAGTTCGAGCCCCGCGTCGGGCTCTGTGCTGACAGCTCAGAGCCTGGAGCCTGTTTCAGATTCTGTGTCTCCCTCTCTCTCTGCTCCTCCCCTGTTCATGCTCTGTCTCTCTCTGTCTCAAAAATGAATAAATGTTAAAAAAAAAATTAAAAAAAAAAAAAAAAAGAGGAGGTTGTAACTCTAAGACATTTTAAGCCTCATGGTAACCACAAAGAAAAAACCCATAATAGATACGCACAAGATTATGACACAGGAATCAAAACGTACTACCCCAAGAACTAATCAACTCACAAAGACGACTGCAAGAGAGGAAGAAAAGGGACAAATGCACCATACAACAATACAAAACCCATGAACAAGGGGCACCTGGGCGGCTCAGTCGGTTAAGCATCCGATTTCAGCCAAGGTCATGATCTGACAGTTCATTTGTTTGAGCCCTGCTGTCTTCGTCTCTCTCTGCCCCTCTCCTGCTCGTGCTCTGTCTCTCAAAAACTAAATGTTAAAAAAAAAAAATTAAAAACAAAGAAAAACAATGAGGGCACCCGGGTGGCTCAGTTGGTTAAGTGTCTGATTTTAGCTGAGGTCATGATCTCGCAGTTCATGGGTTCAAGCCCCACGTGGGGCTCTGTGCTGATCGCTCAGAACCTGCAGCCTGCGTCAGATGCTGTGTCTCCCTTTCTCTCTGCCCCTCCCCCACTCATGCAAGGTCTCTCAAAAATGAACATTAAAAAAAATTTTAAATAAGCAAGTAAAAAAAAAAATAGCAACACTAAGTCCTTACCTATCAATAATTACTATAAATGTGAATTAAATTATCTGATTAAAAGAATGGTTGAATGAAAAAAAAATAAAAATAAGAAGCCCAAACACTAGATCTGATGAGACTCCTTTTGCTCGAAGCTCACACAGGCTAAAAGTGAAGGTATGAAAAAAAGATATTCTAGTAACTACTAACCAAAAGAGCAGGGTAGTTTTCCTTTTATCATAAAAAGGTAAAGTTTACGCTAAAAATGTTCACAAGTGGCAAGGAAGGTCATTGTATAATGACAAAGGGATCAATTCATCAGGGAGTTATAATAATTGTAAATTTTACGAATCCAACATTAGAGCACTGAAATATATAAAGCAAATACTGAGAGAACTAAAAAGACAAACAGCAATACAAATGGTAGGCAACTTTAATAACACACTTTCGACCACGATTAGATCACCCAGACAGAATCTAGAAGAACACAGTGGATTTCAACAACACTGTAGACTAAATGGACTTAATAGACCTACATAACATTCCATCCAACAACAACAAAATACACATTCTTTTCAAGTGGAGATACAAAAATCTTTAGGAGAGACGTGTTAGGCTACAAAGCAAGTCTCAAATTATTTCAAGGATTTTTTCCAACCACAGTGGTATGAAACTAGGAATCAATAACAGAAGGAAAATTCACAAATACATGGAAATTCAACAACACAGTATTGAATAACCAATGTATCAAAGCAATCAAATGGCATATCAAAAAATATCTTGAGACAAATGCAAACTGAAACACAACATACCAAAACTTAAAGGATGCAGCAAAAGCAGTTCTAGGAGGAAAATTTATAGCTACAAAGACCTTCTTTAAGGGGGGGGGGGGGGGCGTGAAGAGCCCAAATAAACAACGTAACATTATACATCAAGGAACTAGAAAAAGAACTTAACCCAAAGTTAGCTGAAGTAAATAAGATTAGAGAAGAAATAAATGAAGTAGAGAATAGGAAAAAAATAGGCAAGAGAAACAAAATAAGAACTGGTTCTTTAAGATAAAAAAAAAAAACCTGACAAACGTTTAGCTAGACTCACCAATAAAAAAAAAAAAAACAAAAAAAACAAAAAAAAAACAAAAAAAAACGATGACTCAATCAGAAATAAAAAAGGAACTATTTCAACTGATACCACAGAAATAAATACCAAGGATCAGAGACCCCTATGAACAATCATACACCAAAAAACTGGACAACCTAGAAAAAGTGAATAAATTCATAACATACGATCATCTAACAGAATAAAGAATAGAAGACCTAAGCAAACCAATAACGAGTAAGGAGATGAAGCAGTAATAAAAAACCTCCTAACAAACCAAAGTCCAAGACCAGAAGGTTTCATTGTTGAATTCTACCAAACATTCAGAGAAAAATTACCAATCCTTCTCAAACTTGCAAAACATTGAAAAGGAACATTCTGAAACTAATTGTAAAGGCCAGTATTACAGTGATAACAAAGTCAGATAAAAACACAAGAAAAGGAAACTATAAATCAATATCCCTGATGAGTATAGATGTAAAAATTCTCAGCAAAGTATTAGTTGAGTTCAACAATACATTACAATGATCACAATGACTAAGAGATACATCACAGAAATGTAAGGATGGTTCAACATACACAAATCAATAAGTGTGATTATATTAATAGAACAAAAAATAAAATCATCTCAGTGGATGTAGAAAAAGCATTTCATAAAATTCACTATTTGTGCATGATAAAAAGTCTCAACAAATAGAGAAGGAACTTACCTCACACAAAAAAGGGCATATATGATGGGGTGTCTGGGTGGCTCAGTGGGTTAAGCATCCAACTCTTAATTTTGGCTCAGGTTATGATCTCACGGTTGTGGGATTGAGCCCCATGTTGGGCTCTATGCTGAGCACGCAGCTTGCTTAAGATTCTCTAGGGGCGCCTGGGTGGCTCAGTCGGTTAAGTGGCCGACTTCAACTCAGGTCATGATCTCGCGGTCCATGAGTTCAAGCCCCGCGTCGGGCTCTGTGCTGACAGCTCGGAGCCTGGAGCCTGCTTCTGTTTCTGTGTCTCCCTCTCTCTCTGCCCCTCCCCCATTCGCGCTCTCTCTCTCTGCCTTTCAAAAATGAATGTTAAAAAAAAAAATTAAAAAAGATTCTCCTCATCCCTCCTCCTCTCTCTGCCCCTCCCCT
Organism: Panthera leo; assembly: GCF_018350215.1. Taxonomy (NCBI): domain Eukaryota; kingdom Metazoa; phylum Chordata; class Mammalia; order Carnivora; family Felidae; genus Panthera; species Panthera leo. Next base: position 46,595,392 of record NC_056695.1, on the reverse strand, counting down.
AAGAGAGACAAGAGAGAGAGAGAGAGAGACAAGAGAGAGAGAGACAAGAGAGAGAGAGAGAGAGACAAGAGAGAGAGAGAGAGAGACGAGAGAGAGAGAGAGAGAGAGAGAGAGAGACGAGAGAGAGAGAGAGAGAGAGAGAGAGACGAGAGAGAGAGAGAGAGAGAGAGACGAGAGAGAGAGAGAGAGAGAGACGAGAGAGAGAGAGAGAGAGAGAGACGAGAGAGAGAGAGAGAGAGAGAGAGACGAGAGAGAGAGAGAGAGAGAGACAAGAGAGAGAGAGAGAGAGAGACGAGAGAGAGAGAGAGACAAAAGAGAGAGAGAGAGACAAAAGAGAGAGAGAGAGACAAAAGAGAGAGAGAGAGAGACAAAAGAGAGAGAGAGACAAAAGAGAGAGAGAGACAAAAGAGAGAGAGAGACAAAAGAGAGAGAGAGACAAAAGAGAGAGACAAAAGAGAGAGACAAAAGAGAGACAAAAGAGAGACAAAAGACACACACACACATACACACAGACACACACACAGAGACAGAGAGAGAGAGACAGAGAGATAGAGACATACAGTAAAACCTTGGATTGTGAATAACTTGTTCTGCAAGCATTCTGTAAGACAAGCAAACATTTCTAATCAATTTTAACTTGATAAATAAGCAATGTCTTACAATACAAGTAGTATATGATGCCGAATGTCACATGATCACAACTGAGCCAATGGTTCTTCTCCATCTCTCTTGCTCTCTCTCTGCTCACTGCAGGATTGTGGGTGATTATCTCCCATGCTCAGATGCTTCGTCTCAGGCCTCCAGTGTTTGGCAGAAATCAATAATCTTTCAGAACGTTGGAAGGTGCCCACAATTGGCACTAGTGTGTTTTTGTCACTTCAAAGCACCTATGGACAGTCCTTTGTTTTTCCAGACAAGAGTAACCTTAGGAATGCTTTGCTTCATTCTACGTCATTGGATAGGTTCCTTGTTAAAGTTGCACGAAGAGAAAAAGATTCCATTGAGCCAACAGATAGCAGGGATTCTGTAAGGGATAGTGAAAGTCCTCCTACACGATGACCCTCCTCTCTCTGGTCTCCTTCACATCAGCCACGAAAGTTTTCAAAGGTACGTGCAGGTTAATTTGTTCATTTTTCTTTATACTTTGTATTTTATTATTTTTATTATATTGCAGTATTATAATCATTTTTACATGAACATTTTTGGGTTGTAGAACAAATCATCTGAGTTTCCATTATTTCTTATGGGGAGATTCACTTTGATACACAAATGCTTTGTATTAGAAGCATGTTTATGAAATGAATTATGCTTGCGAACCAAGGTTTTACTGTACAGGAAAGGCCCACAGCTAACATCATACCCAAGAGTGAAAGATTGAAAACTTTTCCTCAGAGATCAGCAACTAGACAAGGATATCCACTCTTACCACATCTATTTAACATAGTGTTGGAAGTCCTAGCTTGAACAATTAGGAAAAAAAAAAATAAAGGGCATCCAAACAAGAAAGGAAGAGGTCATCTGCAAATAGTGACAGCTTTACAGGACACAATTTATAGAAAATCCTAAAGACTTTATAAGAATACTGTTGGCATAAATGATTCTACTGTTAGAATAAATAAATGATTCTGCTTTGCTGAATTCAATGCACAAAAATCGGTTGCATTTCTGTACACTAGCAATGAACTGAATAAAGAAAACAATTCCATTTACAGTAGCAACAAAATATTTAAGAATAAATTTAACCAGGGAAGTGAAAGATCCGTACACTGAAAACCATAAGATGTGGATAAAAGAAACTGAAGACACAGATAAATGCAATGTTATTCCATGCTCATGGATTGGAAGAATTAATCTTGTTGAAACATCCTTTCTTCCAAAGCCATCTATAGAGTCAATGAAATCACTATCAGAATTCCAATGGCATTTTTCATAAATGGATGAAGGAGTTAAGAATACTCAGTGAGAGGGGCGCCTGGATGGCGCAGTCGGTTAAGCATCCGACTTCAGCCAGGTCACGATCTCGCGGTCCGTGAGTTCGAGCCCCGCGTCAGGCTCTGGGCTGATGGCTCGGAGCCTGGAGCCTGTTTCCGATTCTGTGTCTCCCTCTCTCTCTGCCCCTCCCCCGTTCATGGTCTGTCTCTCTCTGTCCCAAAAATAAATAAAAAACGTTGAAAAAAAAAAATTAAAAAAAAAAAAAAAAAAAAAAAGAATACTCAGTGAGAAAAATAGGGTCTCCAACCAATTGTGGTGGGAAAACTGGATATCCACATGCAAAAGAATGAAACTGGACCCTATTTTACACCACTCACAAAAATTCACTCAAAATGAATTAAAGACTTAAATTTAAGACCTGAAATCATGAAACACATAGTGAACACATAAGGAAAAAGCTACTTGATGTCGGTCTTGGCAATCATTTTTTTTAAGTTTATTTATTTTCAGAGAGAGAGGAAGAGAGAGAGACAACAAGCAGGGGAGGGGCAGAGAGAGGGAGGGGAAGAGAGAATCCCAAGCTCTGCGCAGACAAGACAGAGCCTGTCACAAGGCTTGATCCCACACACGAGGAGATCACAGCGTGAGCTGAAATCAAGAGTTGGACACTCAACTGACTGAGCCTCACAGGTACCCTGGCAATCAATTTTTGTATAGGGCATTAGAAACACAACAAAATCAATAAGTGGGCCTCCATCAAACTAAAAATCTGCTCAGGAAAAGAAATAACCAACAAAGTGAAAAGGCAACTTAGGAAACGTGAGAAAATATTTGAAAGCCATGTATAGGATAAAGGATTAATATGAAAAACACAGAAGATAATCATGTAATGTAATAGCAAAAAAGCAATTATCTGACTAAAAAAAAAAAAATGTGCAAAGACAAAACCAGTCTTACTTTAGAAGACGGAAATCCTAGTATGCATCATCTCTAATTGTAGTGGTATAAAACTAGAGATCAATTACAAGAGGAAAACTGGAGAATTCACCAATATGTGGAGATTAAACAATACACTACTGAATCAACAATAGATCAAAACAGATACTAAAAAAATATCTTAAGACGACTAAAAATGGAAATACAACATACCAAAACTTATGGGATGCAGCAAAAACAGTTCTAAGAGGCAAGTTCATAATGATAAATACCTACATCAAGAGAAAAGGAAAATCTCAAACAACCTAACTTGACACCTCAAACTAGAAAAAAGAACAAAGCCCAAAGTTAGTAAAAAGGAAGTAACAAAGATCAGGAGGAAATAAACAGAGACTAAAAGGGCAATAGAGAAAAAAAAAAAAAAGACAAATGACTAAGATCTGAGGGTGTTTTTTTTTTATAAAAATATCCAAACCTTTAGCTAGACACACACACACACACACACACACACACACACACACACGAAAAAAATCAAACAATATCAGAAATGAAGGAGGAGACATTACAACCAATAATACAGAAAAACAAAGGATCATAAGCATATTATACCAATTGTACACCAACAAATCAGACAATGTAGAAGTGATTAAATTGCTACAAACATACAACCTACCATGGACATACTGAAGAATAAAAAAATAGAACATCTGAAAAGACAGAGTATCAGTAAGGAGATTGAGTCAGCAGTCAAAAACCTCCTGACAAAAGGTCCAGGACTAGATGGCCTCACTGGTGAATTCTATGAAACATTTAAGAAAGAATACCACTTTGTAATACAGCTTGCAAACTAGAATTGTGATACACAGTATGGTTCTGGCACAAAAACACACACATAGATCAATGGAACAGAGCAGAGAACCCAGAAATGGACCCACAAATGTATGGCCAACTAATCTTCAATAAAGCAGGAAAGAATATCCAAAGGAAAAAAAGACCGTCTCTTCAACAAATGGTGCTGGGAAAACTGGATGGTGACATGAAGAATGAACCTGGACCACTTTCTTACATACATAAATTCAAAATGGATGGGTTAATATCCAAAATCTATAAAGACCTTGTCAAACTTAATACCTCAAAACCAAACAACCTAGTTAAGAAATGGGCAAAAGAAATAGGCACTTTTCCAGAGGAGACATCCAGATGGCTAACAGACCAATGAAAAGATGCTCATCATTTATCAGTGAAATACAAATCCAAACCACAACGAGACACCACCTCACACCTATCTGAATGGCTAAAATTAACAACTCAGGAACCAACAGATGTTGGTGAGGATGCAGGGAAAGACGAACACTTTTGCTCTGTTGGTGGGCATGCAAACTGGTACAGCCACTCTGGTAAACAGTGTGGAGGTTCCTCAAAAAATTAAAACTAGTTTTCTATGACCTAGCAATTACACTACTAGGTATGTATCCAAAGGATACAAAAATGCTGATTCAGAGGGGCACATCCACCCCAATGTTTATAGCAGTGCTACCAACAGTAGCCAAATTATGGAAAGAACCCGAATGTCCATTGACTGATGAATGGATAAAGATGTGGTGTATACACACACACACACACACACACACACACACACACAAAATGGAATTTACTTGGCAAGGAGAAAGAATGAAATCTTGCCATGTACAACCATGTAGATGCAACTGGAGAGTATTATGCTAAGTGAAGTAAGTCAGTCAGAGAAAGGTATCATGGGATTTCACTCACATATAAAATTTGAGAAACTTAACAGATGAACGTAGGGGAAGGGAAGGAAAAATAAGATAAAAGCAGAGGAGGCGGCACACCATAAGAGACTTGTAAATACAGAACAAACTGAGGGTTGCTGGAGGGGTGGTGGGAGGGGGATGGCTAAATGGGTGATGGGCATTAAGGAGAGCACTTTTTGAGATGACCACTGGGTGTCATATGTAAGTGATGAATCACTGCATTCTACTCCTGAAACCAATAGTATGCTGTATGTTAACTAGCTTGAATTAAAAAAAAAAAAATACTAAGCCTTCTCAAACTTCCAAAGATAGAATAGGAGGCAACACTTCTAAATTCATTTTATGAGGCCAGCACTATCGTCATGCCAAAACCAGACAAGGATACCCAAAAAAGATAATTACAGGCCAATATCCCCGATGAACACAGATGCAAAAATCCTCAACCAAATATCAGCAAACCCAATTTAACACATTAAAAGGATCACACCATGATCAAGGGAGATCTATTCCAGGGATGCAAGGATGGTTCAATACCTGCAAATCAATCAACGTGCCCATTAATAAAATAAAGGACAAAACTTGTATCTCGAGAGGCAGGAAAAGCATTTGACAAAATTCACTATGTAGTTATGATAAAGAAAAAAAGAATCTCAACATGTAGGGTATAAGGTGATGTACATAAACATAATAAAGTCTATAGAAGAGAAGCCCACAACTACTATCATATGAAATGGTGAAAGCTTTCAGCTTTTCTCCTAAGAACAGGAACAGGACAAGGATGCCTACTCTCTCCACTTTTATTCAACATAATATTCCAAGTCTAGCCAGAACAATTAGGCAAGAAAAATAAAAAAGTATCCAAGCTGGAAAGGAAGAAGTAAAACAGTCACTATTTGCAGATGACATTATATATACAGAAAACCCTAAAAAGACTCCAGAAAAAAAACTGGTAGAATAAACAAATCTAGTAAAGTTTCAGGGTACAAAAATCAATATATAAAATCTGTTATACTTCTGTACACTAATAACAAGCTATCATAAAAATTAAGAAAACAATCATAAATTGTCTCCTAAAGAATAAAATATGTAGGAAGAAGTTTAACCAAGGAGGTGAAAGACTGGTCATTGGACAATATCAGACACCGATGAAAGAAACTGAAGAAGACACAAATAAATGGGAAGATATTCTGCGCTCACGGATTGGAAGAATTACTGTTGTTACAATGTCCACAGTACCTAAAGCAATCTACAGATTAAATGCAATCTCAATAAAAAAAATTCCAACGTAATCTTTCACAGATAGAACAATCCTAAAATGTGTGTGGAACCATAAAAGACCCTGAATAGCCAAAGCAATCTTGAGAAAGAAGAACAAAGCCAGTGACATCATGATCTGTGATTTCAAACTATATTAAAAAAAGCAATAGTAATCAAAACGGTATGGTATTGGAATAGAACAGACACACAGATCAATGGAACAGAATAGACAATTCAGAAATAAGCCCATGAGGCACGAATGTATAATAAGGAAAGGACATTCTCTTCAATAAATGTCCAGTTGGAAAAACTGGATCGCCACATGCAAAAGAATGAAACTGGATCACTACCTTATGCCATAAAAAAAAAAAAAAAGTTAACTGAAAATGTGTTAACGAGTTGAATGTAAGACCTGAAACCATAAAAATCCTAGAAGAAAACAGGCAGTAAGCTGCTTGACATCAGTCTTGGAGGCGGTTTTTTGGATTTGAGGCCAAAAGCAAAAACAACTGGGACTACATGAAACTAAAAAGCTCTCCACAGCACAGTAAACCATCAACAAAATGAAAGGGCATCAATGAGATACTGGCAAACTGAATCCAACAATACATTAAAAAAAAAGTCAATCACCACAATCAAAGGAGAGTTATTCCAGGGATGCAAGGGTGGTTCAATATTTACAAATCAACATCGTACCTGACATCAACAAAAGAAATGATAAAGAAAAAAAAACATGCATCATCTTAACAGATGCAGAAAAAGCATTTTACAAAGTGTAACATCCATCTATGATAAATACTCTAAAAAAAAAAAAAAAACAAAACTAGGCTTAGAGGGAATGTACCTCAACATAAAAAAAGGCCATGTATAAAGACACCCACATCTAGTATCATACTTAATGGTGTAAAACTGGCTTTTTAGATGAGGAACAAGACAAGGATGTCCACTCTCACCACTTCTATTCAACATGGGTCAGGAAATCCTAGCTGCAGCAATCAGGCAAGAAATAAAAGGCATCTAAATTGAGAAGGAAGCAGTCAAACTTTCACTATTTGCAGATGACATAACACTGTATATCGAAACCCTGAAGACTCCAGCAAAAAGCTATTAGAATTGATAAATGAGTTCAGTAAAGTTGCAGAATACAAAATTAATATACAGAAATCTGCTGCATTTCCATACACTAATAATGAAGTAGCAGAAAGAGAAATGACAAAAACAATCCCATTTATAAATACACCAAAATATAAAAAATACCTAAGCATAAACTTAACCAAGTAGGTGAAAGTCCTGTACTGTGAAGACATTAATAAAGCATTGATGAAAGAAATTAAAAGAGACACAAGCAAATGGAAAGATATTCCATGCTTATGGATTAGAAGAACCAATATTGTTAAAACAGTCATACTACCCCAAGTAGTCTACAGATTTCATGCAATCCCTATCAAAATACAACAACATCGGTCACAGAACTAGAACAAATAATACAAAAACTTGTGTGGAACCACAAGAGACCCTAAATAGCCAAAGCAATCTGGAGAAAGAAAAACAAAGCTGGAGGTATCACAATCTGAGATTTCAAGATACTTATAAAGCTATAGTAATCAACATAGTATGGCACTGGCACAAAAATAGACCCACAGATCAACAGAGTGCCCAGAAAATAAACCCATGCCCATGTGGTTAATTCATCTGTGACAAAGGAGAAAAGAATACATGATCAGTTAAAGACAGTCTCTTCAACAAATGGTGCTGGGAAATCTAGACAGCTACATGCAAAAGAATGAAACTGGACAATTTTCTTATGTCATACACAAAATAAACTCAGAATGGATTAAAGACCTAAGTGTGAGACTTGAGACCACAAAAATAAGCAGTCATTTCTTTTATACCAGCCATAGAAGCATTTTCCTAGAGGCCTCCCGAGGGAAAGGAAACAAAAGCAAAATTAAACTATTGGGACTACACTATCCAATAAGGAAATAATATACAAAACCTTTAAAGAACTTCTAACACTCAACACCCAAAACACAAATAATCCAATTACAATGGGCAGAGGACCTGAATAGACATTTTTCCAAGGAAGACATCAAGATGGCCAACAGACACCTGAAAAGATGCTCAACATCATTCGTCATCGGAGAAATGCAAATCAAAACCACAATGAGATACCACCTCACATCTGTTAGAAAGGGGAAAATTAAAAAGACAAGAAATAACAAGCATTGGTGAGTATGGGAAGAAAAAAAAAGTCCCTCATGCACTATTTGTGGAAATGCAAATTGGTATAGTTACTGTGGAAAAAAGTATGGAAGTTCCTTAAAGAATTGAAAATGGAATTACCATATGATCCACTAATTCCACTACCGGGTATTTACCCAAAGAAAACAAAACATTAACTTGAAAAGATACACAGACTCTCAGGTTTATTGCAGCCATTTACAATAGCCAAGATGTGTTAGCAATCCAAGTGTCTATATCCATAGATGGTTAAAAAAAAATGTGGCAGGTACACACACACACACACACACACACACACACACACACACACACACAAAATGGAGTAATATATAGCCATCAACAATGAGATCTTGACATTTCCAGCAACATGGACGGGCCTAGAGGATATAAAACTAAGTAAAAAAAAAATCAGAGAAAGACAAATACCATGATTTCATGCATATGTGGAACTTAAGAAATTAAACAAAGGCACAAAACAAAAAGAGATAAACCAAAACATTACAGAAGAAATCTTTTCAGGGGGAAAGTGGATGGGGGGTGGGGTGTGAATAGGTGAAACAGATGAAAGGGATTCACAGTACACTTATCATGAGGAGCACTGAGTAATGTATGGAAATGCTGAATCGTAATATTATACACCTGAAACTACTATAACACTGCAGGTTGATTGTATTTCAATATTAAAAAGGTTAAATGGCCAAAAGAAAGGCAGCCTTCTGAATGGACAAAAAATATTTGCAAATTATGTTTCTGATACAGGGTTAATATACAAGATATATAAAGAACACCAACTCAATAGCTAAAAGAATTCAAAACTGTGCAGAGGATCTGAATAGACATTTTTCTAAAGACAACAGAGATGGTCAACAAGTACATGAAAAGATGTTCAACATCACTGTCAGAAAAATGCAAATCAAAACCACAATGAGCTATCACCTTACACATGTCAGAATAATGACTATTATCGAAAAGACAGTAACGAATATTGTCAAGGATGTAGAGAAAAGGGACAGGACCTCTCATGCACTGTTTGTGAGAGTGTAAATTGGCACAGCCACTATAAAAAACAGTGTGAAGTTTCCTCAAAATGTTAAAAATAGAACTCCCTTAGGATCTAGCAATTCCACTTCTGTGTATTTATCTGGAGGAAATGAAAATATTCACTCAGAAAGGTGTATACTCTCCCCATGGTCATTACAGATTATTTACAACAGCCAAGATAATGGAAGCAACCTAAGTGTCCTTCAATGGGGGAATGAATAAAGAAAATGTGGTGTGTGTATATGTATTATAGAATGGAACATTTAGCCATAAAAAAGAAGGAAACCTTGTCACGTGAGACAACATGGATGGGCCTTGAGGCCATGAGGTTAAGTGACATAAGTCAGACAGAGAAAGGCAAATACCATAGCACCTCACTTACTGTGTGGAATCTAAAAAACACAACACAACACAACAAGAAAAACAAAACCAGAAGAACTCTGAATTCATAGACACAGAACAGAACCGTGGTTACCAGAGCCATGGTGGAGGTAAGTTAGAGGGGGCATGGAATGTGAGAAGGTAGTCAAAAAGTACAAACTTCCAGTTATAAAACAAATTCTGGGTATACAATGCACGGCATGGGGACTATAGTTAATAATACTGTATTGCATAATTATTAGGGGTGACTGGGTGGCTCAGTAGGTTAAGCGGCCGACTTTGGCTCAGGTCATGGTCTCAAGGTTCATGGGTTCGAGCCCCGCATCGGGCTCTGTGCTGACAGCTCAGAGCCTGGAGCCTGCTTCGGATTCTGCGTCTCCCACTCTCTCTGCCCCTCCTCTGTTCATGCACAGTCTCTTTCTCTCCAAGATAAATAAACATTAAAACATTTTTAAAAATTCAAGAATACTGTATTGCATATTTGAAATTTGTTAAGAAGGTCTTAAAATTTCTCATCACAAGGAAAAAAATTTTAAGCGTATGTGGTAATGGATGTTAACTGGCCTTACTGTGATGATCATTTCACAATATTTACTAATATTGAATCATTATATACCTGAAACAAACATGTTTTATTTAGGTCATTTATCTTAATTTTTAAAAAATGGGCAAAGGGCCTGAACAGGTATTTTTCTCAAGGTTTACTAATCTTCTAAAGGCCAACAGGTACATAAAAAGGTGCTCAACATCCCTAACCATCAGGGAAGTACAAATCAAAACCACAAGGAGAGATCACCTCACACTGTTAGAATGGCTGTTATCAAAAACAAAAGAGAGAAGTGTTGGCCAAAGTGTGGAGAAAAGGGAGCCCTTGTTTACTGTTGGTGGGAACGGAAGTTGGTGCAGCCACTGTGGAGAACAGTTTGGAGGTTCCTGAAAATATTAAAAATAGGACTACCATATGATCCAGTAATCTCACTTCTAGGTATCAGGAAAAGAAATCATACCTCAAAGAGGTATTTGCACCTTCCTGTTCATTGCAGCATTGTTTACAAGAGTGAAGACATGGAGACCACGTAAGTGTCCATGAATGCATGAATTGATAAAGAAAATATGACACAGAGACACAGGATTATTATTCACACACACACAGCAATATTGTTTGGCCATAAAAAAGAAGGAAATGCAGATATTTGCAATAATATAGATGGACCCTGAGGGCATTATGCTAAGTAAAATCAGATAGAGAAAGACAAATATACTATCTCACTTATATGTGGAATCTAAAATAACTGAATTCAGGGGCGCCTTGGTGGCTCGGTCGGTTAAGTGTCTGACTTCGGCTCAGGTCACAATCTCGCGGTCCGTGAGTTCGAGCCCCGCGTCGGGCTCTGTGCTGACAGCTCAGAGCCTGGAGCCTGTTTCAGATTCTGCGTCTCCCTCTCTCTCTGCCCCTCCCCTGTTCATGCTCTGTCTCTCTCTGTCTCAAAAATAAATAAACGTTAAAAAAATTTTTTTAAATAACTGAATTCATACAAAGTAGATTGGTGGTTGCTAGGGGCAGAGGAATAGAGGTCAAAGGGTAGCAACTTCCAGTTATGAGATGAATAAAGTCCAGGGATCTAATGTACAACATGGTGACTATAGTTAATACTATAATATATATTTGAAAGTTGCTAAGAGTTTATTTTAAATGTTAAAAAAAAAAAATCCCAAAACAAATGATAACTATGTGAGGCGATAAATGTATTACCATAATTATTTCTCTGTATACACATGTGTCAAATCATCACACCGTATGTACCTCTCAAACAATGTTACATGTCAATTATATCTCAGGGCACTCGGGTGGCTTAGTCAATTAAGCATCTGATTTCGGCTCAGGTCATGATCTCATGGTTTGGGGGTTCTAGCCCGAGTCGGGCTCTGTGCTGACAGCTCAGAGACTAGATCCTGCTTCCGATTCTGGGTCTCCCTCTCTCTCCGCCCCTCCCCTGTTTGAGCGCCGTCTCTCTCCTGCTCTCAAAAATAAACAAAAAAAAAAAAAAATTCAATTATATCTCAATAAAGTTGGAAAAAAGATACAATACTCTAGCAAAAAAATGTTAACTGAATGAGCGAATGAGAGCTGATGGTCAGGAGCAGAGGTTGGAGGTAGAAGACAGGGACTGGCACAGAGGTTAGTCCTGCCCAGTTCAGCTTCAGAGTAGCCTTGGTGGCAGGAAGGAAATGGCCCTTCGGCCTATGCTGGAGGTGGAGCCAGGCCCCAAACAGGTTGAAGAAAAGTCCCAGGAGGATGGGCTCCACTTTGCTGTCCTGAAGACTGGGCCAGACCCCAGAGCCAACCTCATGAGCCTGTACCCCAGGGGACACTCAGGGACACCTGTAGTCTTGGTGTAGTGTGGCCTTCCCATTCAGAGATGGCCCACCGGCAGGGGAAAAACCCTAAGGCCCATCTACCCTGGACTGAAAGTCCTTGAATACGCTTATTAACACAATTTCCTAAAGGGAAGAAAATGCGATGTAAGGGTCCATTAACTTGTCCAAGGCCCTTAAGTAGAAGCCACGGAGCTGGGATAGGAATTCCATTTGTAGTCTCTTCGTCTCTGCATTATATTGTCTCCCTAACTTAATGGCCGCAAGTTTCCTTTTCCATAAGGCCTCCCACCAATGGTTCCTAGCTCACTGTGCCTGGGGAAGTGAAATGGTGCAATGTACGTGAGAGCCTGGCACACGTCAAGCATGCAGGAAAGAACAGGTGTTGGGCAAGTGTGGGGTCTCCCTCCCCGGTTTCAGATTCCCCCTTTGGGCACTCAGCTCTCCCCCAGTGAGGACTTGCCTCTTAAAGGGCTTTCAGTGGTATCCACGGAGTCCTAGAAAAAAACCAATCAGACCTATGGGGAAAACAAGTGGAAAAGTTACTGCACTCTCTGGGCCTTTTCTGTCATTGGAAAGGATGTTGCTCTTGATGTTTACCCCCAAGAGCTAGGAGAGCTACGAACAGGAGGAACCATGGAGGCAGCCCAGCACCTACCTGGTGACAGGCACACAAGTGCCTGGAGCATCCCTCGGCCCCAGTGACCATGGTGGGAAGGGGGAGGGGGGAAATTCTATCCTCATTTCACTAAAATAAGGGAATTAGGAGGATTGCTTTACACAGCAACTGAAGATGAAAGATTGTTGAAAGAACTTGGGATGGTTAGTCCAGAGAACACAGCGTTTATAGAAACCCAGCTAACTGGGTGCTGGCACCTATTTAAAGCCGGGGCTTCCCGGGGACCAGGAGAGACCCAAGCCAAGCCCATTTGATAAGGTTTCCGGTAGATTAAGGAAACACAGTGGTTGAGGTTTCTGGTACTTTAGTGGGAAAAGTATTTCTTTCCTTTCTTTCTTTTTTTTCTTTCTTTCTTTTTTCTTTTTTTTTTTTTTTTTTTAAGTTCTATGGGTTTTTTTTGAGGGAGAGAAAGTCAGGAGGGGCAGCGACAGAGGAGACAGAATCTCAAGCAGGCTCGTGTGGTCAGTACAGAGCTGGATGCCTGGCTGGAACCCAGGAAACGGGAGATCAGGACCTGAGCCAAAGCCAAGACTCCCACGGACGCTTAACCCACTGAGCCACTCCGATTTAACAAATTCTTAACACAACAAACGGAGGCTAATGTAACTACGCTAGTTATAGATCAACTGCTAGATTTAAGGATTTCTTGAGAATCTTAATTCTCAGTGCACTGCATGTGGGCATTGTCGACAGGTAGTGAGACACGAGCTTTTTTTTTTTTTTTTAAATCCTGGTGTGGGGGGGGCACCTACTTGGAGAAAATATCAACATTTTGAGTTTGAGGGCGCGTCTGCACGGGATCGGTCGGTCGCTCCGTCACTCCCCCTCACAGGACAGGCCCAGGGAAGGGGGATGGGACCTCCGACCAGCCAGGGAAGTCAGAATGGGGTCCTGGAATGGACACTTGGAGAAAGCGACTCCTCCTCGCTGTACATTCCCCTAGCGCCCCTCCCCCCCCCCCCCCCCCGGGCCTCCCGCTCTCCCTCCCCAGGTGTTGGGGGCGGGGCGGGGGAGTCTTTACTTGCTTGGCACTGGACAGGACATCTATATGGCTGGAGCAACGATTTTAAGCTTTTGTGGGTTCTGATGAAAATCTGAAGACCACCTAGGACCTTCTCCCCAGAAGGCTTCTAGCGATCCACCCGCCCACGCACGATTTTCCCGCCAAGGAGCCGGGAGCGGTCCACACACCCGGGTCGAGCCGCTGGCAGGTCCGGCTTCTGCGAGCGCGGCTACCCACCTTCCCGGGACCCACCGCTGGGCGGGAGCTGGGCGGGGACCAGGGGGCGGTGCCAGCCCCGCCCCGGCCGCCGCCGCGGGTCCCGACTCTCCCTTGCCGCTGCAGACCTGCCGCCCTCTGCTCCCCGGAGCCCGGACTCGCCGCCGCGGCTCGGCTTGCCGAGGGCCCTTCCCCGCCCCCGCCAGAGCCATGAAGACGCACTTCTGCATCCCGGTGTCCCAGCAGCGGCCGGACGCGCTGGGGGGCCGCTACGTGGTGCGCGGGGGACCAGGGGTCTGATCGGGCGGGGAGACGGTCGGCGACGTGACGGGGCGAGGGCTCACCTGCTCGCTCAGCTAATCCGAGCCGCTCTGTCTCCGTGTTGCAGCTGTACTCCGTGTACCTGGACGGGTACCTCTTCTGCAGGGTGCGCTACAGCCAGCTGCACCGTTGGAACGAACAGGTGAGCAGGCTCGAGGCAGGTGAGGAAAAGCGCGCCCCAAGACACCGGACCTTTTGAGCACTCCAAGCCCCTAACCTGAGAAGCGGGGTCAGAGTAAGGATCGATTTGGTAACGCTCGCCCTACAGCTCCGTTTATATAGGTTACCGCTCCTAACCCTCTGCAGCTGGGAGGTGAGGGAATTGGCTCAGGTGATTCTCCCAACCGCTTTCCAGCCCAGTGATCGACCCCCAGCAGCCTCGCTGGCTGGGTGCATTTCAGCTCTTCCCCAGCATTATGTCCCCGTTCAGAATGAGCACACTAAATCTAGACGGAGCTATAGTCTTAGGAATCTTGTACATAGATCGGTATTTAATTTTCTCTCTCCCAGAGTGTCTTAGGCTTCTTTGAAAAGGTGTGTGTATTTTTGTTTTCAAATGAGTGTATTTATAGGCTTCAAGTACAGGCAGGCTGGAAACCCAGGAAGCAAATGACTGATCAAGACCGGAGGCCGTTTCCCACTATAGTTTCTCCCTCTGATGTGGGGCATTTTCTTTGCGAGGCAGCCTGATTTATTAGCATGCTCTAAAGGGTTTTGTCCTAATAAGGAAGAGTTCCAAGTCTCCAAAATGGGTTAGAGGAGTAAATGAAAGTTTGGAAATAAAATTCACCCTCCCTCTGCCTCCATGCATGTTTTCTTTTTCTTTTATTTTTTTTTAATCTTTATTTATTTTGAGAGAGAGACAGAGTGTGAGCAGAGGAGGAGCAGAGAGAGAGGGAGACACAGAATCCGAAGAAGCCTCCAGGCTCTGAGCTGTCAGCACAGAGCCTGATGCAGGGCTCAAACTCACCCACCGACAGTGAGATGGTGAACTGAGCCAAAGTCGGGCGCTCAACCGACTGAGCCACCCAGGTGCCCCGTGCATGTTTTCTTTTTAATTAAAAACATTTGGGGGCGGGGGTTGTATCCTGATTTTATTTTTATTTATTTTTTTTTTTAATTTTTTTTTTAACGTTTATTTATTTTTGAGACAGAGAGAGACAGAGCATGAACGGGGGAGGGTCACAGAGAGAGGGAGACACAGAATCTGAAACAGGCTCCAGGCTCTGAGCTGTCAGTACAGAGCCCGACGTGGGGCTTGAACCCACAGACCGTGAGATCATGACCTGAGCCGAAGTCGGACGCTTAACTGACCGAGCCACCCAGGCGCCCCTGTATCCTGATTTTAAAGAGCATATACAGGAAGGAAGGAAGGAAGGAAGGAAGGAAGGAAGGAAGGAAGGAAGGAAGGAAAAGAGGCCCCTGGGGAAGGAAGGAAGGAAGGAAGGAAGGAAGGAAGGAAGGGAGAAAGGAAGGAAAAGAGACCCCTGGGGAAGGAAGGGAGGAAGGAAGGAAGGGAGGAAGGAAGGAAGGAAGGAAAAGAGGCCCCTGGGGAAGGAAGGAAGGAAGGAAGGAAGGAAGGGAGAAAGGAAGGAAAAGAGGCCCCTGGGGAAGGAAGGGAGGAAGGAAGGAAGGAAGGAAGGAAGGAAGGAAAAGAGGCCCCTGGCTGGCTCAGTCAGAAGAGTATGTGACTCTTGATCTCAGGGTCATGAGTTTGAGCCCCAGGTTCGTTGTAGAGATTACTTAAATAAAAGTTACAACAACAACAACAGCCAAGAAACAAACTTGCCCAAGCAACAGCTATTTGGGGGAGAATCCTTCCAGGCAATCTGGGTTTCTAGCGAGCATTTAACACATTTCCTTTAACTGCCTTCTGTTGAAGGACAGGTCTCAACTCCATGTTTTACTGTTGCAAACAGTGCAGGGATGCTTCTTGCTCCCGTCAGCGGGCGCTGGAAGAAAGTCCATTTTCCAAGGTAGGATGAAGTTTCTTTGGACTCCACATAAAACAGCTTTAATGTGCTCGTTACCTAATTCATGTGGTCATCTCTGAGTTGCTACCGCCTGCTGAGGTGCCTGTGCCCCCGCAGGTGCTCAGGAATGACGGTTGGCTGACTCCATGAGGAAGGGCATGGATTCAGACTTCTGCAAGATGAGTGGCTACTTGTGACCAAAATGTGTCTGGGGACTTGGGAGGACTGCTGAAGTAGGCAGATGGAGATCTGAAGGGAAGAGAAAGTACAGGTGTGTTTGGCATTTGGCGGAGGAAGTTGATGTGTCCTCTTGCCCAATAATCCGCCTTCTGTAACGAGGGGTGGCCTTGGGCAGGCTGCCGTCACAGTGTGAAAAGCAGGAGACAGCCGTGAGGAGCAGGAGGGTGTGGAATTGACTGACTGCTTCCTGGCTGGTCACCTCACCTCTTCTCTGACCTTCCATTTTTTCATCAAATAATAAGCAAATAGGTGGTTATGGGTGTCAACTTCCCAGATTACTTGTGAAGAGTAGGGGCCATTTTCTCCCGGAGCCTGGCACATAGCACGTGTTCAGTTAAACACTTACTGATGGAGAGGCTTGAGGAATTCCTGAACCTGGCCCTCCTTAACCAACAGACTTGGGAAAATGCTCGTTTTTCAGAAAAACTAAGACCTGTCAAGTCTTCGTAGGTTCACAAGCGGAGCCATAAAGTGAGTAGACTTTTATTCTGTTTTGGAAGCCAGGGAAAACAAACTGTTAGTACAGTGGACTCTTAAATATTGAATAGCCACAGCCTGGTGCCCAATTTGGGGCACAGGGTAGATATTAATTAATACTTCATATTTGTCCCAGATTTTTCAAAATCTGAAAGTGGAAATTTCTTTATCCAGTTTCCAACTATCTTGTACCTTGCAACTTATCCTTTTCCTTGTTTCTACAGGAACGACTTCATTAAAAAGAAAACTACTTAGAACTTAGATGAATATTGGTATTATTAATTTAAAACAGCAAGCAGTTACTGTGTGTTAAGGTTGGCACCAAGAACTTTGTATGTAAAAGCACGTTTCATTTTAATAGGAGCGCTATGAGCCAGGATTATAATTAGCCCCATTTAACAGATGAGAAAACTGAGGCACAGCTTGCCCAAAGCCAAACTGGTAGTAAGTATTGGAGCCAAGATCTGATCTCCAGTATCTGCTCCGACCCATTAAATTTTGTGGTTTTCTTACTGCAGTTAACAAAATAAATTGTATCAGTAAAACAATGGAGTCTTAAAGTAACAAGCTTTTACCCTATTTGGGGATAACATAATAAAACTCCCAATTTTCGGTGTTCAGTGTGGTGAATTTTGGTAAATGTATATGTTACTACCACCACAATCAAGACAAAGAACAGTTTTTGCACTCTGCATGTAAGTTCCCTTGCCCCTTTGCCCTTGATAACCTCTCCCTCCACCCCTGGCCCCAGGCAACCAAGATCTGCTTTCTGCCAGAGTTCCAGGCACGGGATTTTATTCAGGCTGCCTAGCAAGCCTCTGTGGGGTCAGCAGGGCACTCGTCATCATTAATCAATCCTGTTGTGTAGATCGTCTGAGTAAGGTTGCGAGATTTAGCAAATAAAAACACAGGCTCCCCAGCTAAATGTGAATTTCAGGTAAGCAACAAAGAAGTTTTGGGTCGAAGTAGTTCCGTGCAGTATTTGGGACATACTTACGTGGGCATCCTGTGTTTTGTCTGGCAACCCGAAGTCGGAGACAGAACGTTTGGGGGACGTTTCTCAGGCACCACTCAGCTAGATTTTGTTCTTCTTATTCCACTGAAGATGTGAAATGGCTCGGAATTCTTAATCTGATTTAATACAAAAATACTATAAGTAGGAAACAAAACCAGGCCCCATCTGTGTGTGGGTTTGGTATTTTTCCCAGGAAGTTCTGCATCCTGGTAGAACAGAAATTTCACCTTATAGAATTAACTGATTCATTCGTTCATTTATTCTAAGTTCCCATTAGATGCCATGCACTCACTGTGGTACATTCAGGGCAGACAGCGCTTCAGCACGTGGGATTTTTGGCTTTAAGTATTGGATTTCTGTTTTGTATATTGGATAACTTTGGGATTGAGGAGAGGCACCCGCCCAGGTAAGGTGGCCCCTGCTCTTTCTCCGCCAAGTTGCGTGGAGGCTAACGCATGGAAGACTGAACTTGGCTGTGCTTTCAAGATGTCGGTTTTGAATGGTGCCCTCTGAAGTGATCGCCTGCAGGCTCGTCCCTCGGTGAGCTTCCTTCAAGGTCTGGCAGCTCGCCCCTCCGCTGTTGAGTGCTACTCATCTCTCTGCCATGTGAACTGCTTGACTGACTTCTTTCTGTGCCTTTGAATACATAAAACCGGTTGGATTTATGCCCCGCTCTTGCCTACACCCCCTTCCTTAAAGGGATTTAAAGAGACCTGTGAAGGAAACGTTCAACTGGCTCATTTTGACCTAGTGTTAAGGATGGGGCCATCCTGTGTAAGTGACACTGGACTCTATGAAAAGGATGCTTGCCTCTTTGCAAATGTTCTGTTAGTATCAGATACGGCAATAGGCACGAGCCACAGAATCTTGCAAAGGATCCTTCAGTGGAAGGCTTGGTGAGCCCGTATCTGCTGATTTAGTTTTCCTCCCTGCCAGCTGCTGACCCAGCCCAAATCCTTTCTTCTCTCCCTACTCACATTCTCTGTCTCAGGTTGGCCCACTCATAACCTCTATCTACCTCACTTCCCCCTCCTGGGCAGACCCCTGTTTTCTGGCCCACTGGTTAGCAACCAGCCCTTTCTCAAGACCCATCTCAAGCCTCACCTCCTCTGGAAAGTCCTCCTCGATTTCACAAGATGCCTTTCTCTGATTCCTGTTTTACTTTGTGTTCAGATCTTGTCATATTCCTCTTTTCGTGCAGAGATTTTGTTTCCCCTGATTATTTAGTTACAAAACCCAAATATTTAAATGAAGGAATGAATGAGGACCGTTGGCACAGTATACCCAGCACAGAATCTTTCTTTAGTAGATGCTCAAAAGAGATCTGGTGGAGGAGAAGGCAGGGGAGAAAGGAGGGAGAAGGGAGAAAAATGAGGGGAGAAGGAAAAAGTAACAAAAATCCACCACTCAGTAGCTTGTAGGACTTTGGTTAAAGTCACTTCGCCTCCCTGAGCTTCAGGTTACTGTGATTGTCACATAACCTTGATATAAAGGTGGCAGGATGACAATGTTAATGGTGACGATGATCATCTACCTCACAGGGCTCTTTTGATGAACAAATGGGATAATATACAAGCTCCAGGCTCATGGTCTTTGGTACCAGATGCCACTGACCAGATTGCTTTGAACTGTGGCCCTAGATCCAGTAAATCTGGGGTTTTGTTTCCAAGGGGCCTTGGAGAGGCGGGATGGATGAGTCAACATTAGAAACTGACAGTAAAAAGGATGCCATTTGTATCCGTAATTCCGCTTGTCCCGGGTGACCACTTCGGAATAAGTATGGGGGGGGGGGGTGGTGCTGGAAATGCCTAAGCAGGGAAGGGGGTGATATTTTCCACTGACCGGTAAAGTCCTGTTCATGTTGAAAGACAGAGCTGTGTGATGGAGAAATGGTGCCAGAGTTTGTGCTGGGATTGAAAATATATATGTATATATATATAAATATATATATATATATATATATATATATACATATATATTATCTGAAACATGGTCTTTCGAAAACAAACAAAAACCCCAAGCAAACAAACACATCTCATGATAAAAGAATAAAAGAAGTGTGTTTTCCTTTCAGTATCTGAACAGTTTTTGGAAAGAGTGTTTGGGCTAAACTCTGATGCCAGGTAATCCTTAATATGCTACTGGTTTTAATAGCTAAACTGTGTGCTCTCTGAGACCAATAGAAAAGGTTATATTTTGACGGAGTTGAACTTGGGGAGTCAATGATTGACTTTTGGCAGACTTTACTCAGTCTGTTATATGTTTATCTTCCCTCTTAGACCAGTATCAGAAAGGGGAGGGGAAAGATTCCTTGAGAAGTCAGCTCAGGTTGTGAAACCTGCTGGGAGAGTTTTTGTGCTGTGATGGGTACTAGAACCTTAAGTCTCGGTGGCTTTTCCCCCAGTTCTTGACCTTGGCATAGGGGCTTCCCCAAGATGCTCTGCTGCTGGTGGAAAACCCAGGTGGCTCTGGTGGCTCAAGGCTGCTGTGATTCAAACCAATTTGGGAGCATCTTCGACATTTATGAACACACGCCTAGGGAGAAAATTGCCTTTTAAAGATCGCTTAATCTGTTAGCTAGGAAATAATTGCATGCAAAGAAGACGATTTTCTGCTCTTATTTAATGGAATTAGCAGAGATAGGGTACATAAATCCCAGGTTGTTTGAACAGCCTTGCTTGGGATGATGCTCCAACCGGGGTGTCTTTTGACAGTGTTTGGCATAACAGGAAAACTGCCTTGAATTAAAAAAAAAAAAAGAATTGTTGCTATGATATTTTATACTAACAGATTTAAAGGCGGAATGGTTGCAAAAGTCGATGGCTACAGGGGTCAGGCAGGTAGTTTAAATGGGAGGTGTGAGTCAGGTGAGAGGCAATGGGAAATGGTGGGAACTGCTTAGGCTTCCTCGGGAGATGATTACCTGAGGAATGTGAACCCAGTGATTCCAGAACCTCTGGTTTTTCAGGAAGCCAGAATATCAGGTGTTTTTTTTTTTTTCTTAATTTTTTTAACGTTTTATTTTATTTTTTTTTCGAGAGAGAGAGAGCGAAAGAGAGCATGCGTGTGAGCAAGCAGGAGCGGGGCAGAGAGAGGGAGACACAGAATCCGAAGCAGGCTCCAGGCTCTGAGCTGTCAGCACAGAGTCCGACGAGGTGCTTGAACGCACAAATGTGAGATCATGACCTGAGCCAAAATCGGATGCCGAACTGACTGAGCCACCCAGCCGCCCTTGTTTGTTTGTTTTTTAAATAAACTTTCTTTTTGTGGACCAGTTTTAGATTTACATAATAATTGCAAAGAAAGTACAGAACATCCCCATATATCTTTGCACCCAGTTTCCCTTCTTATTTTCCATTAGCATGGAGCATTTATTACTGTTAAGGAACCAATATTGATACATTATTATTAACTATAGCCCACAATTCAGTTATGCTTCTTTATTGTTAACCTAATGCCCCATTTCTGCCCTGGAATCCCATCTAGGACACCATATTACATTTATTGTCATGTCTGCTTACACTCCTCTTGACTGTGTCAGTTTCTCAGACTTTCCTTATTTGTTTTTTTTTTTTTTTTTTTAATGTTTTTATTTATTTTTGAAGGAGAGAGAGACAGAGCATGAGCCAGGGAGGAGCAGAGAGAGAGGGAGACACAGAATTCGAAGCAGGCTTCAGGCTCTGAGCTGCCAGCACAGAGCCCGACGCGGGGCTCGAACTCACAAACCGCAAGATCATGACCTGAGCCGGAGTCGGACGCTCAACCGACTGAGCCACCCAGGCGCCCCAGACTTTCCTTGTTTTTAATGACCATTCCGAGGAGCACTGGTCAGTGATTCTGTGGGATGTTCCTCTGTTAGGCTCTGATGTTTCTCACGCGACCAGGCTGGGGTTATGGGTTTTTGGGAGAAAGATCACAGAGGTCAGTGCTGCTCTCATCACATCACAGGAAGATTACCTGCCATCAACATGACCTATCACTCTTGATGACTACCTTGATCACTGGGGTAATTCCAGTGGGGTTATACTTCAATTCTGCCTTAGTTTTTGCTATTTTAGTTGTCCCATCTCTGGCCCATGGAACTCTTTGAGTTTGCTTCTGTGCCTCTTTGACATGCACCCACCGTTGATTTGTGGTGGTGGTGTTGTTTTGAGCACTTTCTTGTTTTCTGATGCTACAAGATGCTCCAGATCCCTCTTATATATCCCCCGCTTCAGTCCTAAAAATCAACTATTTTCTTCACGGAGTCCTGGTTGCTTTAGCTGGAGCAAGAGAAACCAAGGAAAATGTGTGTGTGTGTACATAGCTATAAATATTTCTATATGTAACCTTCTGTATCTATGTGAAGCTAAACATGAGTTCCTACCAGTATCTCCAACTCTAATCCATCGCCACATCGATCGTTCTGGCCTGCTTCCCTTATCTGAAAATCTTCACGCCAAGAGTAAAAACCCTGACCCCCACCGCCTGCCATCCATTCACTTAATGTATCTTACCTATAGGCAGTTACTAACCTTTCTAGATACTAAACCAATACCCTCTGGTAGGACTTTCGGTGCTGATGGAAATGCTCTTTGGCCATCTCAGTAGCTACTGAATTGCAACTTGCTACTTTCAAATACTATTGCGTGTTTGAAAGGTGGCTGGTACAACCGAGGAACCGAATTTTAAATTTTATTTCCTTTTTGGGGTACCTGGGCGATCCAGTGGGTTAAGCGTCCACCATTGGCTCATGTCATGATCTCGCGTTGTGAGTTTGAGCCCCGCATCGGGCTCTGTGCTAACAGCTTGAAGCCTGGAGCCTGCTTCCGATTCTGTGTCTCCCTCTTTCTCTGCCCCTCCCCCACTCATGCTCTGTCTCTGTCTCTCTCTCTCAAAAATAAATCAACATTAAAAATATTTTTTTCTAAGGTTTATTTCATTTTAATGAATTTAAGTTTAAAAGTAAGTAGTCCCAGGTGGCTGGCGGTCATCCTGTTGATTGGCACAACTCCAGGCCATTGTAAAGATCCTGGCTTTTCCTTGCATGAGATAGGAAACCATGGAGGATTTTGAGGGGGGCAACGGAGTGACCTAGCTTGCATTTGCAGAATATCACCTTAGATGCTGTATTAAGAATAAACTGAAGGGGATCAAGGGCAGAAGCAGAGAACTATACTCTTGTATAGTTTCTGCAATAATCAGGCAAAGAGAAGACAGTGGTTGGGACCAGGGTGGTGGCAATGGGGGTGGCGACACGTGGTTGTATTGTATTTTGAAGTTAGGGCCTATGCAAGGTGCATATTCACCAGATACACACTGTGTTTGTGACAAAGGCCATGGAGTTAAAATTCCTACCCATTTGTTTCTCTTCGATCTGCTTTCATTTTCTTTAAGCTACTGGCTATGGTAAGAGAGCTTTATCCCGTCTTCTCCAGAGGCACGATGTTAAAACCTGATTTCTGACTAGTTTCCTTTCTCATAAAGAGAATGCTGGCCTCATCTTCAAGCTGCCTCTGTAAGTGCAGGGCTGGAATGAAGGGAAATGCACTTCGGTTATCTTAATTTAAAACATATTTTTGATGCATCTACTATTAGCTTGCATAAAAATAACTGCCACCGTGATCTTGGATCCATAATTGGGTGGGTAGATGGGTAGGAGGATGGGAAGGACCTCACTCACTGGGTTTCTACGGGGGTCATATGTTAACCTTACGGGAATTTTATAAACAGTCCTTTTTTTTTTTTTAATTTTTATTTATTTTTGAGAGAGAGAGACAGAGACAGAGATACGGGGAGAGTAGGGGAGGGGCAGAGAGAGAGGGAGATACAGAATCCGAAGCAGACTCCAGGCTCTGAGTTGTCAGCACAGAGCCTGACATGGGGCTTGAACTCACAAACCTGTGAGGTCATGACCTGAGCCGAAGTCAGACACTTAACTGACTGAGCCACCCAGGCGCCCCGACTTATAGGAATTTTATAAACCAGCACTGCACAATAGAAGTATAATGTGAGCCACATGTGTAATTTAAAATTTTCTGGTAGGCTGATTAAAAGACGTTTTAATAATTAATAGTTATTAATAAATTAATTTTATTTAATCTGGTATATCTAAAATATTACCATTTCAACATATGATCTGTATAAAAAGTTATTAGTGAAATATTTCCCTTTTCTTTTTCTTTGTGCTAAGTTTTGAAGTCTGGAATGTATTTTATACGGACAGCATATCTCAGTTTGGACTAGCCACATTCTGGGGGCTCATTAGCACTGGCTAGTGGATACTTTATCAGCTAGCGTGCTGTAAACCTCTGCTGTTACGTTCAGATTTGGTGGACGTGGGGTAGGGGAATTAAATTCCTATCATCATTGGTATCACAGATTCTACTGGGGAATGAATCTGAGAAATACTATATGGTGGAAGGGGTAGGCAATCTCGCAAAAACAAATGAAAAATTGCAACGTATCCCAAATCTACCAAACTCAGACTGGAGATGTCAGTCTGTAGTATGCTTAACAGCATCGTCGGAAACATGTACTGAAATAAACTCCTTGAGAAAATCAAAGCATCCCCTTTTCTTCCTCTTGGCCACCAGGCAGGGGTGATTTTAGATGAAGTACTCGAGTGAGACTTGCCGTAAGAGGAGGCTTTGGTGTCTAACCAACCTTGCATTGGAGGCTCGGCCTGAAGTGTGTGTTTTCTGGATCTTGCAGCTGAGGCGGATCTTTGGAAATTCCCTGCCACCCTTTCCGCCAAAGTACTATCTCGCGATGACCGCATCCATGGCTGACGAGAGAAGGGACCAGTTGGAACAGTATTTGCAGAAGGGTATGTATTTGGATTTTATTTTTACAGATTTGTTGAGATAAATTCACCCATTGAAAGTGTACAATTCAGTGGTTTTTAGCGTATTTGCAAAATTGTACAACCAGCCACCATGGTCGAATTTGAGAACATTTTTGTCGCCCCAAAAAGAAACCTCACACCTATTATCAGTCACTCCGTATTCCTCTCCCCACCTGCCTCTATCACCCCCTATACTAATTTCTGTCTTATATATTTGCCTTTTCTGAACATTGTATATAAATGGAGTCATACAAAATACAGCCTTTGTATTTCGTTTTAAAAATAACTTTCAGATTTGCCCTTGGGTGTTACGTGTTGGCTTTGATTGTAGAAGTCACAGATATATTACCTGGATTCGACTGAACTAGAGGAGGGGTGCCTGGGTGGCTCAGTCTGTGAAGCTCAGGTCATGATCCCACAATTTCGTGAGTTCCAGCCTTGTGTCAGGCTCTGTGCTGACAGTGTGGAGCCTGTTTGGGATTCTCCCTCTCTGCCCTTGCCCCCCACCCTGAGCTCTCTCTGTCTCTCTCAACATAAATAAACTTAAAAAAAAAAAAAGACTTTTAAAAGGGGAAATAGTATATACGCAAAATATTTTAAAAATAGAATCTGTCCAAAGAGTATACAATGAAAAGTGCATTCCCTTCCAGCCTAGACCCCGAGGCTTCTAGAAGTAAGCATCATTACAAGCGCTTTATGTATTCCTCAGAAACAATTTTTGTATCTACTGGTGCGTATGCATGTCTCTGTTAAACACAAATTGAAATTTATTCTATACACTTTTCGGTGATTGATTCTTAAAAACTTTATTCTGAAAGAATTTCTGACTTATAAAAAGGGTGCAGAAATAATGCAAAGAATTTCTGTATATTCTTCACCCAGATTTCCCAAATGTTAACGTTTCATATTTGCTTTATCATCCTCTCAATTTCCTGTGTGTGTGTGTGTGTGTGTGTGTGTGTGTGTGTGTGTATTTTTTTAATGCTTGTGTTACATACCCAAGCCACTTTACACTTAAATACTTCTGTGTGTATTTCCTAAGGTCAAGGACATTCTCTTCTACAATCACGGTATAGTTATCAAAATCAGGCAATTAATGTTATCTAATCTAGAGACCTTTTTCAAACTACACCAATTATCCCACTGATATCCTTCACAGCACAAGGAAAAATGTTTTTTTCTTCTGTAAGTTTTTTTTTCCCTCTTAAAATCTGTATTTTACAGGTCATTCTAAGTCAGAAATGATAGATTTACTTCATTATTTCTCATGGCTGCACACAGTTTTTTAAAGATAATAAATAAAAATTCTAGAGGTCATCTATTTCCCATATGTCTTTTGTAATGGAGAATATACCTCTTTTAGACCCAGTAAATAAGCTTTTTCAAACTCAAGATGTAATATCTACTGAATTTTTATTCTCTCTTGGCTTGATTTCTAATGTCTTAGTGAAATATCCTTTTTGAACCACTGGTCTTTTCACAAATGATCACAGTGCCTAAGGGGTTGCTTTTTTAGGCCTGGCCTTTGTCCATTTGTCATCAGGATATCTCCTGCATCCTCTAGCAAGGTAAAGCAAGGAGACAACGCAGCTTAGTGATGTGACTAAGATTTGGGCTCTGGAGTCAGAACTACAGTCAAATCCTAGGTTTGTACTTCATTAGCTGTATGACCTGAGCTTCTATCTGATAAATGGAGATAATATTTACCCCAGGGTTTGTTGTAAAGATTAAAGGAACTAAAATACACAAAGTGCTTAGCATTGTACCTGGTTCTTAATAAATACCAATTAGATGAACACTTTTTTCAACAGCTTCCCCCATCTCCAAGAGTCTATGCTAACAATTATGTTAATTTGCATTTACACCACATACATTCCAGAAAATAAGACAAGGGCTTTTTTTCCCCCACTCTAAAATTGCCTCCCTTAAAAAAGAAGGAATATCTTTTGTAAAAAGTCTCTCATGATTTTCTTTTAGTTACTTTATTCTGAAAAACGGAACATTGTTTGGGAAAGGTACAACTCGAAATGACTTCAGTCAGTGCTAGTTGTAAATGCCGGTAGAAGTTATGTGATGAAATCATTTGAAACGTCAATAAAAGAAGAAAAGAAAGAAAAGGAAAGAAAAGAGAAAGACATCTGACACAGAGTTAGTAAATAGATAAGTGTAGCTAAAGCACAGGGCCCAGAAGCATTACAGCAAGGAGGGTTAAGAAATGAGGAAGCAGTCTGGGAATGACCTCATGCAGGAATTTGAACTTCTCAGGGGGAAGTCTCTGCTCTGGCCACAGCACCTGAATATTGGTATCTGAGCTTTAAAACTAAGAGGGTAAATACTCTTATAGGTATAAAAGAATAGAAAACTTTATTACTTGTTTTCACCCTTAATTTATTACTTTTTTAAAATCCAAGTTAGTTGGATTAATGATTGTAATAATGATTTCAGGACTAGATTGATCACTAGTATGTAGTGATTGATCCCTTACATAGAACACCCAGTGCTCATCCCAACTGGTGCCCTCTTTAATGCCCCATCACCCATTTAGCCCATCCCCCCCACCCAACACCCCATCAGCAACCCTCAGTCTGTTCTCTGTATTTAAGAGTCTCTTATGGTTTGCCTCGCTTTCTGTTTTTATCTTATTTTTTCTTCCCTTCCCCTATGTTCATCTGTTGTGTTTCTTAAATTCCACATATGAGTGAAATCATAGGGTATTTGTCTTTCTCTGACTGACTTATTTTGCTTACCATAATACCCTCTAGTTCCATCCACGTTGTTGCAAGTGGTAAGATTTCATTCTTGAATAGAAAACTTTAAATCTCTCTGACAGCCTTCCTTATAATCACTTTTGGGGCGGCGGCGGGGGTAACCTCTTGAGAGCTCCTGTCATTATGAGACGTGCTCTCTCAACCAGGGTTTCTTGGTTGACTTCAGATTTTCAGATTAAGAAATGTCTTGCCAAAGCAGGAGTCCCAGTCCAGGTTTAAAGATCTTTTTGCTTTTTCGTATGAACTTCACCATCATCCTGCTAGGGCAGCAAGATGGATATTGAACGATACGGGGATGTGTGAATCAAGTGAGGTGCCTGGGACTGATAGGAGGGTTTATGTTGCTATCAAGGCTGCTGGGAGGAGGCAAGAATTGTGGATTTTCATGTATTTGAGAGGTCTCAGCTCCACTGCCCAAGGAGGCAGTGGTGTACTGGTAAGGCCTGTAGGACTCCCTAGAGGACAGAGCAATTTAACAGAGAGGTCACCCGAGCCCCAGGCTAACCTGGCTCACCATCCGTATTTTTCAGTAACCATGGACCCAAACATGTTGAGAAGTGACGTCTTCATTGACTTTTTAAAACTCGTACAGCTGGTAAGCATGGTCTTCTTTACTAAGGTCATTATTTTGCTACAGAACATGTCTCTTGGTTACCATGTGTGTATTTCCAGCCTGCAGCTCCACATTGGGTAAAATACATTCATCTGGAGGACATTGGGGAATGGTTCTTGTTTTGTTCTTTTGGCGGTTTAGATTCTAGATGGAAAATGAGTGGGTCGCTTGACTTTTGAACTCATTTTAATTCAGCAGATACCTTTTTATCCTGTAGCCTAAGCATTGTACCTCTCAAAACGGGCCATGGAGAAGAGAACCTTTTATCATGAAGGGCCCCCGTGACAATTCTGGGACCCTTCCTCTGTGGCTGGGATCAAGTGTGCCACAGTGAAGACATCAGCGCAGCATATCCTCTGCTCTTAACTTTGTTGTGAATGGATCACAGAGAAAATTCAGTCTGAACAGAATGACATATAGTGACTCCATTTCCTTTGTTGGCCTAAAGAACCACTGGCCACTTGCCCTGTAGAGGCTGGAAGTTTGCCAAGTAGGTTTGGTTAGCACACCCCTCATTCCAGTCGTACATGTGGGAACATTTTTGTGCCTGCAAGTATGTTCTTGACTGAATGGAAATCTTTGAGAAGAATGAAGTCGTAACGATAATATGATATTACCGAACTAGATCCCTAGCTAGGGGAGGAGTGATACTTTGATTGGAATTGAAAAAAAAAAAAAAACAAAAAACAAAAGGGAGCAAATTTCATTTACTCGGTAGGTCAACCATGTTGGTATAGTAACTGGTCCGTTCAACCCAAGAAATGATCTGGGCGTCTCCCATTGTGTCACCGTGTAGATTTTCACATATTTTTGATGGCTTAAAACACACGCACTTTCTTTTTCTTTGAAAAGTTTGTTGTTGAGGCGGTGATGGTGGTAAAATTCGAACAGCACAAAAGAGTTCATGATCCCACCACAGACCCCCAGTACCCCTCTTCAGAGACAACTGTTTAAAGGTTTGTTTTTTTTTAAATTTTTTTCATGTTTATTTATTTTTGAAGGAAAGAGAGACAGAGCATGAGCAGGGGAGAGGCAGAGAGAGAGAGGGAGACCCAGAATCTGAAGCAGGCTCCAGGCTCCGAGCTGTCAGCACAAAGCCCGATGCGGGGCTTGAACTCATGAACTGTGAGATCATGACCTGAGCCCAAGTCAGTCTCTTAACCAACTGAGCCACCCAGGCGCCCCTGTTTACAGTTTAATATACGTTCTTTCTACGCATTTTTGTGCACATACAAGCAGTCATATGTATGCGTAACCTTTTTGTTTTATAAATAAGCACATACTCTACACACTTACTGAATTTTTTTTTTAATTCTACATCTGGCAAATCATTCCTTGTCAGCACACAGAGGTACATTTGGCCTCACTTCTGCCCTGTTTTTTGTGTACGTTATGGTTTTTGCTTTCAGTGCCTTTTAAAAACTGTCATGGACTGTCAGTGTTGTGGAGCTTTGAGTGTCTTTTTTTCTGATGATGTGCAAGGTTTTTACCCCATTTTAGTTCTGTTAATATTTTACCATGCCTTCCTTCTTCTGATGAGATTTGCACTTGTCTAATGGCTTTATTTTTCTCTTCTGTTTCTTCCACCAACTTTGCAGGTTGCTTTTATATCCTTTTGTTATCTTCTCTCTTTTTCTGAGGCTTTCATCCGTTCTCTGAGTTAGAGAAGGTGTATTTTTATTAATGCATCTATCCTTGTCATCTCCTCAGTGGCATTGTTTTGGAGATATATTTTTTACTCTTAGTTGGTTACGATCCCTCCCTCCTTTGCTGCGGGAGTTTTGCCCAGGTCCCTCGCTATTTCTTCTCAGGCAATCAGTCAGCTTTAGAAGGGGCTGTGCTTTGTGAGTCAGCTGACATAGTGTTCAGGGAGGAGCTCTGGCTGAGTCTTTTGACTGTCTGTTGTACTTGTGGATCTTACCTCTTGTTTCTGAGCACTTTCTCTAATGTTCCACCTGAGGGCTCGAGCAGTGTGTCTAGCCATGAAGCCACAACCACACTTCCACATATTGTGATCTAGCATTTTAAACCCTCTTGTTGACCAAGTAGCCTCAGGACTGGCTTAGTGGTTAAGAGCACAGGCTCAGGAGTGAGATGGCTCAGGGTTGTTGTTGTTGTTGTTGTTTTTTATGTTTTTATTTATTTTTGAGAGAGAGCAGGGAAGGGGCAGAGAGAGAGGGAAACACAGAATCCGAAGCAGGCTCCAGATTCTGAGCTGTCAGCACAGAACCCAACACGGGGTTCAAACTCATGAACTGTGAGATCATGATCTGAGCTGAAGTCAGACGCTCAACTGACTGAGCCACCCAGGCGCCCCTTAAATAGCTCTTAAAGCACTTAAATATCATGTGGCAACCTTAACATTTATGAAGTATTTGCTGCCATTAACAATGTCTTTTTTTCTCTTCCCAACCATGCTGAGAGATTGCTTTCTGCAAAGATGATGTGTCTGCACATTTTTTTTTTTTTCCTTTTTTGGTGTCCCTTCCACTAGGTAGGGTCAAATGGGGCCCGGAGTTGTATTCCCAGACACGCTAGTCTCTGTTTATTAACTGCTTTAAGATAGCTTCTGTGTGATTCGAGTCCTTTGGCCCCTTCCTACCTCTGCTTGTCTCCTCCCGGACCAGGTCTGACTTTCACTGCACTTGGCGGCCCCTTTGAAAACCCAGTAAGTAGTTCAGGCTCGGGACAATTTTCAACGTCTTTGAGGATGATTTTCCTTCTGGTTGTTTTCTGTTTGTCTCCAAAAGGAGGGTAAAACAGAGGTCACTTTGCTTCTAAAGATGTTTACAAAGGAGGTTAAAGATTTTGACAATGAAATTAAGGTGTTTTTAAAAAAAAAAAAAAATTGATATTTATGGATTTATTTTTGAGAGGTGGGGAGGGAGGGGCAGAGACAGAGGGAGAGAGAGAGAATCCCAAGCAGGCTCCGTGCTGTCAGCGCAGAGCCCCGTGTGGGGCTCGATCTCACCATCCGTGAGACTTGAAATCAAGGGTCAGACGCTTAGCCGGCTGAGCCACCCAGGTGCCCCAAGAAACTAAATTTAAATCAGGCAGGTGGTTCTATGCTCCTTGTGCCCCTGTCCTGCTTTATGCTGTCCCTTTTATTGTTCAGACGTTGAACAAGTATGAAGCGCATGCCCGCTACGAGCCAACACTGCTCGAGAGGTGGGGGAGACACCAGCGAATGGCACCCAGTCCAGCTCACGGAGTTTACCGTCTTGTTGGGGAGACAGGTCACTGGGCATGTCGCTAAGTGTAATGAGTACTGTGATATAGGACCACACGCTGTGCCACAGGACCACGCGGCATGATACAGGGCCATGCTCCAGAAGAGAGTGGGGGCTGTGTTGAGATTTCTACCTTCTTAGCCCTGGTGCAGCATTTGCGGGCCCTGCCAGTGGCTTTGTGCCCACTTACCCCAGTGTGAAGGACAAATATCATTCTCTCTGCGTGACCGTGTGAGAAAAGGGCCGGAAGGCCCTGCCATAGGATGAGTGTGTGTCCGGGAGATCTTCCAAAGAAAGTGATATGTAAGCTGGTATTGGAAGATTTCTGGGGTGGGCAGGGAGATGAGATTATTATACTTTAGCTTTTTCTTCCCATTAGAGACCAAAACAACAAGCCACATAGTATCTGGCGGCCTGCAAGACTCAGGACGGATATTAGCAAAAGGGAAGCGGTAGCCAGTTAGTATTGGGGGTGAGTCTACTCCAACGTCCAGTAGACCCTTCCCTGACCGCCTTTCAGGGCCAGAGCGATTTATTGGTGGCGAATAGATGCCGTCAGCGCGGGAGAGATTCGGCCCACCAAGCTTGCAGCAAGATCGCTACTGCAGGGCGGGTGGGAGCCGGGAGAACTGGAATGAGCGGCGGTGATATGTGGATGTGCCAAACTGAAAGAGCCCAAGGGACAGGGATTAGGCAGTTTGCCCGCCTCAATATTACACAGACCCCCCCTGCATATTTTCACTGCTCCTGAAAGTGCTTGGCCTGCAGTTGCCAAGTGGTTATTGCTGGGCAATCGCATGCTCCTGGGCCTGGCTCTCCGGGATGCGGCAGGTACAAGAGCATCTTCCTGTCTCTGGGCAAGGACACGCAACATTCGAAACATGAATGCATGCAAGCATCCTGGCGCCCTTCTCAGGAGAGCCTTTATCAAGGATGATCAGATGCAGGCTGGAAAAACAAGAGGGATTTCCCTCTACAGGATGATTTAATCTGGGCAAGACCTGGTGCTTAATGCGCACTGTCTCATTTATCCTCTACAACTTGCTGAAGGAGGTGCTGTTAGTATCTCTTTTTCAGGTTAGCTAACTTGGCCAAGGGCACATATCTCAGAAGTGAAGGAACTGGGATCTGAACCCAGGGAAGCTGGATCCAGAGCCCCTGCTCTATTGGTGTTATGAGAAATTTCTAGAGTGGCGGTAGCCTGCCCAGCCCTGCCCCTAACCATGTCCCTCTTGTTTTGTGTGTCTGGACTCCCCTGACTTCCTCCGTTTTCTGTTTTTGCCCTGTGGTCGCCTTGGAGATCAAGGCAATTTTGAAAAGGCAAAATTGAAGTCTTTAGACTAAAGACATTTTTATGTTCCTGATTCTTAAACTGCAGTGTTCTATGGCCTTGTGTGAACAACATGTGTGAGAAAAAGAAGACAGAGAAGGTATCTGGAGTAGCGTTGTGTGCCTTGGAAGTTAGGGTCAACTTACTCAGGAAGTTTAGATCACTCTGGCTTTGTTCGGGGGGACCGGGGAAGTGACTCTTCCCCCATTTCCTCTTACGAATGTTTGCCTTACAGTGCAACGATTATAGCCCATTATTAAGTGTGATGGAAAGTAAGAGCTTGGCAATCCCAATGTGGATTTTCTTGGGTAAGAAACCTCAGGAATAAGGACCATGGCTACCATTATTCTGCCTCAGAGCAGAATACCAATAAAACACACTGATGGATCTTCTTGGAAAAATTCAAAAAATTCACAAGTTGTTAAATTCAATTTGAAAAGAATTAGAAAGGGTTTTGAAGGGTGTTGAGGGAGCCCATGGTATTAGAGGATTGCGACGTTTCTTAAAGACAAGTGCATTTGATTTTGCAGCGTGAACTGTGTATTTTGATTCCTGATCCACCCTAGATCAAGATGACAGCCTAGGTAAGGTTTTATTTTTTACATCCCAAATCCACGAAGTTGGCCTTTCCCCCTCTGATTGTGTTTTTGTATTGCTCTTACATTTTATTAATTATATATGTTCTGGCAAAATTCAAATACCACAAAGAGAGCCAAATTCCTCTTGGTCACCGCTCCGAATCTAAAACGTGTCACCTGTTGTGCACTTGCTTGTATCTCATAATATGAAGGTTTCTTACTGCCATTGTTTCTCCTCTTTGCCATATTGTCATAACATGTTCATTTTTCTTTAATCAAAGCAAAATGTGCTTGTGGTTTCCAAAGTAAAATGGCACTAAAACAGATTAGAAGAACATAAGCTTCTCCTGCTCTTCAGAAGCGGTGACTTTCAAATCTTTTAGTTTTTTCTTCAGGTATTTAAAAACCTGGGGGTTAATGAGATACATCTCTAACTTTCTCTTATTCTTCAACTTGTAGACATAATCTGCTGACTGTGATGGAGGGTGAGGATTGCCGCTTTCTTATATCACCTTCTTCCATTTCCTTCACCCCAATTTTGTTATGAAACTCTTTAAAAAAATTAAATTCTTAGCATTTTGATCCCTATAACATGTACAGATTTCTTACTACTGAACAAGTAATGTTCATGATTACTTTTACTTTCTTGAAAACTCTTATTTTTCCTGGAGTTAAAATGGCATCATGTAAAAGAAAAAAAAATACTCAGTTTTCTTTAAACATATGACTCTTTCAAAGCCCATGGAAGTGCTGAAAAGAGATATTTCTCCCATGGGAACCCCCCCCCTTTTTTTTTCTTGGTGGTGATCCACCCAGAGTCTCTGTGTTTCTGTTTAAGATGACAGGGACATGGGGTGCCTGGGCGGTGGCCCAGTCAGTTGAATGTCCAACTCTTGATTTCGGTTCAGGTCATGATCCCACAGTTGTGGGGTAGAGGCCAAGTTGGGCTCTGTGCTGAGTTGGAACCTGCTTAAGATTCTTTCTCTCTTTCCCTCTGCTCCTCTCCCCCACTCACATGCTCTCTCTCTCTCTAAAATAAATAGATGAGAAAAAAAAAAAAAAGATCAAAGAGACTTGAGTAGGTTTGCCTGCTAGTGGTGAGTAACCACTAGAGAAGGAGTTTGAAAATGGGAGTGGGTGGGGTTGGCCTCAATAATGAATGGCACCAAGTACTAAAGGAAGGAGGACCCAGCACAGACTGGGCTTGAGCGGAGGAAGGACACCTCTCACACTGAATGTGAGGCAAGGAGAGACACTGGGCATGACTACAGGCACAGTCCGAGGTGTGTGATTAGAAGTAGAGTGAGTCCCCTCTTGATGTTTCTTCTATGACTTGTAGAAGATGAGGTCAACCGGTGGGAATGAGGAAAGAGGTAAATGTGGTTAGAGTCTTGGGGAAAGTGGAGAAGTTGAAGGAGAGTGTGAATCAGAACCCTGTTGGCTGAGGCAACTGGTAGAACATGTTGGAGAAAAGGAGGGAGATTGTGGGCCAGTGGCCACCAGTGTGTCTGATTCTAACCAATGGCAAAGAGTTGGGTGGTCCTTGAACCAAAACATAATCAAATACCTAGGAATAAACTTAACTAAGGAGGTGAAAGACCTGTGCTCTGAAAACTATAAAACGCTGGTGAAAGATACTAAAGACGTCATAAACAAATACAAGGATATTCCGTGCTCATGTACTGGAAGAAAATAAATTGTTAAAATATCCATACTACCTGAAGCAGTCTATAGATTTAATGTAATCCCTATCAAAATACCAATGACATTTTTGTGTATTTTGTGTATATGTATATTTTTATGGTTTCAGGTCTCATATTTAGGTCCTTAATCCATTTTGAGTTTATTTTTGTGTGTGGTCCAACTTCATTCTTTTACATGTAGCTTTCCAGTTTTCCCAAAACCATTTGTTAAAGAGACTTTTTTCCATTACATATTCTTGCCTCTTTTGTTAAAGATTATTGACCGTATAATTGTGGTTTTATTTTCTGGGCTGTTTAGTGCATTCCTTTGATCTGTGTGTCTGTTTTGGGGCCAATATTGTACTGTTTTGATTACTACAGCTTTATAGTATATCTTGAAATCTGGAATAGTGATATCTCCAACTTTGTTCTTTCTCCGGATAGTTTTGGCTATTTGGGGTCTTTTGTGGTTCCATAGAAATTTTAGGATTTTGGAGGCACCTGGGTGGCTCAGTCTGTTAAGCGTCCAACTTCGGCTCAGGTCATGATCTCACAGCTCATGAGTTTGAGCCCCGCGTTGGACTCAGTGCTGACAGCTCAGAGCCTGGATGGAGCCTGCTTTGGATTCTGTGTCTCCCTCTCTCTCTGCCCCTCCCCTGCTCGTGCTCTGTCTCTCAAAAATAAATAAACATTTAAAAATTTTTGAAAAAAAAGAAATTTTAGGATTTTTGTTCTAGGTCTGTGAAAAATGCTGTCAGTATTTTGATAGGGGTTACGTTAAATCAGTATATTACTTTGGGCAGTATGGACATTTTAACAGTATTTGTTCTTTCAATACATGATCATGGAGTAGCTTTCCATTTGTGTCATCTTCAACTTCTTTCATCAGTGTTTTATAGTTTTCAGAATATAGGTCTTTCACCTCCTTGGTTAAATTTATTCCTTGGTATTTTGTTATTTTTTTGGTGCAACTGTAAATGGAACTGCTTTCTTCATTTCTCTTTCAGCTACTTCATTATTAGCGTATAGAAATAGAGTGGATTTCTGTATATTGATCTCGTATCCTGTGACCTTGCTGAAAATTTGTCAGTTTGGGTAGTTTTTTCCTGGAGTCTTTTGGGTTTCCTCTGTTTAGCAATGTGTCATCTACAAATAGTCAAAGTTTTACTTCTTCCTTACCAATTTGGATGCCTTTTATTCCTTCCGCTTGTGTGATTGCTGTAACTAGGACTTCCAGTACTATGTTAAACAATAGTGTACATCCTTGTTTTGTTTCTGATCTCAGAGGAAAAGCTCTCAGTTTTTCACCATTGAGTATGATGTTTGCTATGGGTTTTTCTTATGTGGTCTTTATTATGTTGAGGTGTGTTTCCTCTAAACCTACTTTGTTGAGAGTTTTTATCATGCATGGGTGTTGTACTTTGTCAAATGCCTTTTATGCACCTGTTGAAACGATCATTTTTTTTACCCTCTTATTGATGTAATGTATCACATTGGATGATTTGCTAATATTGAACCACCCTTGCATCCCAGGAATAAATTCCACTTGACTGTGATGAATGATTTTTTTTTTAATGTATTGTTGAATTTGGTTTGCTAATATTTTGTTGAGGATTTTTTGCCTCTGTGTTCGTCAGGGATATTGTTTTCTTTTTTAGTGGAGTCTTTATCTGGTTTTAGTATCAGGGTAATGCTGGCCTCATTGAATGAAGCTGGAAGCTTTCCTTCCTCTTCTATTTTTTGGATTAGTTTGAGAAGAATAGATATTAACTCTTCTTTAACTATTTGGCAGAATTTGTCTATGAAGTCATCTGGCCCTGGATTTTTGGTTTGGGGGAGGGCTTTTTTTTTTGTTTGCTGGTTTGTTTACTGATTCAGTTTCATTAATGGTAATCAGTCTGTTCAAATTTTCTTTCTTCCTGATTCAGTTTTGGGAAGTTATATGTTTCTAGCAATTTATCTATTTCTTCTAGGTTGTCAAATTTGTTGGCATATGATTTTTCCTACTATTCTCTTATAATTCTTTGTATTTCTGTGATGTTGGTTATTTTTCCTATTTCATTTCTGATTTTGAGTCTGTCTTCTCTCTCTGAGTCTGGCTAAAGATTTATCAATTTTATTGATCTTTGAAAGAACCAGCTTCTGGTTTCATTGATCTTTTCTTTTTTTTTTTTTAAGTTTCCATTTCATTTATTTCTGCTGTAAACTTTATTACTTCCTTTCTTCCACTGCTTTCGGGTTTTGGGTTTTGTTCTTCTTTTTCTAGACCCTTTAGGTGTAATGGTTAGGTTGTTTATTGAGATTTTTCTTGTTTCTTGAGGGAGACCTGTATGGCTATAAACTTTCCTCTTAGAACAGCTTTTTCTGTATCCCAAAGATTTTGGACTATTGAATTTTCATTTTCATTTGTCTCCATGTATTTTTTGTTTTCATCTTTGATTTCCTGGTTGAACCACTCATTGTTTAGTAGCATGTTATTTAGTCTCCATGTATTTGTATTCTTTTCAGATTTTTTCTTGTGGTTGGTTTCTAGTTTCACAGGATTGTGGTTGGAAAAGATGCATGGTATGACTTTGATCATTTTGAATTTGTTGCGACCTCTTTTGTGGCCTAACATGTCACCTATTCTAGAGAATGTTCCATGTGCACTTGAAAACAATGTGTATTCTGCTGTTTTAGGATGGAATATTCTGAATATATCTGCTAGATCCATTGGATCCAATGTGTCATTCAAAGGCACTGTTTCCTTATTGATTTTCTGTTTACATAATCCTATCAATTCATGTAAATAGGGTATGAAAGTCCTCTATATACAATACTATTATTGTATTACTATCAATTACTTCCTTTATGTTTGTTATTAGCTACTTTATGTATTTGGGTGTTTTCATGTTGGGGGCATAAGTATTTACACTTGTTATATCTTCTTGTTGTTCTCTTTATGATTACGTAGTGTCCTTCTTTGTCTCTTGTTACAGTCTTTGTTTTAATTTGTTTTGTCTCGTATAAGTATTGTTACCCCAGCTTTCTTTTCACTTCCATTTGCATGATAATGTATCTCTGTCCTTTCATTTTCTTTTTTTTTTAATTTTTTTTAACGTTTATTTATTTTTGAGACAGAGAGAGACAGAGCATGAACGGGGGAGGGTCAGAGAGAGGGAGACACAGAATCCGAAACAGGCTCCAGGCTCTGAGCCGTCAGCACAGAGCCCGACGCGGGGCTCGAACTCACGGACCACGAGATCATGACCCGAGCCGAAGTTTACTGACCTTCTTTAGTGATATACTTGGCCTTCTTTAGTGATATACTTGGCCTCCTTTTTCTTTATTTTTTGCCTATTACTAGCTTTTAAATTGTGGTTACCATTATGTTCCTATATAACATCTTACACATGTAGTAGTCTATGTTAAATTAATGGTTGTTTAAGTTTGAACCCATTCTAAAAGCACTAAATTGTTACTCCTCTGTCTCCCACATTTTAGGTATATGGTGTCATATTTCACATGCTTTTAGTTTGTGAATCCATTGACTTATTTTTATAAATATAGTTAATTTTACTGCTTTTGTGTTTCCTAGTTTTATCATTTCTGCTTGTGGTCTTCTGTTTCCACTCAAAGAGTCCACTTTAACATTTCTTTTCAGGCTGGTTTAATGGTCATGAATTCCTTTAACTTTTGCTTGTCTGAAAAACTCTCTCTTCTTCTATTCTAAATGATAGCCTTGCTAGACAGAGTATTCTTGGTTGCAGATTTTTCCATTTCAGCACTAATAATACATTATGCCACTCCCTTCTGGCCTGTAAAGTTTCTGCTGAAAAATCAGCTGATAGCTTTATGGGGTTTCCCTTTTATGTAACTATCTTCTCTTCTTTTGCTGCCTTTAAAATTCTCTCTTTATCACTACTTTTTAATTTTAATTACTACGTGTCTTGGTGTGGACCTCCTTGGGTTGATTTTTGTTGGGGGCTCTCTGTGCCTCCGCATCTGGATGTCTGTTTCCTTCCCCATATTTGGGAAGTTTTCAGCTATTATTTCTTCAAATAATTTTTCTGCCCCTTTTTACTCTCTCCTCCTTCTGGGATCCCTATAATGCGAATGTTATTATGCTTGATGATATGCTGAGTTCACTTAATCTATTTTCATTTTTTATTATATTTTCTCTCTTTCCTGTTCAGCTTGATTGCTTTCCATTACTCTGTCCTCCAGGTCACTGATCCATTCTTTTGCTTCCTCTAGTCCACTGTTTATTTCCTCTAGAGTATTTTTAATTTCAGTTACTGAGTTGTTCTTCTCTGGTTGGTTCTTTTGTACATTTTCTCACTCTTTGTCAAGGGTCTTACTGTGGTCCTCCATGCTTTTCTCACGTCCATTGAGTATCGTTAGGACCATTACTTTAAATTTGCTACCAGGCATTTTACTTACCTCTATTTCTTTTAGCTCTCTGGATGTGATTTTGTCCTTGTCTGTTTCATTCGGGACATTTCCCTCTGTCTCTTCATTTTATGAACTCTCTGGGCCTGTTTCCGTGTGTTCAGAAAGTCAACTACATCTGCTCTCGAAAGTAGTGACATTATGAAGAAGAGGTCCTGTAGTGCTCTGCAGTGCAATGTTCCCTGTTCACCTGAACCTCGTGTGTCAGGGATATCTCTTGTGTGTGATGTGCACCCTACTGTTGTGGCTGAGCCACGTTAGCCTTCAGTACAGTTGTCTGTAATGGCTCTCTTTGCCTGTTGTGGGCAGGGTTTGATCTCTGTGTTGTTACTGGGCCAGTCTGGGGTCGCCTTGGGCTTCAGTTGGCTCAGGCCAAGCACTTGCCAGAGCTGTGGTGGCACGAGACTGCAGAGCATTCTCCCTGCGATTGTCCCCGGAGAGCTTTCATTGGTGGGCAGGATCTGCAGTCAGGGCCCGTTGTCTGCCACCATTGCGCTGCTGGGACTGCAGTGCAACTTGGGGGGGGGGGGGTCAAATTGAGATGGTGCTGACCCTTGTCAGGGGTGGTTGCACACTGCCATGCTTGGTGTGCCCCTTGGAATGGACTACTGAGAGTGTGCTGGAAAGTGTGAGTCTACAGGAGAACACGGGGATGGGGTGCACAGTGTTAGAAAGGTTTGTGCTGGTCTGCTTCAGGAGGAGGTCAGGGTGGAGGGGGCAGGTCTGCAGGAGAATGTGGGGAGGCACGCTGCTAGTAAGCTAGGTAGAGAGTATTTGTGCTGAGCTTATTCCTGCAGGTATCTGTGTATCTTGGCTGGGGGAGAGGGAAGGGAAATGGTGCCTGCCAGCCTCTTTGTTTCTTGGACAAGTCTCCCAAAGGCCCCTCCAGCGCAGGCACGAAGATTAACAAACACATCTCTCTCCCGTACACCCAGGTGTTTTTCAAACGCTGCTTCTGTGCTGTATCTCAGCAGGGCAGTATATTATGCTGTTTCTTTAAGGGCCAGGATTTAGTTTCCATCATCCTCTGGCTCCCCCAGAGCCAAGCCCGCTGATTTGTAAAGTTTCAAGTGTTAAAAGCCCCACGAGTGATAAGAACTCGTGAAGTTAGGCCCCTATGGTTTTCAAAGCCAAATATTATGGGGATTCATCTTCCCAGTGTGCTGACAGCACAGAGCCCGACATGGGGCTTGATCTCACAAACCGTGAGATCATGACCTGAGCCAAAATCAAGAGTCAGACGCTTAATCGACTGAGCCACCTAGGCGTCCCAAAACCTTTGTAATTTCTTGAGTGTTGGGGGTAATCGGAGTGCCTTACACAAAGCTTCCGATATTATAAGCCTCTAGAATCTCTGGAAAGATCACTGTGTCTTGTTGCGTGCTAATGAGAAGACTGGTGGCTGGGGGCTCCTAGGTAGCTTCAAGATGGGGATTGGTGGAAAGCATAGTTACAGGGTTGGGATTTCCAGCCCCACCCCTGGTCTACAGGGGAGAAGCGCAGGGAAATTGAGTTAATAATCACACGTGATAAAGCCTATGTGATAAAGTCTCCATAAAAGTCCCTAAACTGTGGGGTTTAGAGAGCTTTGGAGCTGGTGAACATGCTCGGTGTGCCTGGAAAGGGCATGGAAGCTCTGTGCTCCTTTCCACATACCTTGCCCTAGGCACCTCCTCCATTTGGCTGGTTGTGGGTCGTTTCCTTTCTAATAAGTGGGCAATAGTAGGTAAAAGGAGCTTTCCTGCGTTCTGTGAGCCATTCTAGAAAACTACCAATCCTGAGGAGGGTGTTGTGGGCACTCCTGATTTCTAGCCAGTTGGCCAGAAGTGTGGGAGGCCTAGATTTGTGACTGCCACCTGAAACTGGGGAGAGGAAGTCTTGTGGCACGGAACCCTTAACCTGTGGGGTCTGTCCTAACTCCAGATAGTGTCAGAAGCGGTGTGAGTAGAGAGAAATTGTGTTTTTCCCTGGAGTGTCCTGTGGGCAGCGTAAGGCCAGCGTGGGTCGTATAGTGGCGAGCATAGCCGCCCTCTGTGAACAACGTAAGGACGTTGGAGCGTTTTAGGCGAGGGAAGGACATTTTTAGATTTGCATTTTAAAATACCTCTCTGGCTCCATGTGGCGAGTGCTTTGTAGTAGGGTAAGAATGGAAGCGAGGAGGCCATCACAGGAGCCGAGGGAGAAGAGGTGTGAGTTGGGTCTAAGGGGCTGGCAGCGGAGAAGAAAAGTAGATAGAGTCAAGAGATTGTGTAAGATGTAAAATTGACACAACTCAGACGTTCCTTGCTTCGATGTGAATGTTAAAATATCTTCCTGAGTATTTTCTTGAATCCTTTATATCTTATCTATTGGCACTGCTTCTAATCAAAGGTACGTAACTCCCTCCTCATTTCTTCTAACAATAACAGAACAACACAGCTGCCATTTGAGTGGTTTGCAGCGAGTGCCATTCCAACTTCCGCTTGTTGCTTCCTTGCATCTTGACTGCAGCCCTGTGAGGCGGGCACTATTACCGCCCTTATTTTAGAGCAGAAGGAATGAGGAATACAGGGGGCAAATAGCCTCTCCAGGTTTACATAAGGTCACATGGGGCAGGTGTAGCCGCTGGGCTTGGAACCCATTTCTTCACAGGCTCCAGCCAAGTCCCTTGGTACCTGTGAGCAGATTACTGCGGCCACCTCTGAGTGTCCCCTACCCTCCAGTCTCTCTTCCTGCCCATTTTCACCACACTACCAGGCAAAATCTTTCCATCACTCCGTTTCCATCCTTCTGCTTTCTTCTGCCTTTTTTTTTTTAAAGGTTTATTTATTTTTGAGAGAGAGAGAACACAAGCAGGGGATGGGTGGGGGGGTGGGGGGCGTACAGAGGATCTGAAGTAGGCTCTGTGCTGACAGCAGCGAGCCCGATGTGGGGCTCAAACTCACGAACTGTGAGATCACGACCTGAGCCGAAGTTGGACGCTCAACCGACTTAGCCACCCAGGTGCCCCCTTCCTTTTGCCTTTTAAAAAAAAATTTTTTTTAACGTTTATTTATTTTTGAGACAGAGAGAGACAGAGCATGAACGGGGGAGGGGCAGAGAGAGAGAGGGAGACACAGAATCGGAAGCAGGCTCCAGGCTCTGAGCCATCAGCCCAGAGCCCGACGCAGGGCTCGAACTCACGGATGGCGAGATCGCGACCTTAGCTGAAGTCGGCCGCTTAACCGACTGAGCCACCCAGGCGCCCCTGCCTTTTTAATAAAATCCTCAAGTGTCTGACTTCAGGGCCATCTATAATCTGACCTGCTCTCCCAATCCAATCTTTCTCACTTTTGTGGAGGAATTTAATAAAGGTATGCATTTATTTCATTTTAGCTGTTTATGTAATTTAGCTATCTTACCAGTCTGCAGTTTGGTCTGAGTTGGGAGTTGCACTGTGGTAATAAAAATTAATGCTAGGCTTTCCTTTAGAATCTTACCAAAAAGCAATAAAATTTTCATTCATTTTGTGAGTGTTTTTCCCCTGAGGTAAGAGATGTTTGTGATTATAGGCCCCAGAACACAAGAACCAACATCTAAGCAAAGGTGTTCCTAGAAAGAGACTATTTGCAGCAATAATTCTGGGGGAGCCCATTACCCCTGACTACCTGTATCTCAGCTAAATATGGAGCCTTGGGGACCCTGCTGTGTTTCATCATCAATCAGTTATCATGACTACAGGGGAACTAGGGAAATCTTCCAAAGGTCCCCTGGAAAGCAGAGGTGACGGAAGTGTGGCCTGAGGTTGTGTGGGAGCTCAGGACCTGTGCTACGGTGCAGGGAAACCAGGCGTTCTGACATTTTGTGGAAGAACTTGGAGTGATTCTCAAAGGATGCCGGGAAGCAGACGGTCCTGGCACCAGACTCTTGGAGGAAAAACCTGGTAAGAGGATCCGCGTTTGCTGACTCAGAGCCCAGTTCTGACAGGGAGGAGCCACAGGACTGTTTGAAAAGTGACAAATTCCTGTCACACAGACAGAAACCTATTGCATGCGGAGGGAGGCAGCATACCATGGCACCTCATGCTGGTGTAGAGGGTGGCGACATGGTACTTGTGTAACTTATCCAAATTTGGACACTTTGAGAATCAAAAAAGTGCTAGAGTTATTCCATTTGTATCGGACATTATAAAATGCAGGGCGGCTTCATAGAAATTCCTGGAACTATGAGAAATCTGCGTCCTCTTTGTGTACACATGGAAAGAGAACAGGCCCTCTGCTGTCCCTTCTCAAAAGGGCAGTAGTTCCATCACGAGGGACACAACCTCGTCCAGCTCTAATCACTTCCCAAAGGCCCCTTCTGCGCATCCCATCACACTGGAGGTGAGGGTCTCAGTACAGGCATTCAGGGGACGCCATAGCAGTGCTGGAT
The DNA here is from genome assembly GCF_018350215.1 of Panthera leo. Lineage (NCBI taxonomy): Eukaryota > Metazoa > Chordata > Mammalia > Carnivora > Felidae > Panthera > Panthera leo. The sequence continues at coordinate 46,551,685 of NC_056695.1, read as the reverse complement.
GGGAGGCCTATTGTTGGGAATTCTTGGGTCCCTTGTTTAGATCCCAGGCCTAGAGTCACGTGGAGCTGGTCTGGAATCCTGCCTCTGCCATTCCCTAGCAAAGTGTCCTCCGGCAAATTACTTAACCTTCGTGAACTTTTACTCATCTGACGAAGGGGGATTAATACACGTATCTGTCTCAAGGCATCGCTACAAGAGTTAGATGAGTTACCCTATGTGAAGCCGTTGGCACAGAGCACAATTATGAGTATCACGCGTTATCAATATATTTGTACATAATAAACATATGCATATTTATTCATAAATGATATACTATGTATACATGCTGCCTAAATGTGTAGATATTCATAAACATGGGGGGGGGCAACCCTTTGAATTTGGAAAATAGCGGATTTTCTCTTCTAAAGTATTTAGATTCAGAATCAGAGAAACTTAGTAATTATAACACATGGCGGGCGGCGGCGGGCGGGGGAGGCACGTGGGTCGTTAAAATTTAAAGACAAAGCTTGCCCTTTGATAACAAAATTAAGAAAAATGAGCCTGTCGCTAATGTAGCTGGCCGGCTGAGGTACCTGGGCAATGCAGTTGTGCTGAGTCTCCCAGGAGCCTGTAAAACCTGAAATGTTATCTGTGGATGTAGGGAGGGTGAGGAAAAGGGAGGTGTTGCCTGTTGAGGGGAAAGGTCCCACTTGGTCAGCTTGCCTGAGCCCAATTCTGTGATCTGCAAACAATCTTACAATTGGTCATTTGGTTCTTCTCTCCCCGCCTGGTACCAGGAAGGCGGTAACCTAGGCTGGGTGCACATTGTCTTGGCACTAAGAAGAGATTACCCTCCACCCCTCTGTATTACTAATATTCTGACTTGTATAGTAGGCTTAGGACACAGAAAATGATTTGAGTGACTCTTGTCTCCGTTCTCCCCAGGAGAATACGTAACCACTGCCATTCTCAATGCCTAGGAGAGAAGTGAGCTCCTTGCCTACAGTGAATGTGTTGGTGCATTCGGGTTTAATCCTGTTGTAGAGTTGGGATGAGAGAGGCTCTGACCTGAATCAGCCTCCCAGAGATGAGGCAGTCCTGCGGACCCACAGCATCCCATTTGGGAGGTGCTAAAAACAGCCTTCTGCCAGATGCAACTGCCCCGCGAGGCTCAGCTGAGCGGCCACTGGCCGTGCCTCCTCCTGGGGTCCCCCGCTCTGTGGTCACTGAACATCAACTCCAGCTTCACACTTTCCTCCACTCTGAAGGCTTTCCAGTGTCTCTAGCCTGTCCTTGACATTCCAGAACATTTCATCCAAGAACTTCACAGGTCCCCAGATTTGCAGTAGTCTCTAGCACATAGGTATCCCCTTGCAGAATGCATAAATGTTAGCAAAGGAGGGCTGAGCTGGGAGTGCTGGCCCTCAGGTGGATGCTTACTCACCTGATAGTGACATGCTTCTTCATTCAGAAGACTTTTTTTTTTAATTTCTTTTAAAGTTTATTTGTTTATTTTGAGACAGAGTGAGTGAGCAAGGGAGGGGCAGAGAGAGAGGGAGAGAGAGAGAATTCCAAGCAGGTTCCACACTGTCAGTGAAGAGCCCAATGCGAGGCTCGAACCCACAAACCATGAGGTCGTGACCTGAGCCGAAATCAAGAGTCAGACGCTTAACCAACTGAGCCCCCCAGGCGCCTCCGTTCAGAAGACTTTTATGGGACTTTTAGGGATACCTGGAAATATTCAAAGTGAAAATTAAAATCTGAGATTCCCCAGGGTCAGGTGGATGATTTTATCAAAAGCTTTTTTTTTCCTAAAATGGATGCCTTGTTGTTTATTTGAAAATTATTCAAGCGGCATGTCATTGCTTCGTCTCGGCCCCTCCACACCCCTCCTCACCCCAACACATCCATCAAAACACCATCCCCCAAATCTCTGCAGTCAGCTCTGTGTGTTTCTGGGTAATGTATGCCCTGAGGGCCCAAATAGAGGAAGCTACTGACTTTTCCTGCTCCGTGTACCCCATTGAAGGGACTTGGGGGGCTCACTGTGCTTTCCCTTTGCTTGCAGGACACATTTAGCATCACGATCAAGACAGCGGCTCTGGATATATTTCTGCCTGATGGAAGGAATATTCAAATCGAAATTCTAACGTCAGATACTGCTGAAAGAGTTCTAGAGGTAAACTTTGTCTCAACTCCAGCTCCAGAACTGAATTCAGGAATCATTCTGTTTGAGGGCAGGGACTAGGATAAGGTTACCTTCCAGAAGCTTCCTGCCTATCATTTTACTCTGGATGATGTATCTGTAGAGACGCTGGATTTTCTGGGAGACTGACCAAGGAATCTGAGCTACAACTTATCCTCCCGGGCATCTTTGGTTTTACTCTCCCCGTGGGCATCAACTTCCCAGACATCTTTTAGGCCCTTCCTAATACGGCTGTCAGTTTTCTGGGACTCAGCCAAAGATGTGCCCTGGAGATATGCCAAGTGCTTTATTATGGGATGCCCTCATAGTTGGACGCAGGAAGGGGAGTGGAGTCCAGATGAGTCTGAAACAGGCTGTATCCAGGTAGGCTGGTGACAGGTTCTGGCAGAGTGACAGCAGATTTCTCGAAGGCTGGAGTAATTGTCCCTCCTGTCCCACAGGAAACCAAAACTCCAGCAGGTCTAATTCTGCATCCAGAGGGCCAGACCTGAGTTTAAGCTGGTTTGTGAGGACTCTGAAGACAAGACACAGAGACTGTCCGCCCCGTCTTTAGATGTGGCTAATACCAGCTCTGTCCCTGGGGCCTTTCCTCCCTACCCTGGGTTTCAAGGGAACACGAGCTTCTCACACCCGCATACTGCTCCCAGGTCCTTTTTCTTTGGAGGGTGTTAGTTCTAATCCTCTAGAGAAGTATGTGCGGGAAAATATAAAGTTATAAACAGGTGGAAGTGAGAAAGTTTCTAGGGGCCTTCCCAAGGACAGAATGTTCTTGCACTGGGGACATGGTACCTGACACCTTCTAGTAGGAAACGAGCCATCCCTGTTGGGCTCCCAGCCCTCAAGCCCACCTTTACCTGAGACCATGGGGTGGGGGAGCCTCCTCCCTGAAACACGGCTCCTCTTTCCAGCCTGGAGGTTCAAGAAGGCCCATGCCCTCCTGGCCTCCAAAGAGCAGTTTTGTCCCCAGGCTAGGAAACATCCCTTCTCTGGGGTCTTTGCTCTGCCCAAGAGTGATCATTTTTGACCTTCCTTCCTACAAAAGTCACTGCACACAACCTTTTTTGGCTCCTGTATTGCTGGCCTCATTGAATGAGATCTGCAGCCACCTCATTCCTGAGGCCATCCATTGAGAAGTTACCCTAGGGTCCCCTTCCGTCACCCCCTGACTCCCAAATCCTACTAATCTTGTGCCCCAAGTCTTTCTCCTGATAATTCCTGTCTCCCCATTTCCTCCTCTCCATCCTTATCCTAGTTTGAGCCCTCATTTCTCAGCTAGATTTCGATAGCAGCCTCCAAACTAGTCCCTGCTTCCAGTCTTGCCAACCTTCTACCCTGGCTTCCAGAGTGATATCTCTAAAAAAGCATCAAAGGCCCTTGCTGCTTAATGCCTCAGGGGATTTATCCCCCAAAGCCCCCCAAACACAAAAACATGGTTCCGTAAATTGCCTTCCCAGGACCTGCACAGGGGGAGGCTGCCATAGCGAAGGAGGAGGGCAGTAAGTCTATGGTTCCACAATACTATCTTTTTTGCTCAGTTTCTCTCGTAACAAGGAGCAGAAGTTTAACAACGTACGTTCGTGATCTCAGACAATTATACCTTCCCTGTTCTAATCACACCGACTTGTGAGACATTCAAACCCCAGACACTGACATCATTAGCATCAAATAAGTTTACCTGGAGGTGAGCAGGTACCAAAGTGAGCAGTTGGTCAGGCAGACACGTGACTTCTCTTCCAGGCGCTGGGAGATTCTCCAGCTTGCATAAAAATATAATTTAAATTTTGTAATCGAGAATCATTTTGGGGGGGGGGGCGCCTGGGTGACTCGGTGAAGTGTCCGACTTCGGCTCTGCTCATGATCTCATGGTTCATGGGTTCAAGCCCTGTGTCAGGCTCTCTGCTGTCAGCCCAGAGCCTGCTTTGGATCCTCTGCCCGACCCCCACCCCCGCTGCCCCTCCTCCACTTGTTCTCTCTTTCCCCGCCCCCCAAAAAAACCTTAAAAAAAAATCATTGTTTACATCTCCTCAAGCATACTTTCCTCCACCCTCCACCTCCCTGCCATCCTGCTGGGTTTCTTAAGGACCAGCAACAAGATAAAATCTCTTTCGGGGGGTTTTACACATTTGTGCTAACGTGGTTTTGCTGATGGTGCTTATGTTTTGAAATCTCCTTAACGTTTGCTAAGAAGACAATATCATTGTGTCTCTTTTTTGTCCATGCTTACTCCTCTCGAAAGAAGGTATGTGTGTTTATGTCCTTATAAATGAAAAAGCCTTCTCCATTCTTTTCCCTACTCCTTTATCTGCCCTAGCATGTAAGCTTGCTGTTTTCCCTGAACGGATCCGAGAAGAGAGTAATCAGTCTGAAGGGACGTGGCTCATCCTCTAGGAAAAGATGTCTTTGCAATCTGTTACTTACCAGCACACACTCACCCTTGCACACACAGGGGCGCTGTGTTTGGTGTGGGGTGTCTGCAAGGGCATGGGGAAGGGTGAGATAGGAAGCAGGCGAACGGGGATGCGCCTTGAGTGAATGTCGTAAAACATTCCCGGGCCCTGCCTTATTTTCAAAGCTATGCCGAGCACACCCACTCATATCATGCACCTAGTAAGACTGCCTCATGAGGCAATTTACAGATCTCTGACAAGAAAAGTGCCCCCTTGGAGCCTGGTGTTTGTACGACTGCCACCTTGAGAACCCGGAGCCATGGTTAAAGCATCAGCTCACACCCCTGGCTGTGGAGGTGAAATCCTCGAGTGTTGCAGAGGTGATCTAGTGAATTCAGAGTGTGCAAACAAAGAAGTCACGCTGCAGCCCAGGCTTAAGTGGGGGGCGGGGGTGGGTGAGGAAGGGGAGAATCTGTGGTAGCATGGACATTCCTGCTAAGGAAAGGTGAGTGAATATAAAACATTATGACGTTACAGCCTCATGACCCGCTGGTAGAAATAAAACCGTGGGTGTTGAAATGAAAGCCGTTTGATGTAAAGGTCAGGAAGGAATAGGAAAGGAGAGCAGCCTGTGCCTGGGATCCGAGGTTGTGCTGAGCAAATGGCGTGTAAATTAGACTTGACCGTCACAGGAGGTGCCAGACAGAAGGGGGCCGGGGCGGGGGGGGGGCAAAGGTGGCCAGTAGCTTGTACACTTTTCTATGGCAGCCAGTTGGCGGGAAACATCTCTTCTCTGAGAATCCAGCCCGCAGGAAGGTAAATTGGGGTGAGGGCCCCAGGGGCAGGTATCACAGAAGGACAGATGTTCGTGGAGAATGGCTGGTGCCCTCCGGTGGATTATAACGACCAAACTATCTGGGAGATACATCCCTGTCCCAGGTGGGACAACCAGCCTCAGCGGAGGCCAGGTTCATGTCCATAGTGTTGGAGCTGATTTTTATTTTCTTCACTCTAATTTTTTTGATTTCTAAATTTTCTAAAATCAATGTTATCATTTTTAGATTCAGAAAAGATTCCCTTTTTTTAAAAGTTTTTATTTATTTATTTTCGAGAGCGAGTGTACTTGGGGGAGGGGCAGAGAGAGAGAGGGAGACAGAATCCTAAGCAGGTTCTGAGCTGCCAGCACAGAGCCCGATGCGGGTCTTGAACCCGCAAAACCACGAGATCTTGATCTGAGCCGAAACCAAGAGTCAGCCGCTTAACCGACTGAGCCACCCAGGCGCCCCTGGAGAAGATTCCTTTTAATATCTGCAGCCCATTAAAGCACTTTCTATTGATGTTTACAGGCAATTTATTATTTTTTTTTTTTAACATTTATTTATTTTTGAGACAGAGGGAGACAGAGCATGAGCAGGGGAGGGTCAGAGAGAGAGGGAGACACAGAATCTGAGACAGGCTCCAGGCTCTGAGCTGTCAGCCCAGAGCCCGATGCGGGGCTCGAACTCACGGACCGCGAGATCATGACCTGAGCCGAAGTCGGACGCCCAACCGACTGAGCCACCCAGGCGCCCCTACAGGCAATTTCAAATTCTGCATATCATGGTAAGCATGGCAGACACTCTCCCAACTCCCCACCCCCCCGACCCTTTTCTTGTCTTTGTTTATTTCTCAAGGTGGTGTCACACAAAATTGGACTGTATCAGGAGCTCTTGGGCTACTTTGGCCTCTTTCTCATTCGGTTTCGCAAAGAGGGCAAGCTCTCTGGTAAGGAAAGAAGGAATGCAGGGCAGCCGGGAGATGGGGTTGGGCAGGTGTGGGCACGTGCTCAGCCCAGGGGATGCAGGAGATATCGCCGAGTAGGGGCGACGCGTGGTCCCTACTACTGTTCTCAGTAGTCCCTGGATCAAAAGTTGGGGGATGGGCGGTTGTGTCTGTGTTCAGGGTGAGCTGGGGATGAGCCACTCCAGAAAGCTAGCATGGACCACAGCAAGATGTCAGGCCCTTACCAGTAACTGCACTTGGTCTTGTGCCTGCCCTGGTCCCAGTCCTAATGTCTGTCTCACCTTTACCCTTATGGCCTGGCTGCTGGCCACCAGCCATGCCCCGGCCTCCCTCTGGAGTGCTGGACTTCGGATGTCAGGACATCCCATCACGCTATCGCTTCTCCTCGTTAAGGAATGTTTGCTATAAAATGTGGATGCCATAAATAAGTTCTCAGATTCTTAAAAAACGTAAGGAGTTAGTGAAAGACGACAGTGTGGTCCACATGGTTTTTGCTTTCCTCTACAGTGCATTTATAGATATTACAAGCTATTTAGTTGTGAAATGGTATCAATTATCTGAATGCCATTTACGCAAGTTCTCAAGAAGCTGCAGGGAAGTGGTTTTGAGTGGGAAGTTAAGGGGTTTGTGTGTTGGCTTCACCACTAAGATCTGTGGTGTGCTGGCGAAGGCACTAGACCTCTCTGGAACTCGGTTTCTTCATCTGTATTGCAGTGGAAAGTACCCCCTACCAACGGTGCTGCTGTTTTATGAGGGTGAAATGCTATTTATCATTTGGATGAATTTCAGAAAGTGAAAAATTACATACAAATGCGAGAGAATGTGATCAGGGTGATTTTATTCTTTCCAATGGCAACGCTTTATTTTCTCATTTCGAAGCCTCTGTATGTAAACTGTTTGTGCCGTTTCAACCAGGAAGACTCCCTTTCCCCTTTCTCTAGTCATGAAAAAACTGGCGGACTTTGAACTCCCTTATGTGAGTCTCAGAAGTGCTGGAATGGAAAACTGCAAGGTTGGACTCCGGAAGTGGTAAGCATTTGCGGTGATGGTAGATATTTGAGGATGTTTTCGGTTCCCGTTGAGATTTTGTCGGTCTCACCGTATCAGCTCACCACCTAACAGCTAGAGAGGGACCAGGAGCTTGCGGAAGGTTGAGAGGAAAGCAATAAAGAAGGGAGAGTGGGGAATGAACCAGAATATTTGTCCTAAAGAATGCGATGTTGAAGATAACTCCCACTGGTCTCCAGTAAGTACTTGAGGGATATTGTCACGAGGATGGTGGCCCTGAAGGTAAGTCTTGAAAAGCAAGTGCTGTTGGGGTGGGAATCAAAGCAGGAATTATGAGAAATGGCAGGTCACGGGCTTGCTTTGGAATGGATTATCAACTGTACTAATTGAAGGAATTTATTGATGATTACAAATAGGTGCAATTCATCTGTTGCACTGTGGTGTTCCCTAAGGGCAAAGGGTGGACTCCGACAACTTGCAGTGAATTTTAACTCTTAAGTATTTGGCTTACATTCTTAAAGGATTCCAGTAACAAATGCGTATAAACCAGGGCCAGCCATGTTCGTAGACTGACTGAACACCTTGCAGAAAATACTATCCTTTCCCCCAGAAACAAGAAGCCCTATGGAAAGCGAACGAACAGAAAATAACAAGAAGCAGGACACTTCTCTCACCCCACCCCGCCCCACATATATCCTATAATCTGTAGTCTCCAGTGTTCATTACCATGGCTGTATTGGGTTGCTTCTTTGGTTTACTCTCTCCCAGCCCAGCTATTCTGTAATCTGAGCACAGAGAGTATTAAAGAAAGGCGTTTTGTAATCTAGGAATAGTAGTTATCTTGACCTCATGATGCCTTGTTTACAGCGCCAGTCTGTGGTTTTGAATTTTGGAAGGACATTCCTGGCAGGGCTAGAAGTTCATCTACTGCTATTCAAAAGTATTCTGAGAAACTGTCAAAATCTGTGGGATGGAACTGTAAAAAGGCGAAAATGAAAAACCCTTAGCAGTTCCATCTAGGTGTTTCTAGAGTAGCTGTTCTTCTAGAAGCTGATTAGTGTAACAAGTGGCTGAGCATGGTCGTTCCTAGGGTCAGAGTATGTGAGTCTAAATCCCAACCAACTCACTGGGTAGCTGAATAACCTTAGCCAAGTTACTCAAGCTCACTAAGCCTCAGTAAAACGGGAATAATAACAGGAGTCTAGCTCATATGATTAGTGTGAGGGTTAAATAAAGTCATCCCACATGCTCAACAAATTTTGGTCTTGTTTCTTACTGTTATATTGAAGATAATAATAATTATAATAACAATAACAGCAGGAATCCCTGAGGCTTAGACTGCTTTGCTCATGGACTCTCCAGAGAACTTGAGATCAAAGGAGACCTGAGGACTCTGTCCCTTACCTTGAAGCCTTAATTGGTAATTGGGTTTTGCCCAGGTCTTCATTAAATAGGTATATTCTATGGGCACCTGGGGGGCTCAGTCGGTTAAACTTCTGACTCTTGGTTTCAGCTCAGGTCATGATCTGGTGGTTCTTGAGATCAAGCCCGATGTTGGGCTCTGCACGGACAGTACAGAGCCTGCTTGGGATTCTCTCCCTCCCTCTCTCTCTGCCCCTCCTGTGCTCACGCTTTCTCTTGCTCTCTCAAAATAAATAAATACAACTTAAAAAAAAAATAGGCATATAGTAGATCATCAGCGTAAGATAAAATGTCACTCACACACCAGCATCTCGGATCCAGGCAGATGGCCTTTGCTAATGGGAACTGGGAAGGAAGGAGGCTCCCACTCCAGCTGTTAGAGCTGAGGGTCAGGTCACCCGAGGGGAAGAGCCTGGAGTAGGATCCTGAAGGGACCTGGTCATCTGTCCAGGAAAAGTCTGAGTGGGAGCAGGGAGGCCAGCTTGGCTGCCGGGAGCTGTGGGATTCCCAGCAGGTGACGCATTCCAGCAAACATTAGCCAGAGTTTTAGGGATTTTTCTGTCTGTGAATTCTCTGGTGCACCTCTCCAATTATGGTACGGTTCCTTCCAGACCAGAGGGAGGCTGCCCTGGCCTCTCAGAGCCCCAAGTGTGGGCTGGGTCCGGGGGCTCTCTAGCTCGGATGCAACAGTTGCTATTGTCAGTCACGGAGAACAGGGTGCCTACGCCGCGTGGGCAAATGAGCTACATCGGACATAACTGTGCATGCTTCTCCCCACCCCCCCAGGAGGAAGGTGACCTTCAAGTACCATTTTCCTCCTTTCCTAGTCCATGCCAATCCCATTGGTCTCTTAACCACACTCTCATAAGTGCAGTGATTCGGCTTACCTCTGCCCTCAGGTTGGTTTAGACCAGCTGTGGTGCACCCTTTCTGGACCGTTTCTATCAATTCTTAGCAGCTCCTGTGCTCATACAGGAACTATGATTTCAGTTTAGCCTGACGATTCTAGGCCCATTAGACAGACACGGAGCCCTGCTGTTTGCAAGTCACTTTGCAGAGTGGCAACTCCAAATAGGACACAGCCCCTATGTACCTGGCGCTAAGATCAACTTGATGAGAGCAGTGGTCAGGATGACTTCGGAGTGCTAAGGAAGCATAGAGGATGAAGTGGAAACCGTGGGGAGTGGGGACTGGAGGGGGGACACGAGGAGCCCAGGAGAGGCAGATGAGGCAGGGACGGAAGCTGGTAAGGGCACTGGTCTTCCAGGCAGAGGAGAGGAGAGAAAACATGGTTGGATGTCGAGTGCGACGGAGGAAGGTGGGTAAGAGACGGAGCTGGAAATGAAAGCTAGGTGTCGCCTGACGGGCCGGGCCGTGGAAGGGAGCAAGATGAATGATCTAACTCCTGGGACCACGACAGTCCACAGGCTACTCAGGAAAGAGCCCTCAGGTTAGAACGCAGAGCCTGGGATTGAGGGGACGGGGCTGACGCAGAGGGCCTGACAAAGGGAGCAGTTTGGGCGACAGATGAGAGCAGCCTGGGTACAGGGTGGTGATGCAGGTGTGGGTTTGGGGCAACGGCGACACCAGGTACTATGGGGTGGGGAAAGGGCATCCGCACTTGGGGCCCGACAGCGGGGCGAGTGTGAACAGGGCCGTGGGCCATTCTCCCACAGCTTTATTGTTTGCCACCTTACTCTCAGAGCCCGCCAGACAAGAGCTTACAGTGTAAAGAAAGTAGGAGACAGAAAAAGCTAGGTGAGTAGAGGGCTGTTAGAAAGGGGGGCTCGTTTAAATATTTTTTTAATGTTTATTATTTTTTTTCAAACTTTTTTTTAACGTTTATTTATTTTTGAGACAGAGAGAGACAGAGCATGAACAGGGGAGGGTCAGAGAGAGAGGGAGACACAGAATCTGAAACAGGCTCCAGGCTCTGAGCAGTCAGCACAGAGCCCGACGCGGGACTTGAACTCACGGACCGTGAGATCGTGACCTGAGCCGAAGTCGGCCGCTTAACCGACTGAGCCACCCAGGCGCCCCAATGTTTATTTATTTTTGAGAGAGGAAGGGGGAGGGGCAGAGAGAGAGAGGAAGACAGAGGATCCCAAGGCAGGCTCAGTGCTGACAGCAGAGAGCCCAACGCGGGGCTCAAACTCATGAACCGTGAGATCATGACCTGAGCTGAGGTCAGATGCTCACCCAACCGAGCCACCCAGGTGCCCCAGTGGGGGCTCGTTTAAAGCATAGGGGGCCACCACCTCAGAGAGCATGTGCTCCCAGGTGTGCCCATCGGCTGTGTCATATGAATGAACTTAATGCTCCTGAATTACGCAGGTACATGGACCCATCCCTCGACTCCATGCTGATGGACTGCACAGCAGCCGTAGATTTGATCCATATGCAGGTAAGGGTGACCAAGGACTCTCAAAACACCATGTGTTATCGACCGTTTGGGATGGAAACCATTAAAAAAAATTGTAATAGTTAAGAATTCTACCTCCATAACTAGAATAGGCAAATTCACAGAGACAGAAAGTACAATAGAAGTTATTAGGGGCTCGGCGGCAGGGAGTTACTGTTTAATGGGTACAGACTTTTTGCTAGGGATGCTAAAAAGGTAGGTATGAGAGTGTTCATGGTTACACAACTTTATGAGTGTTTTTAGTGCCACTGAATTGTACACTTAAAAATGGTTAAAATGAGGGGCGCCTGGGTGGCTCAGTTAAGCGTCTGACTTTGGCTCAGGTCATGATCTCACGGTTCGTGGGTTCGAGCCCCATGTCGGGCTCTGTGCTGACAGCTCGGAGCCTGGAGCCTACTTTGGATTCTGTGTCTCCCTCCCGCTCTCTGCCCCTCCCCCACTCACACTTTCTCTCTCTTTCTCTCTCTCTCTCTCAAAAAATAAATAAGCATTTAAAAAATTTTTTAAATAAAAAAGTGGTGAAAACGACAAATGTTATATATATTTTACTACAGTAAAAAAATTTTTTTTAAGAAATAGAATTTAGAAAGAAAAAAAATTCTACCTCCATTTTAACCACCTCTCTGAGTTTTCTAGGCCAATTTACATGAGTCTAGAAAGGTTGTCCCTGATAATCTAAAGCCACATGTGTTCCCATCTCATTTTAGCATAATCTTCTTTTTACCTGAGCCAATGAGTAGCATACTTGCCTCCAGGGCCTGCTTCATGGGCACATAGCCTGCTCAGAAGAACCCCACAATTGTTTAATATTTTGCTGTTGCCATCTTGATCCTTAATTTTGGAACAAGAGACCTCACATTTTCATTTTGCATTAGGCCCTGCAGATTATGTTGGTGGTCCTGCCTACCCCTACCCCCTAACCCCCAGAAAGTACATTGAGAGTTTGAGAGTTTGGCCTCCTTTTTTTTTTTTTTTTTAGGTTTATTTATTTTTGAGAGAGAAACAGAGTATGAGCCGGGGAGGGGCAGACAGAGGGAGACACAGAATCCGAAGCAGGCTCCAGGCTCTGTGAGCTGTCAGCACAGAGTGACATGGGGCTCGAACCCACGAACCTCAAGATCATGGCCTGAGCCAAAGTCGGACACTTAACTGACTGAGCCACCCAGGCACCCCGGCCTCCTTTCCCTTCCCTGATTCAGTGGTGAAGGTTCTGCTACATGGTGGGGCGGTCACAGATGCTGCCTCTGTGATACCTCTCCTTTACCCCCCACCTCAGTTCTCCTGCCTCACCAGCCCCCTGCCACTACATACACTATGATTCTTCATGGAATGGGAGTTATCACTTACACAGAGAGGCAAAGACAGAGTGGCAGTTTTCCCCTTTATATTCATAAAGCCAGAAATGACCACACTTCCAAATTTTCTTATAAAGCAACCACCAGGGGCTTTACGTGCCCAGGGAGAGGGAACTGCTCAGTTTTTCACTAAGCTCTATGCAAAAGGACTGCCTGGCACAGGCCAAGAAGAACAGCTAAAGGCCAGAGGAATCACCAAATGCCTCAGAAGAAATAAAAGCAATGACCAGCCGGGAAAGGTCGGCATGGCCGGTTCATGCACCGTGCACAACTATCACAAGGCCCTGTGTCATAACTTAACTGGCAGTGTTTTTCCTTAGTGTCTCACAAAATCATGATATCAGAATCAATGAGGTCTTCAATTGGACAAGCTAGAGCATCACTTGTATCTATATCTCCCCCACTAGACCACCAGCCCCATGCAGGGACCTTGGCTTTTTCAGCACAGGGCAAAGCACCTGGGTGGGTGACTGAGCAGTCACAGGGAGCCCAGCAGCCAGCATGTCAGATAAGGAGTCACAGCCTAACTGCCCATTTCTCCTTATGTGACTTTTTAACAGGCCAAGGCAATCTAATAAATCATCTTCTCAAAGCTCTCCGAAATTCTAAGGAGGCAAATCAAAACATCACACATTGGATGTGCAATGGTCACCATTGTAGTTTCATGGCTAGTTTTGAGTTCATTTCTCGTCATACTTGGACCCATGTATAATCATGCTGAGTGTAATTAAAATCATGTTGTGTGAATGGGACCATACTTTACCATTTTACTCGTTTACCGAGGCTCATCGCCGTCACACCCTTGCTATTATAGTGCATTATTGGTTGCATCTGGTCTGTTTGATATCCCGTCCTTGGTGGAGGATGCATCGCCTAATTCTGATATTGTTCTGGTGGGAAATAGTCTTTCTGGCCTGGTGGTGAGAAGAAGGAACCTCCACCATCACCGTAGGCATCGTATCTGTCTTCAACGAGGAGTTGTAAACCAGAGAGAAATGGACGGTGTTTCCTCTGCTGATAGCTGGGAAAAAAGATGGCTTCCTGAAAAGCACACGAATAGCAGTTTTGAAAATGCATTCTGTCCCTTGCTCTGTCACTGGCTGTCTCTCTGCGTGACCTCGGGCCCGCCGCTTCACCCTTCCGAACTTTGAACTACAATGTCCCCCTGTTAAGCGATGAGACGGAAGGAACGGTTTCTAAGTTTTCTCTCAGCTTTACTAGACTGTTATTCAAACCACAGCTCTTCGCTTGCAAAGTCTTCAAAAAATTATAGTTGATGTTATGATTATCTGTGCCATTATCATCACCATTGTTATTACTGAATCCAAGTGGGGGTACCGAGAAGTCAGCTCCGGGGAGTCAGGACCGTAACTGCTGCCTCTTTGGGGGAAACTTTTCTCAGCTCCCCTCGAAAGAAAATCCCTTCCTCCCTCTCTGCTCCTGAGGTACTTGTTTGTACCCTCCATTAAGGGTGCTACTCACCCAGCCATGTAAATATCATTTACATATGTATTTGCCTAACTAGACTCTAAATGGCCCAGGGCAGAGACTGTCCTGGGAGCTTAGGATATGTGAATATGTGAGAAGCAATCATCCTTTAAAAAAATTAATGCAGAAAGTTCTTATGAGTTCTTCTGATAAATAACAGTGCCATCATAATTATTAAGGGAAACGCTTTTGATTGTTCTGAAGCAACTGTGCCCCATGGATGGCTGTCCCAGGAGTCAATTGGACTCCCACACTGTTTCCCTTCTTTTATTTTCAATTTGAGTAGTATTAACAAAATGGAAGGTGGTATATAAAAGTATAAATGTCTGGGTTTTCTAAAAAAATACCGAGGCTTGGTCAATTCTGGGCCTGCATGTCAGCACCACTGGCCTATGTGGTAACTTTGTGCAAATTAGAACAAGGTGTCCCTTGCTCTAGGCAGGCTAACCCCGTAATGGGGCTCATGGCTTGGTGAAGGGAACATGGGCTGACCGTTAGCTTCCCCAGACCGTCACAGCCTGGTGCCCTTGAACATGGCCCGGTCTACTCACACAGCCTTGGCCTAGCTGTGCCATGCCTCAGCCAGCTAGAGCCCGGTATATGCCTTGCTCCCCACTTCTCACTGCTATACCCTCTGCAGGGGGTGCTGGGGCATGTGTGATTGAAGCTCATGAAACCCATGGCTTAGGTGATTTCACTCGATTTTTAAAAATAGGTTCTACATAACTTTCCAGCAGCCAGTCTTTGGGGAGCCATAGAACTGAGTAGAGCCATTTGTCTGAATTGGATTCTCTCATGGTTAGAGTGAGATACTGTATGTGATGTATTCGATGACTCGCGAGCCCATAATCAGGGTCAAATCTTTTCAAAGGTAGTGAAACAAAAGCAGTTCTGTTCCTGCTGATGCAGGACGTTTAAATCTCTGTATCTGAGAGTCCCAGGTCCCCTAATGGCAAATGACATATCTTCAGCTAGTACTTACTGTCATGATTGCTGTTTACCTTCTTTATTTAGCTATACTTTCTCTTTGATATCACTGCTGAGTGATAACACTGCCGAGTCCTTACAGGGCTCTAACATCAAGCAGAATTCAGGAAAGGAAAGGTTCTAGATGTCTAGGTCCAGTTTTGCGAATAGTTGGTGACCAGGGGTAAGTCTTGGTGTGCATAGCCGCCTACATACTCAGAATTCAGTAGCTTGGGCATAGAGAGGAGGGTACAGTCGCCAAATCAGGGTTTTAACCCAACTCGTGCCACTTATTGCTGGGTTGTCTCGAAAGCCATAACCTCTCTGGACCTCAATTTACCCATCTATAGGATGAGGGGAATGTTCCTATCCCACAGACAATTTGCAAAGCTGAGAGAACCTATCTAAAACAGGTTCTCAACAAATATTTGTTATTTTTCTTTCTCTTCTCTAAACCCATTTCCTTGTCCCCCAACCTAAACAGCAAAATCAAAACTTTACTCATCTTTTCATTCTCCTGATGGAGATCAGGCATAACCAGTGGAGCACAGAGACTTACATTCAGACCAAGGTATAAATGAGTGCCTGACTATTGGCAAAGAATTATTAAATGTTTGCTGTATGTAAGACCTTGGACAAGATACACTGAGGGGAAGGACTCAAGGTTTTCTCTTGAGAGGTTAACAGGCTAACTGAAGACCAATGGAAAACTTTCTAAAAGCCTGATAAATAAAAGCAACACAGGCTAATGGTACCAATTTAAATCCCATCGGCTCTACATGGAATTTCCGGTTTCCCCAAATCTTTGCCAGCCCTGAATATTATATATATATTTTTAGTCTTTGCCAAGTTGAGAGGCAAAAAAATAAATAAATAAATAAAATAAAAAAATTACCGATTACTAGTGAGGTTGAATATAGATTTGGAATTTGGAATTCCTTTTTGTCAATTGCCGATTCATATTCTTTGTCCATTTTCTTGTTGGGGGATATTTACATTTTTCCTATTGCTTTATATAAATATCAACCCTTTTCCACATATGATGCGGTCATATTCTCTGGTTTGCCATTTGCTTCTTAGTTTTGTTCTTGATGGTTTCTATGCATAGAAGTTTTATATTTTCATGGAATTATATTTTCCTTTGTTATGACACTTTGATTCTGTATCTTAAAAATATAATCCTTACCTCAGCATCAGATTTCTTTTCCTGAATCTTTTTTTTTTTTTAAACATTTAAATCTTTATCTGGATTTATTTGATTGGGTGGTGTGGGGAAAGAGGCTAACTTTATTTTCTCTCCCAAGTGTGGCCAGCTGTCCCCAAAACCATTGAACAATCTCTTCCTCCACCCACTAATTTAACAGTCAGCTCTATAACATGCTAAATCCTTATAAATGTCCACTTGGCTCTGTTTTTATAGCCTTTCATACATGAGTGTGTTTTTGTCAGATTAGCTCACTTCTGCTAAGGTTGCTAATCTTACAACTTCTGTCGCTTTAAGGCACTACAGGACATTGAACAAGAATGGGCCAAACCCACACAGGCGCAGAGGCAGAAATTAGAGGCTCTCCAGAAAGAAGACAACCAAACAAAGGTGATCAAATATCGCACCAAGAGAAATCCCTTGGAGGGGAGTTAAAGAAACATATTGGAATTGAGCTGTTTCTTAATTTGTAAACCCATCAACCGCTAAACATGGGGGTCTTTTAAAAAACGAGAACACCATCATTAATTTTTCTGATTCTATTCTTTAAAGATTCTGAAAAGCACAGACGATATATTGTGGTGAACCCTTTGCCAAGTTAATATAGACCCTCAGCATTCTTTTTAATGACCACAGAGTATTGAGTTTTATAGTTGTCATTTAGCTAACCAATTTCTTATTATTGGAAATCAGGTTATTTCCAGTGTTTGCTGTTATAAATCACTTTGGCAGTGAGCGCCATGAGGCCCAGGACTGTGTCTAATTTAAACAGACCCTGTGTGTTCCCAACACCTGGTACAGTTCCTGGCTGAAGGTCCCTGAGCACTGCGGCCGGCATCCTCTGTCTTTGAGTACATGCTCCATTATTTCTTAGAATATATTTCTAACAGTCTGTTTCTAAAGCTTCCTTAAAGATGGTACCAACTCACACTCCCCCCCGTCCCCAAGCAGGGAGACGAGTCTGACAAACGGCATATTTTAACAGAAGAAATGGACCCTGCTTCATTGTGTTGTCTTCTTTATTCTCTAGGCTTTGCCAACGTTCACTCACTGAGTGCAAACCAAGTCCAACTAAAATTTAGAGGCCTCATTTATACCCACATTGCTATAGAAAGTAATTCTTCAAAAGCTCAGATATTTTGAGAATTTTACTGACAGGCAGGAAAAGAAGAAAAAAAAAAGGGAAAAGCATATACTTCCACGATATAATATTTTCCTTCCTTGGTATTCCACCTCAGCTTTGTCACAAAAAGTTTGGAGTTCAATTTCTCTGTGTATTTGTAAATTTTGACAATTACAGTGTTTATTTTGAAGGATAGATTATTTGGATATAATTGGATACATCAGCTACTTTGGATACAGTTAGAGATTCTAACTGAGATTCATTCCTGTTCCATCAACTTTTTGATTTGATGATTTAGTAGGAATATTGTGCTTACCATGTGCTATACTCTACCAAAATCTGTATTCGTATTTTTGACACAAAACGCATTTTACGTCTATGATGAGTGTTTTACCTGATTTTACTATATTATCTGTCATAGTCATCTTGAAAAAACTTCACTTTGAGCAGGGCACCTGGGTGGCTCAGTAGGTTGGGTGTCAGACTTCGGCTTGCGTCATGATTTCACAGTTCATGAGTTTGAGCCCCACATCAGGCTCTGTGCTGACAGCTCAGAGCCTGGAGCCTGGAGCCTGCTTCGGGTTCTGTGTCTCCCTCTCTCTCTGCCCCTCCCCTGCTTGTGCTCTGTCTCTCTCTCTCTCAAAAATAAATAAAAACATTAACAATTTTTTTAGTGAAAAAATAAAAAGTTTACTTTGAGTGTATGAATTAGATGAAAAAATCTGAACCATGATTCAAATGAATTTAACCGATACTTTCTTGAAGCATCTAAGGATACTGACATCAAACTGGCATTATTTAAGTGTTTGTGATGTTCTTCTCCTGCTAATAGAGCCATCATGGTAACAACTATTGCTTTACTTTATGTACATGTGCAAGAAAACCTGGAGTTGCAAATGAGTGAAATTAATTTAAAGGAGGAATTCGTTGATCTAAATCATAGGCTAACTACAGCCCATGGACCACTGTTTTTGTAAATGAAGTTTTATTGGCACACAGCCATGCTCGTTCATTTTTGTACTGTCTAAACCTGTCGTTTGTGCCAGAATTGTAGAGGCAAGTAGTTACAATGGAGACTGTATACCCACAAAACTGAAAATGTTTACTACATGGCTGTTTACAGAAAAGTTTGCCGACCCTCGATCTAAATGAAAATATGTGGGCATACCTTCTGCAGTTACGTATGTTAAATTATGTTTTTCAGGTGTAAGTTTCTTAAAGAAACTAATTTTCTTTAAAAAAAAACTAATCCTTGCAGATTTCTCTTAGTTTTCAAAAAGTCAGTAACATTGCCTGCTTCTCGAATGACAAATCCCAACAAGCATTTGAATGACTTACTCATTCATCACTGACTTTCTACAGAAATGGAGCTTAACTGTTATTATTTTTTTGAATGTTTATTTATTTTGAAAGAGGGAGGGAGGGAGAGAAGGAGAGAGAGGGAGAGAGAGAGAATCCTAAGCAGGCTCCACGCTGTCAGCGTACAGCCTGACACGAGGCTCAGACTCAGTAACCAGGAGATCATGACCTGAGCCGAAATCGGATGCTTGACCAACTGAGCCACCCAGGCGCCCTGTGGAGCTTAACTTTTAAATACTTTCGCTCTTTTAGAAGACCGCAGCCAAGAGCTGATTATTAAAAAAAGTTTTTAAAGGTGTTACCAAGCAATAAGGGCTTGTATCATATAATAAAGAAGAAACTATTGTAGCCAGAGCTTGAAACTGCTCTTTCTGCTCAGTGACAAGATAACTCCAACCCCCCCCCCCCCCCCCCCCGGCACACAATGTATCTACTCAGGACCTGTCATTTCTGATGTTTCCCACTGACCCAAGGGGAGGAGGCCTGGCAACTTCATGCAGCTTCTAAGTCAAATAAATGCAGCACAATGAGCTGGTATGAGGACGTGTGGCTGGAAGGGACAGGAACCTCAAGTATGTCTCCTACCTCATATGAACAGTCAGCTATCCCTCACCGCTCATGTCTCAGCACATTTCACCTTAATCAGAGAGTGCTTCATGTGGTCCTTGAAGGGACTTGGCTCCCCTTCAAAAAAGGATCTGGAAAGTGCCAGGTTGTCACTGAGTGATCTTCTTTCTTCTTTGACCACATGTTAAAGTGAGAACTGCTTTTTCTGAGCGCACGTCTCGCACAACATCAGGCAGGACCCTGGTGAAAGCTGGAAGAACAAGATCGAGAGAGGTCCTCAAGCTAATATCAGCTTAGTTAAAAGCAGTGGTTAATAATAACACTTTGTTACAAAAATGAAAAGTCCTAGAAATAGATGTTGTCAGGACAGGGTGTCTGGAACACACTTGTGAACTGCAACTATCCTCTGTCCTTAAGCCAAGTCAGAAGCAGAGGGAAAGCTAAACCTTAAAAGTCACATAAAAGTGTTCCCTTGACACTTTGGGGCTGTCTGTAACCCTACTTAGAAAGCAGACTCACTCTCTCATTTCATTGCCATTCGCAAAATCTCTTCCTCTGACAATTCATATATTCATCATATGGAGCAGACTGTAAAAACTACGTTCTTCCTACATAGACCTCAGCTTAGTTAAAAACAAAAAAAAATTTTAAGGAGGCTCCACACCCAACATGGGGCTTGAACTCAAGACCCTGAGATCAGGAATCACATGCTGTATGCACTGAGCCAGCCAGGTGCCCCAACAGCATTTTAAATATACACTTTTTGTGTATTTTGCTGTTGTAACCTGCTGAGATAGAATCATATCTACTTCATTTGGTTCACTCTATTCGTCTCCATTCATCATTCACTCCCTGAATATTTTCACTCCCACTATGTACCAAGCACTGCAACAGGAGAAGAGACACAATGGTGAATGAGGCAGAAATGGTCCCAGCCCTGGCGGGACACACCGTGAACTTCCCCAGGCCTTATTATGTCAGGGAGCACAAGGGACACCGTCTTCATTTGTATCATCCAGAAAAAAAGGCGCTTTCACGGTGACTCCGTCCCACGTGTGCTCCTAGAATGGCAGTAGCTTCTGGCATGAGGCTGTTACCTTTTTCAAGTCGTCTTTTGCTTCTTCCGACCTGCCCCCGCCCACCCCGTGCAGTTTTTGGAGCTGTCCCAAGAGGTACGGCACTATGGATACTTGCAGCTGGATCCCTGTACCTGTGACTACCCGGAACCAGGCTGTGGGGCCGTCCTTTCCGTCGGCAATGATGAGATCAGCTGCTGCATAACCCTGCCTGATAACCAGACCCAGGAAACCATCTTCCAGATGAGCAGAGTGAAGTGCTGGAAGGTCACTTTCCTCGTAAGTATCTTGGCGCTCTGCCTTCCCCAGGATTTAAAGTCTCAACCCGTGGTTTCAAGATCCTAGTGTTTGGGGGTGACAAAGTTGGGACTAGGGACATAGGCCTGCCATTTGTATCACTCTCTTGAGTGGGCTGGCATCTAAGCCATATTAAGCATCACCTAAGGTAAAACCTGTCAACGGGCTGGTACGAGGGTCCCAACCACAGCAGTAGAGACGCCTGTCTCTCCACTTTGCAGCAGTAGGCTTCTCTACTGCCGGAAGGGTGGCTCTTGTGATACAGCCTATAGAAACAATGGCTACTGCTTATTGAGTACTCACTACATCCTCAGTACTGACGAGGTCTTTACCCTCGGAAACTGGACGCCGACCAGTAGAGCTCTTCTCAAGGATCCCTGGCATCATCCTGCCATTGCCGTCTCCTCCCAGAAGAAACCCTGTGATCAGATTTATTGAGTGCGTGCTTTGTCCCGGGTGCTCTCCCGGATGCTGCCACATCTGGTATTCAATTCAATTCTCACAATAACTCAGTGAGCTGAGTGGGATTATCCCCTTTACGCGGGAAGCCAGATTAACTAGTAGAGGTGAAACACTATTAGAGCAACCGTGACCCCCAGTTGCTAAATCCATGGAATCCACGGGGAGTTTTTAGCCGGCACGATACTAGACCTCTCTGTGGCATTTGACTCTGTCAACCATTTCTTCCTTCTCAAAATTCCCTCTCCTCCCCCCCCCCCCCGCCCCGCCCCCCACCAGTTTTGGGTCTGCTTCTTCCTCTGAGCACTTCTGAAGTGCTGGCTTCTCCTGGGGTTCCATTTCCATCTTTCCTCTATGTCTTCCCTGAAAGCAGTTATCCACGTCCCTGTCGAAACGTCCATTATTTCCTAACGCCTTCTGGACATCTTCACCAGCTGTCTCACAGGCATCTCAAACTCGGCCTTTCCCCAAACCAGACTCGCCCTTTCCCTCTCATGCCCATCCTAGAGACCTTCCTCCTATGTTCCCCATCTTGGTAAACAGGACTTCAGCCACCACCCGCTAAATGTCAAACCAGCAATCTTGACATTATCAGCATATGATTTCAGTCTTTTACATTGATGGGAACTTGTGTTGTGGCTCCGAATCTGGTCTGTCTTGGTAAACGTTCCATGTGCTGTTGAAAAGTGTGTGTATGTGTATTCTGCCACTATTGGGTGGAATATTCTAGAAGTGTCAATTAGATCAACCAGTTGATAGTGTTT
Source organism: Panthera leo (assembly GCF_018350215.1). NCBI lineage: Eukaryota > Metazoa > Chordata > Mammalia > Carnivora > Felidae > Panthera > Panthera leo. The sequence continues at coordinate 46,529,821 of NC_056695.1, read as the reverse complement.
AAATCGCCTGCATCTTTATATATTTTCTACTTGTTCCGTCAGTTATTGAGAGAAGAAGAAGGTTAACACCTTCAAACGCAATTGTGGGTTTATCTATTGCTTTGAGTTTTATCCGTTTTTTCCCTCTTTTCCTACCTTTTGAAGAAACTAAGTATTTTATGATTCCATTTATATATATGATTTTTAAGCTATGTCCTTTCATTTATTTATGGTGACTTTAGAGTTTATAAAGTACTTTTTTAACTTATTACATTCTACTTTTAATCATTATACCACTTCACAAAGTATAAAAACCTTACAATAGTCTACTTCTATTTCCCCTTTTGTAATATTGTCATACTTTATTTTGACATGTATATATAACCTCATGCTACATTATAATTATTTTTGCTTTTATTTTTCAAACTTTTTTAATGTTTATTTTTGAGAGAGGGAGAGAGACAGAGCTTGAGCAGGGGAGGGGCAGAGAGAGAGGGAGACACAGAATCTGAAGCAGGCTCCAGGCTCTGAGCTGTCAGCACAGAGCCCGACACGGGGCTCGAACCCACGAACCATGAGATCATGACCTGAGCTGAAGTCGGACGCTTAATTGATTGAGCCACTCAGGCGCCCCATAATTATTTTTGCTTTTAAACAGTTGAATCTTTTCATTTAAACTTTTAATTTTGACGTAATTGTAGGTTTGCATGCAGTTGTGAGAAATGGTACAGAGATCCTGGGTAGTTTCCCCCCACTTTTCTCCAGTTGTTACGTCTTGCAAAACTACAGTACAGTATCAACACCACAATATTGGCATTGATACAGTCAAGAGTTGGAACATTTTCATCATCACAAGAACCCTTCACGCCGGCCTTTTATAGCTCTACCCACTTTCTCTCACCACACCTCTCCTTAGCCCCAACAAACCACTGATCTGTTTGCCATTTCTATAATTGTGTGATTTCGGGAGTGTTAGGTAAAATTTTGGAGGTGACGGATATATTCATTACCTTGATTGTGGTGATGGTTTCATGACTGTACCCATATGTCCAAACTCATTAAATTGTGTATATTAAACATGTTCAGTGGTTTGTTTTTTTTTTTTTTACATCAGGTATACCTCAATCAAGCTCTTTATTAAAAAACAGAAACACTCATAAAACAGTTATGTATTGATCAGTAGATGAAAATGTTGTAGCCACACGTTTGCAGGAACCTGGCCCCGTATTTCCCCTGGAACAATGATTCAGTGTTCAGTATTTCACTATGTACAGTGGCTTCATAGAACACGACTACTGTGAATAATAAGAACTGACTATATTTAGGATGTAAAAATATAAACAAAAACAAGGAATTGATTCCCTTAAAAATGTTCTGTAATGGAATCATATGGCATGTAGCCTTTAGGACTGGCTTTTCTTTACTTGGCGTAATTCTTTGGTAACCCATTCAGATTGTTGTTTATATCAGTAGTTTGTTTCTTTTTATTGCTGAGCAGTATTCCATGGTATGGAATGGACGAGATTTATTTAACCATTCACCCAATAAAACGTATCTGGTTGTTTCCAGTTTTTAGCTGTTATGAATAAAGCTCGTGTAAATGTTCGTATATATGTTTTGGAGCACAAATCTCCATTCCTCTGGCGTAAACTCAGGAGTGCAACTGCTAGGTTATATTGGAGTTGCATGTTTAGTTTTTTTTAAGACTGAACAGTTTTCAAGGTGTCTGTGCAAATTTACATTCCCACCAGTGATATACGAGCCATCTTGTTTCTCTGCGTCCTCATCAGCATTTGATGTCACTGGTTTTATTTTAGTGTGTAATGATATTTCATTGTGATTTTCATTTGCATTTCCCTCATGGCTGATAATGTTGACCGTCTTTTCATGTGCTTATTTGCCATCTGTATATCTTCTTTGGTGAAATTTGTTTTTCATATCTTTTGCCTATTTTCTAATTGAGTTGTGGGGTTTTTTTACTGCTATTTTAAGAGTATTTCATACATTGTAGATACTAGTCTTTTGTTGGATATGTGGCCTGCAAATATTTTCTCTCACTCTGTAGTTTTTCATCCTCTTAACAGGGACTTTTGCAGAGCAAAAGTTTTTAATTTGATGAAGTCTAATTCATCAGTTTTTTCCTTTTATAGACCGTGCTTTTCAGTGTCAAGTCTAGGAACTCTTTGCCAAACCCTAGATCCTGAAGATTTTTTTCTTAGTGTTTTTTTCCTAAAGGTTTTATAGTTATAGGTCATACATTTAAGCCCATGACTCACTCTGAGTTAGTTTTCATAGAGGGTGTGAAACTCAGAACCACGTTCCCTTTCCTGCCTGCGGAAGGGCACTTGCTCTGACGCCTTTTGCTGCAAAGGCTGTCCTTTAACTGAACTGCTTTTGCACCTTTGTCGGATATCAGTTGGGCACATGTGTGTGGACTTATTTCAGGGTTCTCTATTGTATTCTATGATGTATGTGTCTGTCCCTCCACCGGTACCACACAGTCATTGTGTTCCTTTGTAACCGCTTTATCAAGATATAACCTACATACCATGCAAGTGTACAATTCGGGGGAATTTCATACGTTCGCAGAATTTCACATCCATCACCATAATAAATTTTAGAGTATTTTCATCACCTCAAAAAGAAGCCCCCATGCCCCTTAGCTCACATCTGTGTCCCCATTCTACCAGCCCTAAGAAGTGACTAATCTGCTTGTCCTGATAGATTGACCCATTCTGAATATTTCATTATTATTTTTAAGTTTATTTATTTATTTTGAGAGAAAGAACATACGCACGCATGCACCTGAGTAGGGCAGGGGCAGAGAGAGAGGGAGAGAGAGAATCCCAAGCAGGCTCCACGCTGTCAGCACAGAGCCTGACGCGAGGCTTGATCTCACAAACCACAAGATCGTAACCTGAGTCAAAATGAAGAGTTGGCCACTTAGCCGACTGAGGCACCTAGGCACCCCTGGATATTTCATTATTCATGGAATCATATATGATCTTTATGACTGGCTTCCTTTACTTAGCATAATATTTCCACATATTACCTTATCATAGCATGTATCAACACTTTATCCTTTTCGTGGTCAAATAATATCTTGCTGTATGGCTATACCGAATTTTGTTTATTCATTCATTCATTAACGGACATTTGGGTTGTTTCTATCTTTTGGTTGTTATGAGTTATGTTGCTATGAACATTTGTGTACAAGTTTTTATGTGGACATAGGCTCTCATTTCTCTTGGGTATATGATTAGGAGTGGAATTGCCAGTACCATAGTGGTATTTTTATGTTTAACTTTGTGAGCAACTTCTAGGCTGTTTTCCAAATAGTCTGCTCCATTTTATATATCCACCTGCTGTGTATGAGGGTCCTCTCCACACAGGCACAGATCATTGTTCAACCAAAGATCTGAAAAGAGCTCTCGGAAGCTCTTTGTCTGTATCAGTCCTTGTCTTTGGTCCTTTTCTCCACAAATTCTAAACTCAACTTCAAACTCTTATCTCCTTCTCCTCAACTCAGCAAGACCTCTGGGCTCGGTTTGAGTCTCCTTCCCTGCACTGCATTCTGGAAACTCCTCCAGGCAGTGAGCTGGGTAACGATAGGGCTCACCTCATGTGTTTTCCTTCTCCTTGGGTTGACAGAACTGGATTATCTGTTGTTCGGTGTCTGAAAACAGCTATTTTTCAGTTCATATTTTACCCTGCTGCTCTCAGATCAATATTTCTAAAATATAAATCTGTGTGATTTTCCAGCTTTTAAAATCTGTTCATGCATGCCTGCTGCCTTCAAGATGAAGTTTAGACTCCTTAACTTAGCTTATAAAACCTGTAACAGCTAGGGCTTTTTTTAGTGGCCAGCAATAGAAACCAACACTTCTGGCTCCAGTGGAAAAAAAAAAAAAAGAGAGAGAGAGAATTTATTGGAGGGATACGTGAAAACCCACTGATTTAAAGGAAAGGCTGAAGCAGAGGCTTAGGAAAGTCAAGAACCAAAGGAGCTCAAGGTTTCTAGGAAACCGGAATTCTTTATCAGGACCTGCTCTTTGGATCGCTCTACTCTGGAATCAAATAAGGGGCATAGAGAGTATTTGTCCAATTGCCCTGAACTTGGGTAATGTGTGTCCCCCCTCCAGGAGGGCAACGTTCCCTGACAGTCCTACCTAGATGGCCACAGCAGAGGAGAGGTTCTCCCACGGGCATGAGACTCCATTACGAGGAGAAAGGAGGATAGAGGCTGTATAGCAAAACTCAAAGCTGCTTCCTACAGAGCTTTCAGGATCTGGCCCCAGGCTGCCTCTTCTCTCGCATCCCTACACGTCTTGCAGCCTGGGCTTTGGCGCCACACTTGATCTCTTGCCACATTTCCAGTGCGCCAGGTCCCCCCCTGCCTCGGTGCATTTGCACTTGTTATTTCTTCTACTAGGAACCACTTGTGCCCCCAGAACCCCGCCCCCACCCCTACCCCTCCACCCCAAAAAACCCACAACAAACTTGGAAATTTTCTACTGCTGCTGCTCAGATACCAGCCCCCTTCAGGAAGCCTACCTTTACACTCCTAGTCTGGATTACATGCCCATCCTACTTCCTTCCATAGACCTGTGTTTGCTTCCCTTGTAATACTTAACATAGCAAACTGTGGTGACTTACTTTCATAGCCCCTCCTAGACTGTTGGCTTCTTGGGAAGAGCCACAGTATCACTTGTTTTGATATTTTGCCTGGCACATAATAGCCACCTAATTTTCTACTGAATATTAAATAATCTCTCTTCCTCTGTAGGGAACTCTGCTGGATATGGATGGACCTCAGCGAACTCTCAACCAGAACTTAGAGCTCAGATTTCAGTATAGTGAAGACAGTCGTTGGCAATGGTTTGTTATTTACACCAAACAGGTGAGTTCTCAGGACAGAGCATGAGACCCTGTGCTGAAAGGCTCTCTTGCCTGCTGGGGTGAACAAAGCACATTATCCTAACCCATCCAGAGCAGAGTTCTAGAATACACTGTACACTCCATTTTTGGCCTATAATACTGTTTAATTTGTTTATTTTTTGTTTTATTCTACTAGTCACTGCAGCCTTCATGTCAATTTGAGAAATGCATTAAGTTACTAAATAACAGAAGATTCAACTAATCGTGGCTCAGACCAAGGGCTGGTGAACTTTTTCTCAAAGGGCCAGATGATAAATATTTTAGTTTTGGGATCCATATGGCCTCTGTTGCAACTACTCAACTCTGTTGTTGGAGTGCAAAAGTAGCCCCAGACAATATGTGAACAAATGGGTACAGCTGTTTTCCAACAAAAATGTGTTTGTAAAAACAAGTGAGGGGCTGGATTTATTGATCTCTGACTCAGACAATATAGATTTTTATCATCTACACTTAATAAGAATACTAGAGGTAGATGATTGACATCCCTATCATAAAAGCTATCCCTTTTATCTAGAAGGCAAAAACTTTGCCTCAGAAGCCCCCACAGACTTTCCATTAGGTCTCATTGGTCAGAGCTGGGTCACATGACCACTCCTAGCTGCAAGGGAGTCTGGGAATCAAGTATTTACCAAAAAGAACAGAATTTGTGATCAGCTTAGAGTAAGCATGAGCTGGGCACTTTGTCATCAGACAAAATCAAGGTTCTGCTGGGAGGGGAGAGAGCTGTTGGGGAGCAAACTCTCCAGGTCTTCCATGGGCTTATAATTAAAGTTGGAACAAACATTTTGTTTTTAAGATTTCATTTTCTAAACAACAAATTCAATTGAAAAATTCTATGAACTAACTTAAGCTATTTCAAATTGGAATCAAAATTACAGATATTCTAAAATGAAACCAAAATATCAAAGCAATCTTTGTGTCAACATTACTTTCAACTTAAGTCACTGGTGATCTCACTAAGTTCCAGGGAGCATTCTGGTTTCAGGTAACCAAAGGTCCCTGAGAATCTTTACCTCTAGTATAGTTGCAAATCATGAGATACTACACACCAAGGTCCTCTGAAAAACATGAAGTGCTAACCAAAGTCTAGATTAAAGAGATGGGCCCTCGGTTTCACCTTGAATATGAAACATCCTTAGGGAAATGGTAGGATGGTTTGCAGTCACTTGGAGAGATGCAAGGTAGATCTTGGCAGTGAAATCATTTCCCCTTGCCCAGAATGCTAACTGCAGTAGTTAAATTTTATTATCATCTTTTAATCTAGTCTGTACCAAATGAGTTGAAGCCACTATACAGAGTGTAATAAACATTCTTTTAAAGGACTCCTAGTAGGGTCTTATTTCCTTTGGAGTGTGGATTTATTGATATGTACCCAAGAGCTATGTATGCAAAAGGCAGAAATACAGCCCGTTTGCCTTGCAAACACCAATGAGGGCTTGGACCCCAATATCTTCTAGATTCTTTAAACAAAAGCTCAGTGCCTTCATATTTAATAAATCCTACCTGATTTATAGCTAAGTCTTAACGTACATATCTGTGCACATTGTATAGGAATATGGAATCGGTTCACACCTTACGGGGCATTATTAAACACCTCTCCTATCTGTATCAACTCAGATTATATTGTTTAACTATTTCATACCCTGGTTTTGTGTAGGTTACATATGTACACAGATAAACAGGGTTAGTTCTTAGCTAAACCAGGAAATCAAAATTTGTTTTTGTGTGTAAATCCCACATCTGTTACTCTTTTCCTTATTGGTAGCAGTACCTTTCTTCTCTTCTACTTCCTTTCTCTCCCCTTAAATAAAATAAATTCCTGTCATGCTCTACAGTCCTGCAAGACTTTGAGATGCTATCTGTATGTAGCTATTCTCCCTCTAATTCTACTTTCTATGTCCTATCCTCCAAGGGTCTCTGCTTTGGCTACCATCCCGACTTGGGTTTTCTCTCTTCCCTTTCTTCTCCTCTCCATCATCCCCTCCCACCCTCCCCAGTGCAGTGACCATCCTTGAGCACAAACTTATGCTAAGGTCCTATGACCACAAGCTTTGAGCTTTGTTGTCTCAAACTTTCGTAGGGCCAAAAGAGAAAGGTATAAGCCAAGAATTGAGAGCAGAACAAAAGAGAAAGAGGATTAGTGGGAAAGAAGCAAGTGGGGAAATCGTAGGGAACCTTAAATTGGCACATGGGGTAAAGGTCTTGGAAAAAGGAAACCCTAGCGTTTGTATGACAAGATGTCTAATGTCTGTGTCTTGGCACTAACAACGACGAGCCAACAAAAAGCCACAAGTGATATTGGGGGCGACCATCAGTCTTAAAAGTGAGTGATTAAAGATACCAGAAAAATAGGAAAGTGATAAAAAAACAAAATTTTTTTTAGTTTATAAAAGCCATAAGGTGTTAATATACCCTTTCAAATAGGTTACTATTTATACCTAGTAATAGGTCTCTCAATAATCATGCATACAATTAAATATAAGATTGACCATCATCGGTTGATTTGATTACAATAATAAGCAGTTTTTATTATTTGTTGCTTGTAAGACATGAGCAGCTTACAAAGTAAAAAATAGGGGGGAGTTTTAAGAGGGAAAAAGATTAGTAAGTGTAATGAGTTTTCAGTCTTTTTAAAAATTTACTGTAAGTATATCTATGTAATTGAGAAAATGTATGGCTACTAGCTAATTGCATCGTATGCAAATTTATGGAAATTAAAAAAGAAATTTAAATTCTTAAACGTGTACTCTTGGAGAGCAGAGCTCAAAATCTGTCTTGTGGTGTGAGGACAGAAGAAAGACGATCTCTTCAGCTGAGACACTTCTTTATTTCTGGATTTTCAGGCTTTTTTGCTGAGTAGCTGCTTGAAAAAGATGATCTCAGAAAAGACAGTAAAGCTAGCTGCAGAGAATCCAGAAATGGTAAGTGCTCTTATCCATGTATATTTTTCAGTTAAGTTCCCACCATCAGCCTATACTAACCTACACTGATGAATGCTGGTCCTCAAGGGAGGAATGTGACCTCCCAGAAGTGAGCTCCTCTGCCTTCTGGGAGCTCAGTCTTTAGAATTCAAGCCATTTTTCCAAGACAGGTGTCCTTACGTTGCTGAGAACTCTCCAACCCTCTACTCTGTATTCTTGTATTTCTGCTTTCCCCCAAATGGAAGATTCCAGATTTACCATAAAAACTACCTCATAAGGTCAGGATCCTGAGAGGTCTGCAACATAGCAGCGATGAACTTCAATAAGCTCTCCAGTTTTGTCTCTAGAAAGAACTCACAGCTTCTTGAAATTTCCATCGTGCCAAATTAAGATGCCGTTAGCAGTTGGAAGAAGCCATAGAGTGAAAGAAGCTCTCAAGGCTATAAATTTTTCTCAGTGTAAGATTAAACTTTGCTTTTCTAGTCTGCGTCTCTTCAATAAAGGCCTAGTAACTCCTTGCAAAGGTTGGTGACAAGCTGTAAAAAGAGACACTGAGATATTAAACTTGTCTATTTGCCTTGTCGCCATCATGATATGAGCATATCCCAATAAGACGGTACAGTTTATGTTTTAAAAATGATTACAGGGGCTCCTGGGTGGCTCAGTCGGTTGAGCGTCTGACTTCGGCTCAGGTCATGATCTCACTGTCTGTGAGTTCAAGCCCGCGTCGGGCTCTGTGTCGACAGCTCAGAGCCTGGAGCCTGTTTCGGATTCTGTGTCTCCCTCTTTCTCTGACCCTCCCCTGTTCATGCTCTGTCTCTCTCTGTCTCAAAAAAATAAATAAACGTTAAAAAACAATTTTTTTTTAAATGATTACAGGGGTGCGTGCGTGGCTCAGTCGGTTAAGGTTCCGGCTTTGGCTCAGGTCATGCGTGCACTGTTTGTGAGTTTGAGCCCTGCATCAGGCTGTCTGCTGTCAGCGCAGAGCCTGCTTTGAATCCTCTGCCTCCCCCTCTCTCTCTGGTTCTTTCCTGTTCACGCTCACTTGCGCGCTCCCTCTCTCTCTCTCTCTCAAAAAAAAAAAAATAATAATTAATTAAAAATATTTTTAAAAAATGATTACAAATACTAAAGCCTGGTTGACATTTATAAACGTATTTTTTTTTTTTGCAAAATGTTATACAATCTTTAAAAATGCAACAGAAAACATTTGGAAATGTTCCCTAATATTTTCATTTAAATTGAGTCCTTTCTAAGAAGATGGGTGACGTCTTCAGTTTAACATTGCTCTTTCCTAGACTTTGCAGCTTTTTTCTAAGAAAATAGTTGTACTTTACCCTTACTTCTCATTCTTCTAGAACTGAAAATATTTTCCCAGGGAAAATAAAATTCACTCCCCCCTTTGTATTTGAAGAATTCAAAATGTATTACAGCATAGCATATCAAAGCAATAAAAGAATTGTGGATGCTCTTTTTAATTTTTTTTTTTTTACATTTACTTATTTTTGATAGAGACAGAGCACAAGTGGGGAAGGGGCAGAGAGAGAAGGAGACACAGAATCTGAAGCAGGCTCCAGTCTCTGAGCTGTCAGCACAGAGCCCAACACCGCGGGGCTCGAACTCACAAACCGCGAGATCATGACCTGAGCCGAAGTCGGATGCTTAATGGACTGAGCCACCCAGGTGCCCCTGGATGCTCTTTTTTAAAGAGTAATAAAATCTAACCTCTTAGGATGGACCCCCTTAGGCTCCACTTATTATATATATATAAAGAAGAAGAAAGAGAAAAGTAATTAACTGAAGTAGCCCCGTTAAAAGGGAGAAGTGCTCTCAAATGTGGCTGAATAAAATGTAAGCCACTTGATGCAGGAAATACTTGTACAATGAATAGCTAAAGAGTTTGCTAAATAATAAGAGAAGGTAGTGACCTATTTAAAGTTTTCAAGAAAAACAACCACACTAACTACATTCTTCAGATTTGCACACAAATTGAAATCTACACTTTCTCTGTGGCTGATGGTGAAATCAGCATGTCAGTCAGTACTTGCTTTATCCTAATACTTAACAAGTTTTATTTCCACAAACTCTTTTTCTTCCCTTTCTTTCTTATTCTGGTTCTTGAAAAGCTAAACCCTTCTTCTGGAAAACTGGGCTTTCAAGGGGATGTTGTTGGGATAGTCCACACTTAAACTTGAAATCTCATCTACAGATGCCTGGGTAGAATGAGACCCCGGAAGGTGAAAAGAGCAGACAGATTAGCTCTCGGAACGTATGCTGGGTTCTGGGCTTCCTCACAAAGTATCGAACAAGTTATTTTGTGGAACTTAAAGTAGCCATATAAATTTATGACTGTGACATCCACTCATTTTCTAGGTAAACACGTAAAGTCTGAATTGACCCATATCACTTATAAAAAAGGCTTGTATGGACTAGGATAGAGAGGTCTCTATTTTGCAAGGCAGAATAGATTCCAAGATTTTGATCATCATGAAGAATCAGGAGGGGGGAGAGAAATTAAGGAAGCTGTAACTTAATGAGCCCCACAAATAAAGCAGATAGTCCCTAGAAGCAGATTAAATAGTACTACTTTATCCTAGTAAGAAGAAAGATGTTGAAAGAAGAAATTTGTGCTACCTTAATTAACTTAGTTAACTCTAGGTGATGCTTTCAAAGGTAAGACCTGAACCATTTCCAAAGAGATTGTTAAAATTTGAAGTCAAACAGGGGCACCTGGGTAGTTCAGTCAGTTGAGCGTCCAACTTTGGCTCAGGTCATGATCTCATGGTTTGTTGGTTCAGAGCCTGGAGCCTGCTTTGGATTCTGTGTCTCCCTCTCTCTCTCTGCCCCTCCCCCTCTCACATTCTGTCTCTCTCTCTCTCTCAAAAATAAACATTAAAAAAATTTTAAAAATTTTGAAGTCAAACAAATGTACTAAAAAAAATGTAAACACAACAACAAAATCATGTTACATTCTTAAAGGCAGTATCAACTACAAATCAGAAAGGGAAAAAATGTAACATTCTTTTTAGAGTTACACTCCTACACAAAAACCTTTAATAAACGAATTTTGTTAGTATTTGCTACTCGTAACTAGAACAGAATTTTAAGAATTATTTTATTGGAAAATAAAATGTATTTGTCAGGAGTAGGTTAGGCTACATATAACGAAGAACAAAACAAGACAGAAGAAGGGTCCCACGCAAAATAACAGTTTGTGTCTCTCTCAACTAAAAGAAGCCCAGAGGTGGGCAGTCTCGGGCTGGGACAGCTGCTCCATAATGTCACCAGAGACCTTTCTGCTCTACCATTTTTAGTGTGTGGCTTTTACTTCATGTTGAAAATGGCTGCTGGAGCTCCAGTCATTACATCCACATTCTAGGCAGCAAGTATAAATGGAAAGTATGAATGGTTCATATCTTTTCTTTAAGGAGGAGTCTCTGAAGTCCCACCGAGTTTCTGCTTGGCTCATTGGCTAAGAGTTAGGCACACCACAGGCCAACACCTAGCTGCAGGGAATCTGGTAAATGTAGTCTTTTTACAGAGTATGCTGTCTCTCCAAATAAGTTTGGGTGGTATCACTAAGAAGGAAAGGCAGAATGGATAATACAGGAGGCTACAGCAATCTCTGCCATTGAAAGAAATCTAAAAGACATTAAGAAAAGAAGGCAGATGTATTTTATGCAATCCATGTGTTCCTAATGAATTTCTGAAAATGTATCATTATTATTATCTTGTCTATTGAACCATAATCTGAATATCTGAGAGGTATCAGGCATAAGATGGTGAATAATTTTCTGAGTTGAAAAACAATTTATATTTTTAATAATCCATACCTAATTTGTCTTATTAGCTTGTATATTTTCTTCCTTAGATTTACTAAAAAGTGGGTCTGAATCTCTAAGTTGGTTTTCTGGAAAATGGCAAAGCACCAAATGGCTTTATGATTCTGGCTTGCCTCATACCTCACACCCCCAGCGCCAACTACCGTCACCATATGTATTTTTCTCTCCACTCCTCTTTCATTTGGAGCAAGATCAGACTATGTAAAAGGTCACTGGGCTCAGAGATCGTGATGTAAAGTGTGTTTCTGTTACGTGGCGAAGAGGGGAAACACCAAGGGCAGTGTTATCTGAGGTCCCAAGAATGTCAGCCTTTGAATAGTTGGCGTTGTCTAGAAAACAGAAGAAGTACAGACATACTACGGCTCTCTTGCGAATGGCCTGAGCATGGCAGGTGGACAAAATTTTGGAGAGCCAGGGGGAAATTACCATGTGGGAATAAGTAGTTAGATTATCAACAGAAACTACCTGGGCATGTAGGAATACCACATCATGACAAAAGGATTTGCTCTCTTTTCCCCTCCCCCTCGTAGATAAAATGTTTAAAGCCTTTCTTGAAGTAAGTAGGAAATAGATTATATCAGAAATTGCTCGATAGTTTGTAGTGGGTTCTATTTTATTTATTTCGACATAAGGAGGGGGGGAAGGTGAAAGAGAACAGGGGAGAGAAACATTCTGAGCTGTTTTCCCCCATATTCTGTGTATTTCATTGCACAAGACTACTTCCAAGCTATAATGTACTGTTGTAACCAATAACAATACCATAGCAAAACATGTAAGACAACAGGGCATTAATTTCTCATTTACCAAGACTTAACAACTGATTTCTTAAAGTTATTAAGGTAGGCTTCAAATATATGAACTTGTCTATTAAGAATACCAACCTAGAGGAAGTCCTCTGCATCCATCCCTCAAGGCAATCTATTTTATAACGGTACTAAGTTAACTGTAGTTAAAAGACAGTGACCCCTCTTTTGCAGGGTCATGTTCTTTATCTCACCTACTTTGAAATGTTCCACCCTGTACTCTCATGAATAGTAATCAATAATAAGCAATTAATTCACACCTCAATCGTTCACTTACAAATGCCTATATTTATGATTATGCCTATATTCATAACATAGGTTGGGAACTGAGGATCCAGAGTCAAGGAGTTTGTGGGAGGAGAAAGGCAATTAGTAAGGAGGCCTTATGGCTAGAGAGTGATACATTGAGACGGGCACATAATGCTAGTTGCTTAGTAATCGTGTTCTTTTCCTCTAAGAAGAGTCAAAGAACTCTCTCTCTCTCCCACCCTGCTCTGTGCCCTGGAGACTGATCTCTGTGTGCTACAACCTTGCTCCCTGGCCTCCCACTGGGCTCACCCGCTGGGAAAACCCAGCGAGACTGGAGTGTGGAAGAAAAGTGAGATGGGGGGAGGGGGGGGTGGGTATTTCTCCAGTTCTGTCCCTGCTGGGTCTCTGTGGCTGGCACAGCCTTCTGCTGAGGGCCACGCTCCTGCAGGTGGCCTCTCCTCTCTGCAGTGATAGCTGCTCTCCGTCCAGTAGCAGCTGCTACCCTTGCCCCTTCAGGCCTAGACGTGGTAAAAATGACCCTCCAGCCCCTCACTGCTAGCCCCTGGGGGCTCCCACATCCCTTCATTGATTCACTTTAATCCTGCCCACACCTCCATTAAATAGTTCCTTTTTAAAACGCCCCTCAGGAGTGCACCATCTGTTTTCCGCCGGGACCCTGACTGTTGTATTAAGTTTACCTTATGTACACGAGGTATATTCAAGTGTCTTGAACTTCAGTTTGATCTTCACTTGATTAATGGTGCCTTTTGATTAATCAAAGCCCCATTTGGCTTTGATTCAGCGTATGGATTGGAGCTCTGTGGATTATTTCAGGATTTAGGAGTTCATTTCGTGTGAAGTCCTTTTAGAAGCTGTGTTAAATCACAAAATCTATAGGCAGCCACCAGTGTTAAACATTAAGCTGTGCTTCACGTTTGGGGGGCTCAATTTCTGCAACATTTGGACATTTGCAAATAAAGAGGGAATGTGCCAATGGGAAGCAGGTGTGCCTGCTGACTGGAGGCCTTCGAGACCATTAAGAGGATTATTGTGGAAGGGGAAATGTGCTAGTTAAATAGATTATTTGTGTGCTTGCTTCTCCAGGCTGTGCTGACTGACATTTTACTAATCTATTTAGCAGATTGAAGTTCCAGAACAAGGCAAAAGTAAAAAATGCCACATTCAACAAAGCCAGGTCTGTGAGTAAAATTATGTAACCGATACATTATAATTTTTGATAAATCTGCCCTTTTCCCCCTTTAAGTAACCAAAGTCATTCTACTTTTAAGAAGCAGCCAGAATTTTCTTTCTCAGAAGCTCCTCCATGTAGGATTGGGCCAATTGGAGGACCATCACAGAAGTATGGTATTTTTACTGTGGTGCCCGGTAGAGCCAGGAGAAAATGCTTTCCTGGATTTTTACATAGAAAATTTCCAGGAAGAACACAAAATTCTCTAGCAATTTTCTTCTATACTCAATACATTTTTTTTTTTTTTTAAATCCTCTTTCTGGCTTACATTTTAGTTTCGTGAGTTCTCTGCAGTGGACTCTTCATACAACAACCTTTAAGTTTATTAAATATTGTTTGGAGCATTTAAGTCTGTTGGGCAGTTAACAATAACAGTAAATATCATAAAGAAAGGCACTTATAGCCAGGCACTGTTCTAAGAGCTTTTATGTGGATTAACAACATTCATTCTCACCAAAGTCTTATAAATAAATCACTGGAGGTGACGTCCAAGTAGCATTTGAAAGAACTCATTTGACTGGGAAGGTCCACTCTTTGTACATGCTCTGCTGTGTATATAAAGGTACTAAGTATCTAAGTACAGTACTTATAAATATATAAGGCCCTTTCGTGAGTGAATAAGCTCAGGAAAAACATTGACAAACAGACTAAATGCGGGGCGCCTGGGTGGCTCAGTCGGTTGAGCGTCCAAATTCGGCTCAGGTCATGATCTCACAGCTCCTGAGTTCGAGCCCCGAGTCGGGCTCTGTGCTGACAGCTCAGAGCCTGTTTCCGATTCTGTGTCTCCCTCTCTCTCTGCCCCTCCCCCATTCATGCTCTGTCTCTCTCTGTCTCAAAAATAAATAAACGTTAAAAAAAATTTTTTTTAAAAAACAGACTAAATGCAAATCTTACCCTCTTTCATAATAACAGCATTTCTGCCTGCTTAGGTCAGAAACAAGAGATAAGAACTCCACCATGCACTGGTGATGTGTCCTCAGGCAAATCAAAAAACTAAATGTTTAAGGGGCTCCTGAGGTGCTTATTAAAATGCAAATTCCTGGGCGCCACTCCAAAAGATTGATTTAGTAGATCGGCATGGGTAGCAAGCACACCAAGGGGGAACACCGCACCAAGCTTCAGTTTCTTTACCCGTAAAGTGTAGGCGGTAGGTGTTCACTCCATCGCTCAAATTCATCAGCAGCAGAGTGATAGGGCAGAGTTGTGGTTCTCGGTGAGCTGCACATTGGAATTACCCAGGGAGCTCTAAAAACAAATGATGGCTGGGCCCCACCCTCAAAGACTCTGGTTTAATAGGTCTACGGGCCTGGCAACACAATTTTTAAAAGCTCCTCAGCTGGTCTAATGTACAGCCAGGACTGAAGCTATTATCCTAGAACAGTGGTTCTCAAAGTGTGGTCTCTCGAGCAACAGCATCAGCATACCTTGGAAACATAGAACTTTAAATTCTCAGGTCCCAAACCTACCTACTTCATCAGAAACCCTAGGGATGGGGGCCAGGAATCTGTGGTTTTAGCCCGCCCTCCAGATGAATCTGATGCATGTTCAGTTTTGAGAGCCACTCTTCCAAAACAACAGGCAGCACAATACACAGCACAACTATGATTGACATTGAAACTGATTCACGTGTCCTCTCTAATGAGCAGCAACGGTAAACTAGGCCAACCTCCCTCATGCTCCGAGCAGGGCCAGCATATCAGAAGGTGTCCAAGTATATTGAGTCCCAACTTATTTGGCATACATGCATTCCATGTATGACTTACTTAGTCCCCACAACAACCCAGCTATTATTATTATCCTCGGTTTATAGCCAAGAGAACGGAACACAGAAAGGTTGAGGAGCTTGCTCAAAGTAACACAGGCAGTGAATGACAGAACCAGTAACAGAACTGAAGCACTCTTTGTTGTTTAACCCATCAAGTTTGTTTGTTCCTTTAGCCACTTTGCCATGGGTTCTATCAAGACAAATCCCTCATAGAAAAAAAATTAGCTTAGCTGCCCATGGAGGCACACTTATCTTACCAGGGACAAAACCATAGGCTTTGAGGTTTCATAACTACTGAAAGCCAACTATTCACTCACTGAAGGTTTATAGCAACCATAACCTCTTAAAAAGTTTTAGAGTAACTATAAACCTTGTTAAAAATGTGTGTTTGTGTGGCGTATGCCCTAAAGATTTGGAGTGAAGTTAAAAATTGAAAGTTGCTTAGCTTTAAGAGAGGGGGGAGAAGGACAAGAGGCAGAGTTGAAATGTTACCTGGAGACATTCCGGTGCCTGGCAAGGCCTTCTGGACACGTCTACCTTGGCATACCAGCAGGAGGCACTCTCAGCCCGAAAACATACACACCTACCCCAAAGTAAAGCTTCTACTGGAAAAAAACCACTTGGAATAACCATTGTTTAAATAAGTGTAACCTTTCCTGTTGCCTTTTTAACAGTATTTTAACATTCTTGACTTTTTTATTGTTGTCATTATTGTTGTTATGGAAATTATTTCCTTTCACATACATTCCTGACCTCTTTTTATTTCCTAACAGAAAGACTCTTCTCATTTTCCACCAAGGAAAAGCAAGATTGAGATAGCCAAAGCTAACTGTGTTTTCGGGACCATAAAGGAAGAAGATCTTTGATGAGAAACTCTCACTTTTAAAAAGGTCCTTTAGGGGCTGTCTTGACAGTGAAAGAGCTTAGGAATTGAAAGTGGGCTTCCTAGCATGAGTGGAATAAGTTAAACTCCTTCCCATTTTCTTCTGACGTTAAGATGGGCAGTGTTGACCAAGAGTACTTCAGAACTCTGTTAATCTCAAGATTAAAGAGAACTATGAACCACAGTTATATAGTTTGATTTAAGGACTCATAAATGACAGACAACAAATCCAAAGCAATTAGTATGTCGTTTGTTCTTTTCTCCCCGCCCCAAAAGAGATGTGTGCCTGGCTTGACGAAGTCTTCAATCTGTTCTGATATTACATGAATGAAAGGCTCGGCATAAAACACTCTAAATGTATTGGGGGTTAGGTTCTGAAGGCATGACCCAACACCTAAGGAAAATGTGGCTCTAAGAAATGGAATCATTGAAAAAGAAATCTGGATGGACTTCACTGATCTGTCCACAGCACCAGGGCAAGGAAGTGATGAAATACTTACTTGTTTCCTTACATAAGTCTGAGTCCACCAATAGCCATGTACTCAAAGGGATAGGCTGCCCAGTTCTCTGTTTCTCCACTGATGTAACTGTATTCTGTCTTTAGAATATGGAATTCAGTTCAGTAAGCATCACACTACTTTGAATCTTTTTTATTTTGGAAAGCAATGGGGCCCTGCACTCACTATCGGATACTGTGTATGTCTCTTAGCTTTAAGACTATGGATACTTTTTAGTTTTTTCCTTATCTGGTTTCAGTTTATCATGATAATAAATGTGATTACATATGGAATTAAGACTGCAATTAGGGAGAGAGACAGAAGAATTTATGTAATGTAATTAGATAAAGTGCAATATTCTAATGTTCTTTTCTAACTGGATTGTGTAACTAATTATGTAATAAATATGAAATATATTCTAGTGAATATAAAATTTACTGATGAAAATTCCGAGACTGATCTTTTTGAAGTGTAGAGTCGATTAAATCCCTGTACTGTTTATACAGCAATGCCTCTAGCCATCGCCTCTCGTACCATAAAGTTTTATATTTTAGGCGATAGTAGGATGTTTTTGCAGGGGGGACCCGTTAGCATCCCAAGTCACCCACGCTGACTGTATTAATTAATTAGAATACATTGTCAGATTAAAATAGAAGCTTATCTACTGTTCTGCCAATTTCAGAATAGTTCATCTATTTCTTTTTAGTAGCAGATACCTACACTGCGTCAGGGCCTATTG
This sequence comes from Panthera leo, assembly GCF_018350215.1. Lineage (NCBI taxonomy): Eukaryota > Metazoa > Chordata > Mammalia > Carnivora > Felidae > Panthera > Panthera leo. Next base: position 46,511,956 of record NC_056695.1, on the reverse strand, counting down.
GAGACACCGAGAATGCAAAGAGAACTTGTACTTGGGGTGAGAAGATGCACACACTAGATTGAACCGTACCCAACTGGTGTTCTGCAGGTCAAACATCGTTGAATGTTGTCAATTTCACGTTTCCACTTGATACTTAAGAGTGAGTAATCCCAGACAGCATGTGGTAGGTGTCCAATGTGTAGTGTGGACCTGTGTGTCGGAGGAAGGTGGGGTGGTCAGGAAGAGGGACTTAGAAGAAGGTATAGAGCCAAGTGGAGGAGAGATGGGGGCACACATACGCAAGGGAAGGGCAGCTGATGGGAGAATGAGTACAGTGTTTGTGAAACCAGGAGCAAACCCCCCCTGTGCTGGCAAAGTTTTAGGTTGGAGAGTAGTCAGGAGATAAAGCTAAGAGAGAATAGGGATCAGTATCTATGCATACACAAATGCAGCCCTCCTAAAAAATAAGCAGAGCAGTTTATCCCTTATTTGAATATGGCAAAACCAGGAAGATTACAATTAAGTTTTTTTTCCAAGACACTGAGATCATCACCAATGTCAGGAGATGAGAAGAAACAAGGGATGGCGTGCATCCCAAGCATATACTGGGATAGTAGAAGACAAAATTCAAAACTTACTTTGTGAAATGGTACATCCCCAAGCAGTTATGTGGGAGAAGAAAGATTAGCCCTTTTGGGGATTATTGGGCCTGTCTTCATCTAGAAAGAGTTGGGGGCTTTGTTTACTTCTGGATCAAAACACTTCATCATTGGGTAAAAAGCCTAAACTCCAACTGCCAGAGTGGTCTTTCCTGCTGCAAGCTCTGAGAGAAGCCAGAAATGGGGCCCCATCACTCCTGGGGGTGACAACGTCACTCTTCTGTGGTGCTGCTGGGCCGGACCTTCCCAGCAGCATGGTCCCGCCACACGGGAGGAGACATCAGCCAGCACATGAACTTTGTCAAGGTAGGTAGCTACTGAAATCCTTCCAGTAACTCCTAAGTGGTATAACATGGCTTGGGAAATTACCAGCATATGCTTTAGTCTACGGATTCACTCCTTTTATACCCGCAAAACTGGTCCCCAGTCAACCAAATTTTCTTCTGATTCATCTGCTTTCACCAATATCCCTTCTCTCCACTTCTAGACATATGTGTTTGCTCCTACTGCTGTTCATTCTTCTAAAGCTATTGGCGTAAGCGCTCTGCTCACATGCAAACACTAGTTTGAAAAGTTCACAAATGATAAAAGGGCAGAGCTGACTCCATTGTGATTGGAGCCCCTGTACCCCTGTGGGGTCCTCTGGAGGGAAGCACGCCTGGGCTTTGTCAGAAGGGCTGACGTGCTCCCCAAAGCTAGGTCTCAGTCTACATCAGTATGTGGTGAGCTCATGGCTTGCACACATCTCCTCGTGGACACTTGGGAAGCGAACTTTATGCTAAATGTGTAAGTTAGAAATTACTTTAAGTTCGACCTCAAAGTGAATTTGAGAAGGGCTAAGTGATCTTAATTTGTGGAAAACCAAACAGGTTCTAAGCCTTAGTGGGAAAATAGTGGCCAAAGTGATCCTACAACACAACACAAAATAAAACTCAGCAACGGAGCCATCTACTTCTCTGGATGCTTTTTAGTCTTCCGTCTGCAGTGTATTGACCGAGGCCCATGAGGCAAACTGAGGCAGAAGCCCATGTGGACTCTGGACTGCCAGAGATGGAGCACAAGGTACTTCTCTCCTTCACTACGGCGGCCTCAATCCTGTCATCAGGGATCCGAGAAAAATAGTCAAGAAAAACTTGGACGTGTTTTTCTGGCTCTTACCACCCCAAAATAAGGCATGCTGAGTTAACTTAGAAAATGTACGGCTGGGGCACTTGGGTGGCTCAGTCAGTTAAGCGTCTGACTTTTGGTTTTGGCTCAGGTCATGATCTCGTGGCCTAATGGGTTCGAGCCCCGCATCAGGCTCTGTGCTGGCAGTGTGGAGCCCGCTTGGGATTCTCTCTCTCTCCCTCCCTCTCTGCCCCTCCCCTACTCACGCAGTCTCTGTCTCTCTCAAAATAAACTTTAAAAAAAAAGGTATGGCTAACACAAATAATCCTTTAGAAGATGGCTTTTCAGCCTTGTAATTGTTCTTTCCCCCCACTTTATTGATGTGTAATTGTACTTTGCTTAAAAGTTACTTTATAATAGCTATTTGTTGCATTCTTAAGTAATCAGTTGTTTGCAGAACAGGTTTCCAGATAAGAAAACTTAGAGCTATGGAAAAAGTACATGGTGGGCGTGGCTCTTTGGTCTAGCCCTCTAGCCCACATACTTTCCTGGAGGGCAAAGTCTTTTTAGCTAACCAAATGGGCTTTGGTTGTGTAACATCTTGGAAGAGGTTAGACATTCATTTGATTTAAAGGCACTGACCCTGGCGATTTTGCACTCCTCCTGCACTGAATGTGGTTTCTGTCCCGGAATTGTGGGAACACAAAGTTGGCTGTACTTCCTAATGGCTTTTCCATCTGTCCACATGAGCACTTATGTGATGGGTTCTGCGGTGCAACAGTTGTCTGGGGTGGAGACGCCTGGAGCAGCAGGCTGAGACTGCAAGTGTGAGTTGGCTTTTCTGTGCACATGCGTGCTCTTATTCTTACTGAAAACTAGTCCCCACAGAATTTCTGGGGCGATCCCCCTCTTTGTAACTGGGTCTAGTGTGCAGAGGAAGAGGTGATGGAAATCTACTGCATCTGGGTCCCGATCAAAGGAAGTTGGAATAATGTGATTTTCTGCAGAACAAAAATGATGAGTAAAACAAATGAAATGGCAGTTATGAATCATATATGTTGTGAAGTCAGCCACTTGGAGACAGGTTCTGTCCAACAATCAGCTGTAGAGATTTTGCTTCACAATAGCTGGTGGAGCATCGGGCTTTCCAGAGGCACTCCACCAACAAGTATACCCACTTAGGCGCAAAGGGAAGGCGGTTCCACTCCCCATAACTTGTACAGCACGAGATTGAGGAAGAAAATAGGAAGGCTGCACATCAGAGTTTATCTTCATGTATCGACTGCATTCATATTATAGTGGTTAAATCTATGGTTTCTTACAGGTAACTGGGTCTGTATCAATTATATATGTCAGCATCAGTTTCTCTTTTGCAACTAACGATGGGTTGTTTGTGTCAAGATGTCCTTTTTCCCTTTTTTCTTCTCATGGCCTCTTTTCCCTTTTCCTTCGTCAAGATTAAAACAAGTGACATGTGATCTCGGGGTGATAATGAAGATAGGCTGAGATCTTAGTGAGTTCACTGTAGAAAAAAATCCTAAAGCCTTACTGGTCCAGTGCAAGCGCTCTTACCTGGGATTTTCTTTTTAATCCTGCTGGATGATAAAAACACAAAAGGCAACTGCATTTATTTTTTAATGTACCTCGTGAGCTTGGAAGATAGACACATAAAATGCGTTTTTCAGGGCACCTGGGTGGCTCAATTGGTTGAGCATCTGACTTTGGCTCAGGTCATGATCTCGTGGTCTATGGGTTCGAGCCTTGCATCGGGCTCTCTGCTGTGCTCAGAGAGCCCTTTTCAGATCCCCTGTCCTCCTCACTCTCTTCCCCTCCCCGGCTTGCGCTCTCTTCTCAAAAACAAATAAACATTGAAAAAAAAATACATTTTTCAGGTTTGTAAGAAGTAAAAATCATTTGTAAGTCTTTCCCATTCTGATTGCCTTAAAACAAATGTATAGGATAAGAGTAATTCGTATTACTTCTCTACCCTTTTCTTTCCCCTATAAAAATGTCACAAGTTTCCTTTCTTGTTGGTTAGGAGTTTAAGTGAAAAAGATGTATTAGTCCAGTTGTATTGGCAGAAAATAGTTGTCAGAGGAGAAGAGCCTCAGGCTTTATCCTGACTTGGGTGCCAAAGTTTTGTAAAAGTGGAAATGAAACCACAGGATCAGTGTTTTTTGAGAGCTGAACCGCGGCAAGTTCTGAGAATGCTCATTCCCTGGAGTATGTTTCAGGACTGAGAAGGAGATGAGCTTTGCTTCTGTTTGAATGCTCGCCAGGAGTTTGTTTTGAGACTAATATGAGAGTTAAGATTCCCTCCAAGCCTAAAATGTGGGTTCAGCGTGAGCCCCTGGAGTGACCTAAGCACCGTGCTGGGGCTAAAGCGAACCCTCTAACAGCACAGATTGCTGGAACCGGTGGCTCATTATCTGGACCAGCAGGAACCCTTCCTCAGCTTCTCCTTTGCCCACACATAACTAAACCCTGAACCAGCATGTCTCTCAGGAGTGGGAATATTAAAAGGTTAGGAAGGAAATTTGGGACCAGAAAAGGAAGGAGAAAAAGCCAGGCTAGCCTGGGTTGTGAGCTTTTCGATATCTTCCATTGCCTTTCTTTGCCCGCTTCTGAAAAAATGCATAAACCTATTGACTTCTGAGTTTCTAGTGCTTGTTTTGAAGTGTAAAATAAGTGATCATAGATGTGGTTGGACGTCGTCATTTCTTGTGCACTCTGCAGAGTTTTTATTGACTTTTCCAATGACACCCAGCGGTGCTCTCTGGGAGATCATTTCTTAGGTTTGCACATAATCCCTACATCCCAAGTAAGCTATGACTTTCCCATGCCTAAGAGCTCATAACTCATTACTCAATGACTGAGATCTGGCGGTCACAGGCCTGACTCCTCACCGAAAGGCCCTTGTAACCCAGGTGCCCAGAGATTAATGGAATCGAGACAGTCTGATTTATGTGTAGTGATGACGTGCAGGCTACTTACTCACAGACTCTTGACCTAGGAAGGGAACTCAGAAGTGATGCTTGAAATTTTTCTAAGATTTTCTTGAGATACTTAAGAGCATTTAAGTACCACAAAGGAAGAGAGGCATGACAGTGGAGTGGAAGACGACTCCTGACTTGAATTCTGAGCTTGCTTCTGCTTTTAGTTGGCAATGTGAGTGTAGCCAAATTATCTAACTCAACAGCCCTTAGTTTTCTTATCTGCAAAATTAGTTATAAGAGCCTATGTGTGTACTGATTTTTTTTTTTTTTGTCAACTTGGTTAAATTGGAACTATGTTTCCCAGAGTTCCCTCTCCTGTATGGTTACAGTTTAGAACTAACCCAAAGGGGGCTTTTTATGAGGACTGGGAGACAAAGCAAGGGAGCAGCCATTACCTTCTGAGGGTCTCTTCACCATCAGGTACAATGACATGCAGATGGGAAGTTACCCACAGTTTCTAATTTGTCCTTGCCCCCCTCCACTCCGTATCTAGCTCCTCTTCTCGCCTACTGGCCCTGCCTAGCCCTGGGCCCACCACCAGATGCTTGGTAGGGGACTCACAGAAGCAGTAGTTAATTGAGGCATCAACCTGCATAGACCTCTCCATGAGCTTTCCCTTGGGGAGCCCACCTCAGAGAGACCCAAGCCATGCTTGGCATCCAGAATCCTCAGGCAGACAAGTTTGTGACATTTTATCTGATGCTTCAATACCCCCTTCTACACCTTCACTTCCTGGACTCCTCCCACAGGGAGGGAGGGAGGGAGAGAGAGAATCTCAAGCTGACTTCACGCCCGGTGTGGAGCCTGATGCAGGGCTCAATCCGACAACCCTGGGATCGGAACCTGAGCCCAAATCAAGAGTCGGATGCTCAACTGAGTCACCCAGGTGCTCCACATCATTTTTAAAGGCTTTGCAAAGCACTTCACTTGCTTAAACCCTTGCAAAAGGTATTCCCTTACTAATGATCATCTCCTTAACTTTTGGAAGTGAAGCTTAATTAGGACTAAGCACTATATACGTTCCCATCACATACATTATTTCGTCTAATATATGTGTGAAAATCCGTGTGGTTCCGGCATGTGTGGATAAGTGCAAAGAAAAACAGCAAATGGCTGTTGTAGCAAGAAGCCAAGTTCTTTTCTTCTTTCCAGGGGTGCAACTCTTAGTAACTTCAGAAATTCAAGATCTAAGATGTTTCCTTTGCAAATGAATAAAGGGAGAGAGATCCCTTTCAGAAAGTTTTGCTTACATACTTAATTTCTAGTTGTGCTGGTTGCTGGAGGAACAGATTATTCTACTAGGCTTCAAATTCTTTCCTCAGTGTTGCAAACACAATGCCTGGCATACGTGCACGCTTCATTTTTTTTTTTTTTTTCTGGTGGTTTCAATGTTTAAACTGTTGGGAAACCGAAATGAATCTTATTCTGGCGTAGATAAATATATGCTACATGCCTCATGCCCTGGGTGTGACTTAGTCATTCAATGGTTAATCCTTGAGAATCCACGGTGTTGTTAAAAACACCTGATTCTCTCCCTAGCCTGGTGTCAGAGATGGGTGACCCGGAGAAGCAACACTTACAGGAGCACGTCTCCCTCTGATGGCCATTCATTAGTACTACAAAAAACCAACCTGGAACATTAAAGTTCAACAAGTAGAAGTTCCTCTTCCTTTGTAGGTAGGGTGTGTTTTTTAAACACCTTCCCATTCCAACACATCTCTTTTCTACGGAGACAACTGGTTACATGGAGATGGTTGCTAGATCACTTTGAGTCTCTTCTGATAGGTGTTCAATTATGTTTTTGAAAGCCCTTTCTGCATTTTCTAAGACTGGATCCTGATATACCACCAATATAGCCCAAACTCCTTTTTTCCCTAACCAGAAGCAAACCACCTAAAAGAAAATCCTATGCCAAGCAAATTTTCTCTGTCATTCGTTCATTCATTCACTCAGTTGTACGTGACAGAGTGGTTCTCAACTCTGCACGCTGGCTGCACAGTAGAATTCCCTGAGCAGCTTTTAAAAATACAGATGCCAGGTCTATGCTTCAAAACGCTTCTTATTTGGTCTCGGCTAGGACCTGGGTGTAGGTGTTTTTAAGCTCCTGCAATGACCGTAATGTGCTGCCAGGGCTGGGAACTACTAAGCTAATGTTATTGAGCACCTACTATGTGCCACTGTGTTAGTGCTAAGGATTCAATGGTAGGTATACAATTTGGCCACAGCGAACTTTTTTTGTTTTTGTTTTTAAAGTAGGCTCCATGTCCAACGTGGGGCTTGAACTCACAACCCTGAGATCAAGAGTTGCATGCTCTACTGACTGAGCCAGCCAGGCACCCCCATGCTGACCTTCTGACATCACCACTCCTGGGCCACACGTACTACTCCCTTGTCTGAAACACTCCCTTTGTTCATTGCATAATTAACTCCTCCTCATTCTTTGTGTCTCAGATGAAACATTACTTTTTCAGAGGTATCACTGCCCTTCCACCTAACTTAGGTCCCATGTTATTTGTCTTTTTACAGCATTTCTTCTCTCTGCCCCCATAACGCTTATCCCAGTTGTAATTACAGGTATTTCTCCCCGACGAAGTCTCACAATCAGAACTCAGGACCAAACAGATTTTGGTAATGAGGAAGAAGAGGCAGATTCACCTGAAGGGAATGGAGTTTGAGCTTCAGGGCCCTTGTAGTGGGATGAATAACATCCCCTCAAAGATGGCCATGTCCTAATCCCCAGAACCTGTGATGTTGTTACCTAGTGTGGTACAAAGGAGTTTGCAGATGTGATTAAGTTAAAGACCTTGAGATGGAGAGATTCTGGATTATCAAGGTGGGCCCAATGTAAGCCAAGGGTCCTTATAATAAGGCAAGAGGGTCAAAGTTAGAGAAGACGCAAGAATGGAAGCAGAGGACAGAAGGAGAAACAATGCTACATTGCGAGTTTTGAGGATGGAGGTAGGGGCCACGAGCCACAGAATGCGGGCAGCCTCTAGAAGCTGGAGAGGATAAGGAAACAGATTCTCCCTAGAGCCCCCAGAAGGAATGCAGCCCTGCCTACACTTTGATTGTAGCCCAATAAAACTGATTTTGGATTCCTGGCCTCCTGAACTGTAACATGAGGAATTAGTGTTGTTTTAGGTCATTGAGTTTGTGATGATGTGTTACAGTGACAATATGGACAATATGGAGTACAGCCTCCCCTCTCCCTTATACAGGTCCCTTCCAAGACCCTGGTAGGAACTCTGGAAGTATGTACACATGGTCAAACATTTCTGTAAAGCTTGCAAAATTAAAACATTTTAACTACAATAAAGACTGCTGTCTTTTTCCACTCAGACTTCCCAAGGCTCTCTTCTCTGGGTGAGTAACGTTGGAGTGAATACAGACATTTTTGGGCCCTTGCTAAGCAAAAATGCAGTTGGGGATACTTTGGTTTGCATTTAATAGGACACGTTCATGGGTTCATGGTCATGTGCAGCATTAACTTATTGGAAGTGCAGGAATGGATTCTCTGAGCACTCCTAATGACCAATCTGCTGATGTCCCCTGGTGTAGTGACAGGGAAGATTCACAGAATATGTGTAGCACACACTTCATTCCCTTAATCTCATCAGAGAAAAAAGGCTGTCTGCACAGTCCCTGCATTTTTTCAGGTCAAACAAAGGCAGTAATTCATAAAGGGGAGGGAATATGTTTGAAAAGAAGTAATAAATGGGCTTTCAGATTGTTTGGTAAACCAATTAATGAAGAGAAGTGCATTCTGTGAACACACTGGGAAAAGATTTAAATTCTTTCCTGATTTGGCACAATTTACAGGCATCGATGAAGATACTTTAAACTCAACCCAAACCACAAGGAAGACATCCATGACGAATTGGTTAATAAATGTCATCAATTCAAAGAGTAGTTAATGCATTAGTAGTTAATGCACAAGAAAATGTGAAATGCCTTGAAATCATAATTCTTTTTTAAATTTTTATTATTCTTATTTTTTAAGTAGTCTCCAAGTCCCAGATGCGGGACCCACCCTGGGCTTGAACTCACCATCCTGATCAAGACCTGAGCTGAGATCTAGAGTCAGTCGTTTAACCAGCTGAGTGTGAGTGTGTGTGTGTGTGTGTGTGTGTGTGTGTGTGTAAGTTCCCAGTAAATGAATTTCTACCATCCCACCACCCACCACATTTTCAATGAGTTTTTTTTTTTTTTTAAAGAGTTTCATTCTAATTTTTTTTTTTTTCCAACGTTTTTTATTTATTTTTGGGACAGAGAGACACAGAGCATGAACGGGGGAGGGACAGAGAGAGAGGGAGACACAGAATCGGAAACAGGCTCCAGGCTCCGAGCCATCAGCCCAGAGCCTGACGCGGGGCTCGAACTCACAGACCGCGAGATCGTGAGATCGTGACCTGGCTGAAGTCGGACGCTTAACCGACTGCGCCACCCAGGCGCCCCATCAATGAGTTTTGGCTGTATACAAGTTGCATTTAGTCCAGGACTCTTAGAAAAGTGGGATGTAAATATTCAAACCGTTTTTGAGAAAAACAACAACAACAACAACTTCGCATCATATTTTAGAATTAGAGCAGTCACGACTATGTCCATTTGGGTTATTACATTAGACTTACCCAGAGGCCCGTGAGTATCAGTTGATGCCTACAGCTTTTAATAAAACTGTCCTTGCTTTGAAGCCTTCATTTAGCTGAGGAGGTGGGATGTATATTTAGAAAAAGACGTGAAAAGTGCGAAATGCTCCTGGACTTGGGTCTGAAAAGCCTCTTCTGAGGCTGTCATTCTCCTCTCCAGGCGCAGTTAATGGAGAGAGGGTTCTTTCCGAGTTTCCAGCTCAGGGCAGGCCGAGCCGCTGAGGGGGCCTCCCGCCTCCAGAGGGCGCGCCGACCGACGCGGCGTGAGGCCGCTCTGGCACAACTGGGGCTCCGCCTGTCTCGGTGGCCCGCCCCTCTCCTTTCCTCAGCCTGGAGCTGCCGCCGCCGCCGCTGCTCGGCCTGTTCGAAGGTACTTGGACCGGGGCCCGTAGGCGGCCCCAGGACGGAACCGTTGACACCTCCCCTGCCGGCCCCGACGTACCGGAGAGCCCCGGCCGGGGGCCTGGGAGACGGGCTTTGGGGGAGTGAGTGGGGGAGGCGGCCCGGGGCCCCCGCCCCTATTCGGCGACCGGAGGGAGCCCGACCGGGGCGTCGCGGGTCCGTGTTGGCTTCCCCCTGGGCCGTGCCGCCCGTGGGGGCTGGGAAAAGGCCTGCGAGGCGAGGGTTCTTGTTTGCTCTTGCGGGTAAAGGCCGTGACAGTCCGCAGGAGGAGGCAGCCCGGGTGTGCGGCCCGCGGCGGGCGGGCCTGGGGCGGGGCCCGCTCGCGATGAATCGGGCTGTCTGAGCCGCAGTCCTCCGCCGGCGCTTCGCCTTTGCGCCCGGACCCAGCGCGTGCTGTCGCGGCTTGCGCACCGCGCGACGTGGCTGGTCGTAAGGACCCTGCAGTCTAGGCGTAAACGGCTGTTGCGGTGTGAGTGAGCGGTCCAGAATAGCACATGGCCCCGTGTTTAAAGACAGCATTTGCCTTTTAATGTGCATTGCTAGGAAGCAGGTGCTTTACCCGCCAGGTTATCCAATACAGTGCTCTGCCTCGAGGAAAAGATATGTTTATTCTTTAAAACTGGCTACTGAACATCATTAGGTTAAAAAAAAAAAATACACCATTGAATAGTAACACTTCTCACTAAAGAATAACAGTGGTACCAAGGAGCTCCTAGCTTAAACAGCTATAGTATCAGTGGTATAGGAATTCTAGTAATAACTGTCTTCAGAGCTTACTATGTGTCAGACGTTGTGCTGAGTGTTCGAAATACCTAATACCTCTTGCAGCAACCCTGTGAAGTTCCGTTTCCAGTTTACAGACAAGGAACCGAGCACGGAGAGTCTGAGTTAACTTGTCGCCGGTCAGACAGCTAGACAAGAGTGAGCTGGGATTTGAGCCTCATCTGCCTTACTCCAGTGTTCTGCTTCTGTACCTGTCACCTATCCAGGCATGTTCTAGACATGTTTGATTTGATTTGTAGCCTGAACTGGTTTCTCTCGCGCTTAATTTTCATGGCTATGAGCAAGGGCCCCATACCAGCTTCTTTTTAGTTTTAAAGGAGTTTCATGAGAAAACTGTTTGCTCATTAAAGGTTACAGTGGATAATAAGTTAAGCTCATCGCTCCCAGTGCAGTTTGATTTGGAATAGAGTTGGGTTTATTTGGTTGTTTATGCACTTAATTACTTCTCTTCGTTATTTGTATTTCGATACCATTTTTAATGCGTTCGCTTTGCCTTTGCAATATTATGACAGTAGTGCTGAAGGGAAATGAGAGATTTTTCAATGACAGTGAGTTCATCTCTTACTGGATGTAGGAAAGGCATTGGAGAGAGAGTGAAGTAAAGAGAATGAAGAGATTTTTGCCATGTTTAGAACACATTGAGTTACTCTAAAGGATAAAGACTTCGCACAGTTCCTATGAACGTCAGGAGGGATGTCCTATTTCCCATGTGGAAAGAGGTTGGATATTATCGTCTCCCAAATCCCTTCGCCTTATCAGGATCCAAGAGTTTGCATATTCAGCATTCTTGTAGCAACTGTATATTGAGTGCCTTCCATGGCCAGGCACTGTTCTACACACTGGGGATGGAAGAGTGAACAAAGGAAAATCTTTGTCCTCATGGAGCTAACTTTCCACTGGAGGAATGTGCGGGTGGGTACAATAAACAAAATAATTAAAAAAAATTTTTTTTTAATGTTTATTTATTTTTGAGAGAGAGACAGAGTGTGAGTGGGCGAGGAGCAGAGAGAGAGGGAGACACAGAATCTGAAGCAGGCTCCAGGCTCTGAGCTGTCGGCACAGAGCCCGACGCGGGCGGGGCTCGAACTTAGGAACCGCGAGATCATGACCTGAGCTGAAGTTGGACGCCTAACCGACTGAGCCACCCAGGCGCCCCTAAACAAAATAATTTTTAAAAATTAAAATAAAATATCCAGTCAGATGGTAACAGTTGCTAAGAAGAAAAATAAAGCAGGGAAGGGGGATAGGAAGAACCAGAGAAGAAACAGATGTAGTTTTAAAATAAGGAACAGCGTCATGGAGAAGATTTTTGAACAAAACCTGAGGGAGTGAGGGACAGCTTTGGAGCTATCTAGGGGAAGAGTATACCAGGCAGGTGCTGAAGCCCAGAAACTGTCAGTCTTACTGGAGGACCAGCAGAAGGAGGCCAGCAGGTTTGAGCAGAGTGAGGGAGGGTGGGGTGGGATCTGAGAGCTAAACTGGCCTTGGTAAAGACCTTGGCTTTTTCTCTGAGTGAGGAGGGGAGTGGGTGGAAGGTTTTGAGCAGAGGAGTTGGGGGATCTGACTCAACATTGTTTTGTTGTTTTTTGTTTTAATTTAACATTTATTTATATTAGAGAGCAAGATAGAGCGCGAGCAGGGGAGAGGCAGAGAGAGAGAGACGGAGACAGAATCCAAAGCAGGCTCCAGGCCCTGAGCGGTCAGCACCGAGCCTGATGTGGGGCTCGAACCCACGAGCCCTGAGATCATGACCTGAGCCAAAGTCAGATGCAACCAACTGAGCCACCCAGGTGCCTCTCTGACCCAATGTTTTTAAAGGATCGCTCTGGCTGCTGTGTTCAGAATCAATTGTTGGGGCAAGGATGGAGCAGGGAGACTGGTTAGGAGGTTGGTTCAGAAATCCAAGTGAAAGGTGATGGGCGCTCAGACCAGCTGGTATCTGCCAGAATTTACGGATGGACTGGATGCGGAGTGCGGGACTAAAAGAAGGAAGCATGACTCGAAGGCCTTTGGCCTGCTGTTGGAAGGATGGAGTTGCTGTTTACTGAGATGGGGAAGATTTGAGGGTGGAGAGATAAGGGGAGGTGAGTGGGATGGCAATCAGGTCGTTTTAGATGTGTCAGATTTAAGATGCCTGTTCAAATGAGGCTATAGGAGGCTGGAGTTCAAGGGAAAGATCCTGACTCAAAATAGAAATTTGGGAGTCATTAGCAAATAGATAGTGTTTAGAACCATGGGATTGTATGAGATCTGGTCTAAAGAAAAGAGGATTGAGCTCTGGGCTTTGTGGAAAGATGATTGGTGAGATTAAGAACTTCCTGAGGAGGAGAATCCTTTGAAGATAGGAGTGTGGAGTGTTAGAAGCCAAGTGAAGAGAGTGTTTCAGGAAGGAGAAAGTGATCATCTGTGTCCTGCTCGTTGGAGAAGTCATGTAGATGAGGATGGTGAAATGGCCAGTGGATTTAGCAACGCGAAGGTCATTGGTGATCGTGCAGAAGCACTTTCAGGAGAACAGTGAGGGAGAAAAACTAGTCTAAAACCCGGTTTACAGAGAAAATAGGAGAGGGATTGGAGTCTACAAGTATAGACAACTCTGCAGAGGAGGTTAGCTGTACATTTTCCATATATAATTTGAAAGCACTGTAGTCATTTCCATAGTAAATAATTTTATTTCCAGCTTCTCTTACTTAGCAACTAGACTTGGATTATTTTATCAATGACTGGTGGAAAGAAATACTCCTACTACTGGTAATAATTTTCAGTGGTATGCCTTTCTTCATGTGGAGCTGATGAACCTCTTTTGGTGCAGAATTTTTCATTAACTCCATGTTGACTTTTCTTTTGTTATTCACCCTTTAAAAATGAAAGAACTTTGGAGATTGTCACTATGCTATTGAAATTGTCATACCAAATTTGCTTAGTACCATTCTACTAAAGACTTTTCCTAGATGTCTTACAAGGAAAATAGAGAATTAGATCGTGTGTAGGCATTCCATAAAGAACTCTTTCGTGTTGTGTGTAAAAGATTTACCTATTTAATATAATTTTTGCTATTAAAACTTAACGGTTATATCTTTGTAATAAAATCCCTTTTTTTCTAAACCAATATATGAACATTAGAGTGATCAACTTAACTTAAACTTTATATATGAAAACTAAAATCATTGACAAAGGAGCTTCTAATTTACAGATTAAAAAGACGTTTGTTCCTTTTTCTTCCAGCTTTATTGAGGTATTGGTGACAAATTTGTATATATTTAGGTAGCACAGCATGATTCTTTAAGGGGTACAATGTGATGATTTAGTATTCTTTATCTGTGTTTTTTTTTAATTTTTTTAATGTTTATTTTTGAGAGAGAGAGAGAGAGAGAGAATGCAAGCAAGTGAGGGAGAGGCAGAGAGAGAGGGAGACACAGAATCCAAAGCAGGCTCCAGGGTCTGAGTTGTCATCACAGAGCCTGATGTGGGGCTCAAACTCAGGAGCCTTGAGATCATGACCTGAGCTGAAGTCGGACACTTAACCAACTTAGCCATCCAGGCAGCCCTTGGTATTCTTATATACTTATGTGAAATGATTACCACAATCAAGTTAATTAATACATCACCTCACACAGTTACGTGTGTGTATTAAGGCACTTAATATCTACTCAGCAAATTTCAAGTACACAATACAGTATTACCAACTATAATCAGCATACTGTACATTAGAACCTCAGAACTTAGGGTGCCTAGGTGGCTCAGTTGGTTAAGCATCCAACTTCAGCTTCAGGGCATGGTCTCTCAATTCATGGGATCGGGCCCCATGTCGGGTTCTTTGCTGACAGCAACGGAACATTCTTGGGATTCTCTGTCTTCTCAAATAAAGTCTTAAAAATAAGTAAAATATAAATAATAAAAAGAACCTCGGAATTTAGTCATCTTGAAACTGAACGTTTGGGGCGCCTGGGTGGCTCGGTCGGTTAAGCGTCTGACTTCAGCTCAGGTCATGATCTCACAGACTGTGAGTTCGAGTCCCGCGTCAGGCTCTGGGCTGATGGCTCAGAGCCTGGAACCTGCTTCCGATTCTGTGTCTCCCTCTCTGTCTGCCCCTCCCCCGTTCATGCTCTGTCTCTCTCTGTCTCAAAAATAAACGTAAAAAAAAAAAAAAAAAAAAATTAAAAATTAAAAAAAAAAAAGAAACTGAACGTTTGTACGCTTTAACCGATATCTTTTCCTCTACCCTTCAGTCCCAGACAACCACCATTCTATTTTCTGGTTCTTTGAGTTCGGCTTTTTAAAATTCCACATATGGGGCATCTGGGTGGCTCAGTCAGCTAAGCATCCAACTTTGGCTCAGGTCATGATCTCATGGTTCATGGGTTCGAGCCCCACATCAGGCTCTGTGCTGACAGCTCAGAGCCTGGAGCCTGCTTTGGATTCTGTCTCCGTCTGTCTCTCCCCTGCTTGCACTCTGTCTCTCTCTCAAAAATAAATAATTGAAAATTTTAATTCCACATATAAATAGGATCATACAGTATTTGTGTCTGGCTTATTTCACTTAGTATAATGTCCTCCGTGTTTAATCATGGTATTGTAAATGATAGATTTTCCATATTTTTTTTTATGTCTGAATAGTATTCCATTGTGTGTGTATTATTTGTCAACTAATACTTGAGTTATTTACACATTTTGGTTATTATGAATAATGGAGAGAGAATCCCCAGCAGGCTCCATGCTGTCAGTGCAGAGCCCAAGGTGGGGCTTGATCTCATGCCCCATGAGGTCATGACCTGGGCCAAAATCAAGAGTCCAGCACTTAACTGACTGAGCCGTCCAGGTGCCCCAGTGGTGTTTAGTTTTTCTGAAGCTTGTCTTTGTTCACTAGGATTGTTAGCACTTCCTCCAAGGAAGAGTTTAGAAACCTTAAATACTTATTTATTATTATTGTTATTGCCAGTAATTATTAGAGAAACAAAACAATTCTAAGACCAAACCATGTTCGACAAACAGACATATACCCATCTGATTAAAAAAGGGACAGTTTGTTGTTTTCTAGTTCTCTGTCCTTTAACCATAAACACATATATACCAAAGAAATACTGATATTTGTATGTATTCAACAAGCTAGCCAATAAGTGGTACTTGTTTTTTTCCTGGAAGTTTGTGCCTCTTAATCCCCTTCACCTCTTTTGCCCATTTCCCCCACTCCCCTCACCTCTGGCAACCACCAGTTCTCTCTATTTATGAGTCAGTTTCTGTTTGTTTTAAATTCCACATATAAGTGATCATATGGTTTTTGTCCGTCTGATTTATTTCACTTAGCATAATACCCTGTAGGTCTTTCCATGTTGTTACAAATGGCAAGATCTCATTCTTTTTTACATAGCTGAGTAATATTCCATTGTGTGTGTATGTAAACACATACACACACACACACACACACACACACACCCCATATCTTCTTTATCATTCATCTATAGATGGACACGTGGATTGCTTCCATATCTTGGCTATTGTAAATAATGCTTCAATAAACATAGGGGTGCATATATCTTTTCAACTTAGTGTTTTTATTTTCTTTGGGTAAATAGCCAGCATTGGAGTTACTAGATCATATGGTATTTTTATTTTTAATTTTTGGAGGAATCTCCATACTGTTTTCAATAGTGGCTGCACGAATTTGCATTCCCACCAACAGTGCAGGAGGGGTCCCTTTTCTCTATATCCTTGCCAACATTTGTTATTTCTTGTCTTTCTGTTCCTAGCCATTCTGACTGGTGTGAGGTGATACCTCGTTGTTTTGATTTACATTTCCCTGATGATTAGTGATGTTGAGCAGCTTTACATTATTTGTCTCTGGCCATCTGTATGTCTTTGGAAAAATGTCTATTCAGGTTCTTTGCCCATTTTTAAGTTGGATTATTTGTCTTTTTTGGTGTTGAGTTCTATAAGTTCTATATATGTATTAGATATTAGCCTCTTATTAGGTAATATCATTTGCAAATATCTTCTCCCATTCAGTAGATTGCCTTTTGTTTTGTTGATGGTTTCTTGTGCAAAAGCTTTTTACTATGGTGTAATCCCAATAGTTTATTTTTGCTTTTGTTTCCCTTCCCTGAGGAGACATATCTATGAATATGTTGCTAAGTACTAATAGGTAGTACTTTTCACAAATTTCTGAATACGGTCAATTAAAAGACAAGGTGCACAATGCTATTTAGGGATGGTAGCAAGTGAGTCAGAAAGAAATGCAAGAACACAAATTCGTAGTTTATTTAGCTAATTTTGCCACGTTGGGTCTTTATGAAACTAGATACTCTTCTATACTTTACTTTTTAAATTCAGTATATCAGGGGCGCCTGGGTGGCTCAGCCGGGTGAGCATCCGACTTCGGCTCAGGTCATGGTCTCACGGTTCATGAGTTCGAGCCCCACATCAGGCTCTGTGCTCACAGCTCGGAGCCTGCTTTGGAGTCTGTGACTCCCTGTGTCTCTCTACCACTCCCTCGCTCATGCTCTCTCTGTCTCTGTCTCTCTCAAAAATAAATAAACACTAAAAAAAAATTAAACTCAATATATTAAAACTAGCCAAATATCCTATATATTGTATCTTATTAATTACGATGTCTTTTTTCCCCCCTTTAACCAAAGTTTAATTTTAAAGTAATGTCCTGAGGGGTGCCTGGGTGACTCAGTTGATAAGCATCTGACTTTGGCTTAGGTCATGATCTCATGGTTTGTGAGTTCGAGCCCGACTTCGGGTAAAAAATACGAGCCCGGCTTTGGGTGAGCCCTTCTTCTCTCCCCCTCTCCCCCTCTCTCCCCCTCTCCCCCTCTCCCCCTCTCTCCCCCTCTCCCCCCCTCTCCCCCTCTCTCCCCCTCTCCCCCTCTCTCCCCCTCTCTCCCTCTCTCCCCCTCTCTCCCCCTCTCTCCCCCTCTCCCCCTATCTCCCCCTCTCCCCCCCTCTCCCCCCCTCTCCCCCCCTCTCTCCCCCTCTCCCCTTCTCCCTCTCTCCCCCTCTCCCCTCCCCCTCTCCCCTCTCCCCCTCTCCCCCTCTCCCCCTCTCCCCCTCTCCCTCTCCCCCTCTCCCCCTCTCCCTCTCTCCCTCTCTCCCTCTCTCCCCCCTCTCTCCCTCTCTCCCTCTCTCTCTCTCTCTCTCTCTCTCTCCCTCTCTCTCCCTCTCTCTCCCTCTCTCTCCCTCTCTCCCTCTCTCCCTTTCCCTCCCTCCTTTGTCTCCCTCTCTCACTCCCTTTATCTCTCTCTCTCTCTCTCTCTCTCTCTCTCTGTGCCCCTTGGGATTCTCTCTCTCTCCCTCTCTCTGCCCTCACTTACTTGCACCCTCTCTCACTCAATAATAATAATAATAATAATAATAATAATAATAATAATAAATATCCTGAGTGTAACATTGTTGGAAGAATTTAGGCATTTGTAACTTTGGGTGGCACTTTCAGTCCTAACATCAGTCATTTTTTTTCCAGTTGCCAACTGACACTGCTTCTTTAAGTCTCTGCTGTTCCCCATCTTTTGGCTGTGTTTTGCCTGTTAACTGTTACATTGATTTTTTTCTTAAAAACAAAAACTGTATTATCCCTATAAAGAGTTTTCCCACAGTGAGCGTATTTTTATCTCACTTGTTTATTCAGAGTATCTTTTTAGCTTGTTCTGCTGGTTATCTCCATGGTCAGTTCCTAGAATTTACCTAGTGCTCTGTCAGCATCCGATCCCTTGTGCTATTTGTTCCATTTAGATGTGGGTTTTCTTAGACCATAATTCAGTTCATCTCATTCTTGAAGAGAGTTTGGTATCATTACACCCCACCCTTCCTTTGACCTTCGTCTTTTGCTGAAACATGGAACACAAACAATATGTTTTCCTTCTTGGAAAGCAGTGACAGGCGCATGTAGCAGTAGGTTAGGTATCAAGCAGTAATGACCACTTTAGATTCTGTCTCATTTAAATATTTGGCTCTAAGTAACAGAAAACCCAATTTAAGTTGTCTTAATATAAAAGGTACTTTATTAATGCCTGTATTTAAAAAGTCCAGAGTTAATAATGTGCTTTAAATGAGGTTTAATCAAGGCTTGATTCCATTTCTCTATCTACTCTTTGTGCATGCTGTATGTGTGTGTGTGTGTGTCTGTGTGTGTGTACATGTGTGTGTATGTGTGCACATGTAAATAAAATATATATCAAAATGACTAAAGCAGTTTTAGGTGTTTACATACCATATTTTCAGGAAAAAAAGATAATGTATCACTCTAACATTCCAAGCAGAGTCTTACTGGACTTGTCACATGTCCACCTCTAAATAAACACTACAGCTGGGGGAATGTAATTATTACATGGCTAAAATAATCAGGGATGACCCTTTCAAGGCATATGGGCAGTGAAAAGTTATACTGTTGGGTACTATAGGCAGCAGAAGGTAAGAATGGATACTAGATAGGCAGCCGACGTGTCCACTACAATGACACTGGGCATCTGAGGATAGAAAAACACATATAGGGACGCCTGGATGGCTCAGTCGGTTAAACGTCTGACTTCAGCTAAGGTCATGATCTCATATTTGGTGAGTTTGAGTCTCACGTCAGGCTCTGCGCTGACAGCTGGGAGCCCACTTCAGATTCTCTTGCTCCCCCCCCCCCCCCCCCCGTGCCTCCCCAGCTTGCGTGCATGTGCGTGCTCTCTCTCTAGAAAATAAACATAAAAGAAAAACACATAATTAGTTTTAGATCAAAATGGTATGTTAAGTTCATATTTCAGCACATGGCCATAATTGATCAAACATAAAAAGAGGAAGCCAGAAAGATGTAGTCAGAGCAGTAAATAAATTAAACATGGGGTGAGCCCTGCTTCTCTCTCTCTCTCACTCCCCTTCTCCCCCTCTCCCCCACTCCCCCCTTCCCCCCCTCTCCCTTTCCCTCCCTCTCTCACTCCCTTTATAAAAGTAAAAGCAAAAAGTAAAGTAAAAACACCGGGTGACAAGTGGAGCTGCAGGTGTTCTGGAGGTGGGCAGTGGTGGGCAAGTATTTGGCTCCTGCTGGGTGCTGAGGATTGAAAATGCTCCGCACAAGGCAGAGGTGGAGTAGGGTTAAGTAGGGTTACAGCTTCAAGTCAAGGTCTTGGGTAGAGATTCCCGGAGCACAGGAGGAGTCCCAGTAAAACTGTTGGCTGCTGCCAGAACCAGATGGCTTCAGGAAGCTGGACCTGGCAAGGCACAACATGGCAGTCTCCTGGCCAGAAACTGAACTGGACTTTGGCTCTGGAACTAAGTCTGTAATAGCCCCACTATCACTGAGAGACAAGAGCTCAAACTTACCTTTTATAAGACCTGGTTCTGAACTACGTTCCCAGGTGGCAAGGCAGAGGCAGCTCTCAGAGGGAGTAAGCACAGGGGGAGGAGGAATGGGGAACAGAAACAACTAAACCTTTGTCTCAAAATAAGCTTGCAGCATCAATTCCAAAAGGAATGAAGATCTAATGCTAAGAAAAACTCATCCAGTGATATTTAGCACTGGAACACAAATTCAATTCTGATGTAAAGAATTTTAGGAAACCATCCAACAGACTTGTGTCTATATGCTGAAAGAGAAAAAGGATTCATTTATTAAAAATGAACAGTAAATTATGAAACAAAAAGTAACAAGAACAGGTGGATATGAAGAATTAATGAGAACTCTTAGAAATGAAAAGTTACAGTAGTTGAAATCCTTTTTTATCTTTTTACTTATTTTTTATTTTATTTATTCTCAAGTTGGCTAACAAAAAGTGTAGTCTGGCTTCAGGAATAGCTTCTGGTGATTTGTCACTTAAATCCACCCAGTGCTCATCCCAACGAGTGCCCTCCTTAATGCCCATCCCATTTACCCCACTCCCATCAACCCTCAATATATTCTCTGTATTTAAGAGGCTCTTATGGTTTGCCTCCCTCTGTTTTTATCTTATTTTTCCTACCCTTCCTCTATGTTCATCTGTTAAGTTTCTCAAATGCCACATGAGTGAAATCATGTGATCTTTCTCTGACTTATTTCGCTTATTTCTATCCACATTGTTGCAGATGACAAGATTTCATTCTTTTTCATTGCCAAATAGTATTCCATTGTATGTATATACCACATCTTTATCCATTCGTCAGTTGATGGACGTTTGGGCTCTTTCCATAATTTGACTATTGTTGATAGTGCTGCTATAAACATTGGGGTGCATGTGCCCCTTTGAATCCACACTCCTGTATCCTTTGGATAAATTCCTAGTAGTGCAGTTGTTGGGTTGTAGGGTAATTCTATTTTTAATTTTTTGAGGAATCTCCACATTGTTTTCCAGAGTGGCTGTACCAGCTTACATTCCCACCAAGAGCACAAGAGGGATCCCCTTTCTCCACATGCTCACAAATATCTGTTGTGTCCTGAGTTGTTAATTTTAGCCACACTGACCAATATGAGGTGTTGTCTCAGTGTGGTTTTGATTTGTATTTCCCTGATGATGAGCGATGTTGAACATCTTTTCACGTGTCTGTTTGCCATCTGGATGTCTTCTTTGGAAAAGTGTCTATTTCATGTCTTCTGCCCATTTCGTCACTGGATTACTTGTTTTTCAGGTGCTGAGTTTGTTAAATTCTTTATAGATTTTGGATACTAATCCTTTTAATCTGTCATTTGCAAGTATCTACTCCCATTTCATCAGTTGCCTTTTTTGCTAATTGTTTCCTTCGCTGTGCAGAGGTTTTTTATCTTGATGAGGTCCCAGTTGTTCATTTTTGCTTTTGTTTCCCTTGCCTTCAGAGACATGTCAAGTAAGAAGCTGCTGTGGCCAAGGCCAAAGAGGTTGCTGCCTGTTTTCTCCTGTAGGATTTTGATAGTTTCCTGTCTCACATTTAGGTCATTCATCCATTTTGAATTTAATTTTTGTGTATGGTGTAAAAAAGTGGTCCAGTTTCATTCTTCTGCATGTCACTGTTCAGTTCTCCCAGCACCATTTGCTAAAGAAACTGTCTTTTTTCCATTGGGTACTCCCTCCTGCTTTGTCAAAGATTAGTTGGCCATATATTTGTGGGTCCATTTTTGGGTTCTCTATTCTATTCCATTGTGTCTGTTTTTGTGCCAGTACCATACTGTCTTGATGATTACAGCTTTGTAATACAAGCTAAAGCCTGGGATTGTGATACCTCCAGCTTTGGTTTTCTTTTCTAACATTACTTTGGCTATTTGGGGTCTTTTGTAGTTTTTTACAAGTTTCAGGATTGTTTTTTCAAGCTCTGTGAAGAATGCTGGTGCAGTTTTGATTGGGATTGCCTTGAATGTGTAGATTGCTTTGGGTAGTATCGACATTTTAACAATATTTGTTCTTCTAATCCATGAGCATGGAATGTTTTTTCATTTCTTTGTGTCTTCTTCAGTTTCTTTCATAAGCTTTCTGTAATTTTCAGTGTACAGATCTTTTACCTCTTTAGTTAGGTTTCTCCCTAGTTATTTTATGTTTTTTTATGCAATTGTAAATGGGATTGATTCCCTGATATCTCTTTCTGTTCATTATTGGTGTGTAGAAATGCAGCTGATTTCTGTACATTGATTTTATATTCTGTGACTTTGCTAAATTCTTGTGTCAGCTCTAGCAGTTTTTTTGGTGGAGTCTTTTGGGTTTTCCATGTCGAGTATCATGTCATCTGCAAAGGGTGAAAGTTTGGCTTCTGTTTTGCCAGTTTGGATGCCTTTTATTTCATGTGGTTGTCTGATTACTGAAGCTAGCACTTTCAACACTATGTTAAACAACAGTGTTGAGAATGAACATCCCTATCATGTTCCTGATCTTAGTGGGAAAGCTCTCAGTTTTTCCCCATTGAGAATGATATTAGCTGTGGACCTCTCATATATGGCTTTTATGATGTTAAGGTATGTTCCTTCTATCCTGACTTTCTTGAGGGTTTTTATTAAGAAAGGATGGTGTATTTTGTCAAGTGCTTTTTCTGCATCTGTTGACAGGATCATATGGTTCTTATCCTTTCTCCTATTAATGTGAAGTATCGTGTTGATTGATTTGCAAGTGTTGAACCAGCCCTGCAGCCCAGGAATGAGTCCCACTTGATCATCGTGAATAATTCTTTTAATCTGTTGAATTCGATTTGCTAGTATCTTATTGAGAACTTTTGCATCCAGGTTCATCAGGGATATCGCCTATAATTCTCCTTATTAGTGGGCTCTTTGTCTGGTTTTGGAATCATTGTTAATGCTGGCTTCATAGAATCATTCTGGAAGCTTTCCTTATGTTTCTGTTTTTTGGAATAGTTTGAAAAGAATAATTATTAACTCTTCTTTAAATGTCTGGTAGAATTCCCCTGGGAAACCATCTGGCTCAGGACTCTTATTTGTTGGGAGATTTTTGATACCCAGTTCAATTTCTTCACTGGTTATGGGACTGTTCAAATTTTCTGTTTCTTCCTGTTTGAGTGTTGGTAGTGTGTGGGTGTCTAGAAATTTGTCCATTTCTTCCAGATTGTCCAATTTGTTGACATATAATTTTTCAGTGTTCTCTAATAATTGCTTATATGCTGTGGTGTTGGTTGTCATCTCTCCTGTTTCATTCCTGATTTTATCTATTTGGGTTTTCTCTCTTTTGAGAAGTCTAGCTATGGGTTTATCAATTTTGTTCACTCTTTCAAAAAACCAGTTCTTAGATTCATTGATGTGTTCTATTGGTTTTTTGGTTGTTTTTTTGGTGGTTGTTTTTTTGTTTTTGTTTTTGTTTGCTTCTATATTGTTTATTTCTGCTCTAATATTTATTATTTCTGTTCTTCTGCCAGCTTTAGACTTTCTTTGCTGCTGCCTTTGTAGCTCCTTTAGGTGGAAAGTTAGGTTGTGTATTTGGGACCTTTCTTGCTTCTTGAGATAGGCCTGAATTGCAATGTATTTTCCTCTTACAACTGCCTTTGCTGCATCCCAAAGGGTTTGGACTGTCATGTTTTCATTTTCACTTGCTTCCATATATTTTTTAATTTCTTCTTTAATTGCCTGGTTGACCATTCATTCCTTAGTAGGATGTTCTTTAACCTCCCTGTATTTGGAGGCTTTCCACATTTTTTTCTTGTAGTTAATTTCAAGTTTCATGGCAGTGTGAGCTGAAAATATGCATGATATGATCTCAGTCTTTTTATACTTGTTGAGGGCTACCTTGTAACCCAGTGTGTGATCTGTTTTGGAGAATGTTCATGTGCACTCGAGAAGAATGTGTATTCTACTTTAGGATGAAAAGTTCTGAATATATCTGTTAAATTCATCTGGTCCAAAGTGTCATTCAGATCTGTTGTTTCCTTATTGATTTTCTGCCTGTATGATCTGTTCGTTGTTGTAAGTGGAGTATTAAAGTCCCATACAATCATGGTATTATTATGTATACATTTGTTTATGGTTGTGATTGATTTATGTATTTGGGTGCTTTCACATTGGGGGCATGAACATTTACAATTGTTAGCTGACTCCTAAATAATGGATAGACTCCTAAATAATGATATAATGCCCTTTTTCATCTCTTGTTACAGTCTTTGTTTTAAAATCTAGTTTGTCTGGCAGAAGTATGGCTACTCTGGCTTTCTTTTGCCATCCAGTAGCATGATAGATGGTTCTCCATCCCCTCACTTTCAATCTGCAGATGTCCTTAGGACTAAAATGAGTCTCTTGTAGGCAGCATATAGATGGATCTTGTTTGTTTTGGGTTTTGTTTTTGTTTTTCTTTTTGTTTTTATCCATTCTGATACCCTGTGTCTTTTGATTGGGATATTTAGTCCATTTACATTCAGAGCGATAATTGAAAGATACGTATTTAGTGTCGTTGTGTTAACTATAGGTTTCATGCTTGTGGTGATGTCTCTTGTCCTCTGTAGTCTTTGCTGCTTTTCACTCACAGAGTCCCCATTAGGATCTCCTGCAGGGCAGGTTTAGTGGTCATGAACTCCTTTAGTTTTTGTTTGTCTAGGAAAGCCTTTATCTCTCCTTCTATTCTGAACGACAGCCTTACTGGATAAAGGATTCTTGGCTGCATATTTTTCCTATTCACCACATTGAATATTTCCTTTCACTCCCTTCTGGCCTACCAAGTTTCAGTGGGCAGGTCTGCTACTACCCTTATGTGTCTACCCTTGTAGGTTAAGGCTCGTTTGTCCCTAGCTGCTTTCGGAATTCTCTCTTTATCTTTGTATTTTGCCAGTTTCACTATGATGTGTTGTGGTATTGACCTGTTTTGTTGATTTTGAAAGGAGTTCTCTGTGTCTCTTGGACTTGGATGCCTGTTTCCTTCCCTAGATTAGAGAAGTTCTCAGCTATAATTTGTTCAAATAAACCTTCTGCCCCTTTCTCTCTCTCTTCTTCTGGAACTCCTATGATACCGATATTATTTTGTTTCATTGAATCACTTAGGTCTCTAATTCTCCCCTCGTGGTCTAGTAATTTCCATTCCCTCTTTTTCTCAGCTTCATAATTTTCCATAATATCATCATCTATTTCACCTGTTCTCTCCTCTGTTTCTTTTATCTTTGCCGTTACTGTCTCTAGTTTATTTTGTGTCTCATTTATACCATTTCTTACTCATCATGACTATTTCTTAGCTCTTTAGTCTCTGTAGCAATAGATTCTCTGCTGTTTTCTATGCTTTTTTCAAGCCCAGCTATTAGTCTTATGACTATTATTCTAAATTCTTGTTCAGATATATTGTTTATACCTGTTTTGAGAAATTCTCTGGCTGTCATTTCTTGATGGATTTTCTTAAGAGAATTCTTCTGTTTCATCATTTTGGCTAGGTTTTTGTCTTTTGTGTGTTTTAATAGCTTGTTATGTGTCCTGCACATACTACTGCAAGTACTCCTGCAAGTACTACTGTATTAAAAATGGGTCATACACTGTCCAAGGCCTGGCACTTCAGGAAGTGTTTTTCACAGTGTGCTGTGTTTCGACTGCTCTATCCAATCGGTCAGTCCTCTGCAAAACTCCTCCTTGCTTATAGTGGTGGAGCGCTTGGACCTTCCACCAGGTGTGCTTTGATTTGTTGGTTGAAGTAAGCCTGGAAAAAAGGAAAGGGGGGTGGGGAGCCTGATCCCATACAAAGAG
The DNA here is from genome assembly GCF_018350215.1 of Panthera leo. Taxonomy (NCBI): domain Eukaryota; kingdom Metazoa; phylum Chordata; class Mammalia; order Carnivora; family Felidae; genus Panthera; species Panthera leo. The sequence goes on along the minus strand of NC_056695.1, from coordinate 46,486,311 downwards.
AAAGACGAAAGGGACAGAAAAAAGACCAAGCAGAGAATAAACAACAATAACAAAACCCAAAAACCTATAAGGCTTAATGCAGAGAGAGAGAGAGAGAAAGGAAAATAAAAGAGACATAGAAAAGGTGTAAAAAGAGTAGAGTAAAAATGCCTAATTAAACAAACAAACAAAATAGAAAAAAAATTATATATATAATAAGATTTGACCAAAAACCAAATCAGAAACTATGAGCCTGATTCCAAAAGAAAAAAAGAATAGGGTAGAAAGAAAAAGAAGAAAAGCAAAAGACAAACAGACTAACACACAAAAACGCAAGACAGTGGTCTGTTGGTGCCTGGGACCAGTGGCTGTGCTCCGGTGGAGAAGAGGCCATCTGGTTGGCTCAGTGTCAGTCCTACTCCAGTAGGTGAGCAGTTACCAGGCACAGAGGGGCAGGGTTTGATGTAAGTGTCCCGCCTCCACTGGGGGAGCTCTGCTGCTCCCTGAAACCCCACCATGTTGGCGATGGGGATCAAAATGGCAACACCCCAATCTCTCCTCCCCAGACTGGGTGTTTCAAACCACACTGTTCAGGCAACCCTCACAAGTAGCGTGGGCGGTCAGCTTGTCCTGCTCCACAGTCTCCTGTGCCTCCTAGGTGCTCGGCTAGGATTCAAAACCCGATGTCTTAAAGGGCCGTACACCAACTGGGTCCTGTTTTGGTACATAGCGCCACTCAACCCTGCCGATAAAAGGCCTTTGGCTGGTGCCTGCAGGGTCTTTTGTCCTTGGGGAGGCAATACACCCTCTTCCCACCATACTCAAGGGAGGGGTCTGTTCTCTCCCAGTGCACCTGGGAGCCCCTGAGATCGCTGCTGCACCCTGGGGGTGGCTCCCCTCCCCCACAGGAGCACACACATGGCATCGTCAAAGAAAAGTCATGCAATCTGCTGTCCACAGAGGTGTTTCTCATGTCTTAACACAATACCGCAATTCCAGTCTCCCGGTCCCTTTTGTCTCTCCACAGAAGGGGTTTGCTCTCCTCTGTGCCTACTCTGATAAAACAGAGATCTCCCCCAATTCACGTACACACACCTCAGTCTGGCCAAGCTGTCTCCCTCCACCTATGGAGATCCTTCTGCCACTCTGCAGATTGATTCCCTGGATGTGCCACGTGATTTGACCTCAGTACAGCTGTGTTGGAGGGAGGAGGAAAATCCCAGTCCCCCTACTTCTCCACCACCGTAACGCCTCCCTCGAGATCCTTTTCTAAAGTGTGATAACCATTTAGACTCCAGCCAGCCTGAGCATAAGTGAATTAGAAGAAGGTGCTACAAACTGCACCTAGAATGTAGCATAGAAGAACTTTTTTTTTTTTTCTAAGTAAAGGATAAATTGAACATTGAGTTTCCAGCACATATCTAATAGGAAGATAGGGTTGAAAAGCTCTATTTGAAGAGAATTCGCCAGAATTCTAGAAAGGCATGAGTGCTTTACATTACAAATACATTATGAATTCCTAACATGATAAATAAATCCTCCCACATAGACCTCAGTGAAACTGTAGAACATTAAGCATAAAGTGAAAAATTTTAAACCAAACAAAGAAAAAAAGACATTCCTACACAAGAACGACAATTAGACTGAGGCAGACATCTCCTGGCCATAATAGATGCCTGGAAGCATTAGAGCGAGAGCTTCAGGGTGCTAATGCAAAGTAACTAGCAACTACAGCCTCATGATCACCTCAAGTGAATAAAGTCAAAATCAAGCCGTTTGCAAATTTGCAAAGACTGGGACAGGTTACTGCTCACAGATCCTCATTGAAAGAAGTGGAGAAGTGAACTTCAGCTAGAGAGAAGAGTGAATCCAGAGGGGAGGCATGGGATTTTTTGAAAAAGAATATGATTGATAGGGGCGCCTGGGTGGCTCAGTCAGTTAAGCGTCCGACTTCGGCCCAGGTCATGATCTCACAGTTCCTGAGTTCGAGCCCCGCATCAGGCTCTGTGCTGACAGCTCAGAGCCTGGAGCCTGCTTCAGATTCTGGGTCTCCCTGTCTCTCTGCCCCTCCCCCACTCATGTTCACTCTCTGTCTCTCTCAAAAATAAATAAACTAAAAAAAAAAAAAAAAAGGAAACAAAGATAATAATGAAAGAGATGGTAGGAAAAAAGCCAAAAAAAAAAAAAAAAAAAAAAAAGAAGGAAAGAAAAAGGTAATAAATAGACAACACAAAATAAATGGTGGACATAAGTCCAAATACGTTAGAAATCATATAAAATGTAACTTGATTAAGTTCACCTATGGGAAAAAATTCTTCACAACAGTTAAAAAGCAATCTAGTTTCCTGCTGTTTACCAAACATGCATGTAAGACAAAAGCTATACATAAAGGTTGATATAGAAAAATATTCCCCCAAAGTTATAAACATAGAAAGCTAAATAATGTCAAATGTTGAGACAAGAAACATTAATAGGAATAAAGAAGCACATTAATAAAAGTCTTCCAGGAAGATAGAGCAGTGGTGCATGTACCTAAATATAGTCTCAAAATGTAATCCAAAATTAGATGGGATTACAGAAATAACTGATAAATCCACAATTCCTGGGGGGAAATTGTAACATTACTTTCAGAAACTAGTATATCAGATGGCAAAATATTGGAAGAATATAGAACATTTGCACAACAAAAGGAGCAAGATTGATCAAATTTATGTATATCGAGAGTAGAATCCTGTCTTCAACTAATATTCATACATTCTTTTCAGATATATATGGCACATTAACCAAAAGGAAGTCAATAAATTTTAATAAATTCTTGCCCAAAGGCCCATTTTCTTTTACCACAATGCAGATGAATTAGAAATTAACAAAAAGTTTTTCAAATCCCATGTTTGGGTATTTCAAATGCATTTCTATGTAATTAATAGGTTAAAGAAGACATCGCAGAAAATATATATTTAAACAACAATGTGAAATACTACATGTGAAAATCAGTAGGGTCCAGTTGACACTTCAGTGTAAATTTATAGATTTAAATAAATTTGTTGGAAGAGTAAAAGTGAGTTAAGGGTACAAATCAAGGTAGAAAAAGAAACCACAAAGCTTAAAGTAGAAAAAATAAATACATAACAAATTAACAAAAGAGAAACCAGAACCAGAAGCAATAAAACAGCAGAACTGGTTCTTTAAAAATTAAATATACAAGGGTGCCTGGGTGGCTCAGTTAAGCGGCCGACTTCGGCTCAGGTTATGATCTCACGGTTTATGGGTTCGAGCCCCGCATCAGGCTCTGTGCTGACAGCTCAGAGCCTGGAGCCTGCTTCGGATTCTGTGTCTCCCTCTCTCTCTGCTCCTCCCCCACTCATGCTCTGTGTCTCTCTCTCAAAAGTAAACATTAAAAACTTTTTTTAAAAAACTAAATATACAAACTTCTATCCATAACAATCTAGGAAAGAAAAAACAAGGAAAAGCACACACACACACACACACACACACACACACACCAAGAAAACCACCGGAAACAAGAAAGGAAACAATACAGATATAATAGGGATTTTTTTAGTCATGAGAGTATATAATGAATAACTTTATGCCAATAAGTTTGAAAACTACAAAGGTTAACAGTGGCTGTGGGTCATGAATTTGAAAGTGACTTAGCTGAATGGTTTAAACTCAGAGTATTTCAGTCAAGATTTCAGCCTGGGCTAGTCATCTGAAGGCTTGGCTGGGTCTGGAGGATCTTTTCCAAGGTGGCTCACTCACGTGACTGTTGGCAAAGAGCTTCAGTTCCTTGCTGTCTAGTGACAATGCTTCATCACACAAACCTCTGTAGGACTGGTTGGGTGTCCTCATGACATGGCAGCTGGCTTTTTTCAGAATGATCCATGAGAGAGTAAAGAGGAGGCTTCATTGTCTAATTTATGACCTATCTTGGAAGCCACTTCTACCATATCCTATTTGCTAATAGTGAATTAATAAGCCCATACTCAGGGGAGGGGATTTTGACTCCTCCTCTTGAAGAAAGGTGTAGTAAAGAATTTGCGGGCATGTTTTTAAACTAACACACTGTACTTATGTAAGTGATTGGTAATTCAACAAAGAAAATTCAAGAGAACCTATAAATGTATTAATAGAGTTAGTAAGAATTCAGCAAGTTTGCTGATGTGAGTCAACACACATGTATCAGTTTCATTCTTAGTACTAGTAATAACAAAACTGTAATAAAGACCTCAATCATAAGCAGAAATAAAGGCAGTAAGTTATTTAAAAATAAAATTTGTAAAAGATGTATAAGACCTTAATGGAGAAAATTATAAAAATGTATTCAAAGGTACCAAAGAATATCCAGATATTCCATGTTATCTGGGTATGACTTGCAGTAAATATAATTTCCAGTAAGGTTTCTGTCATACATGACAAAATAATCCTGACATTCAGATGGGATAGAAAATGGCAAATAATTGTTATAATGTTTTTGAAGAACAAGGTTGGGAGACTTGCCACATAAGATACCAAGAACTATGATGAAGCCAAAGTGATTAAAACAGTGTGATATTGGCACATGTATATCCCGTAGACTATTAGAACAGAATAGAGATCTGGCAACAGACATACACAGACAGAAATTTGTTGTATATTAAACTACGTTGTCCACTATTGTGTCTATTTAAATTTTAAATGTAAAGTGCCTAGCATTAATAACTACGGTACTGGTTCTCAGCATCCTGGTGTGCTAGTATTTAGTGCTGTTTTTAAGTATTTTTCATGATACATTTTTGTTGAGCTTAGCGTTATTTTTTAAAACCTTTAAGTATTTATGTCTTGGGACATACCAAGGGAATTTTATCAAGAGTCATGTTGCTATTAAAACTTGAGATCCTTAGTCACTAACCACCCTTTCTCACGTTGGTCACAGCGACCTGGTAGGTCTCTGGGCAGTCTGTAAAAATAGTTTCTTAGGAAACTGATATAGGGATTTGCCAGCCCTATTCCCATTTCTGAAAGATTCTCTGGAACTCTGAATACATAGACTTAAACTGAGCCAACTCATGGATCTGCCATTTTAACAGGAGATGCTTTCTGGGGGCCAGGTCTCAGTCGGAAAGAAGATTGCTATAATTCATTGTCCCTTTCACTTGGGATTACTATGCTGTTGAACAAGCTATCAGGACTGCTGATTCAGCTGTGCCTTAGAATATTGGCATTTCCCACTTCGTTCCCCACATCTTAGGTTCCTAAGTGGCATCACGAGAAAAGCCCCCCCGCCAAAACAACTTCTTCCTGTAATCCTTATTTTTATCCTCACAAACTGGCCCAGAAAATTTAGGGGAAAAAAGTCCCTATTTCTCTTTCTTGAACCTAGAGTCATTTCTAAGTATGTCACTCTCTACTTTCTCTTCTCTGGGTATCAGAAGATGCCTTCCCAAAATAGGTTGCCTCCAGTCCAAAGAAGCGGTGGCAGGAAAGGAAACAAAGGTTTCCTTTAAAGTCTCAGACACTTCTCAACCCTTTACTCGCTTCCTACCAAAGTTCTTAACTTCAATTCTTATTTCCAGTAGGGAGAAATAGGAAATGCTTCACACCCCAAATGGTGGTCCTTTTTTGCCTATAAATAAACATGCCATTTTTAGAGGCTATTTGGTAAGTTGGTTCCTTAGTCTCTCTTCAGTTGGTTTTTCATTGTGTCTCCTTATTTACCAGGGCCCCTGGAAGTTGAAATGAGTCGGGTAGGATGTGGGTCTAATAATGTGTAAGGAGCTCTTGCATTTTAAGGGTTGTCTTAGGCCGTAAATGTAAGCAGTATGGAGCTCTAGACTACGGTGATTCATATAGCTTCACATGCAACCAGAGGACACCTCAGAGATGTCTACTGGATCCTCTGTGGGGTTGCAGGGGCGTAGGGAGGGCCTTGTCCGCCCTGTGTCACTAGAATGGGTATTTTGCACGAAGGGTGCAGGACATGCTAGCACCCATCTGGTGCACAATTTAAAGCATTAGGTGGGGACAGGTGACAATAGAATTGTGATAAACATTATGTTGTGTAGATGACGTATTTTTTATTTTCACTGTGGATCCTGAATGGAGCTAGAACCTTGAGAATAAGGGCTGGTTTGTAAAGTAGCCTATGAAGTTACAGCCTCTCTGGTTCTCAGTATCCTTATCTGTAAAATAAGGAGATTGGGTTGAATAATCCTGAATGGGCCTCCTGGCTGTAGAAACTTCGTGGAAGAATTTAAGTTTCTCCTGAGAACACTTGTGCCTTCAAACTATTTGATGTGAATCTGATTTAAATTTTGTGAACTATTTAGAAAATAAGGAATAACTTACAAAAAGTTGTAGTTCCCGTATTTTTTAAGTAACACCAAATAAATGAATAAGTAGGAACATCATTTTTTTAACACTTCAGTTTTGTGTAAACGAAATCTGCTATGGTGGGTTTGAGATTTAGATTTCTGAATAATCCTAGAGTCGTCATTTATACTATTAATTTACTTTAATTTTACTTTAAAAATTAATTTTTTAAATTGAGGTATAATTGATGTACAGCATTACGTTAGGTAAACTTTTTTTTTTAAGAGAGAGAGAGCATGAGCGGGGAAGGTGCAGAGAGAGAGGGAGACACAGAATCCGAAGTAGGCTCCAGGCTCTGAGCTGTCAGCCCAGAGCTCTGGGTGAGGCTCGAACTTGTGAACCACAAGGTCATGATCTGAGCTGAAGTCAGACGCTTAGCTGACTGAGCCACCCAGGCGCCCCTAAACTTTTTTTTTAAAAGGAACATTGAGCTTCATCCCAACTCTGAATTTTCACTAATTAAGGATTATTGAGAATTATAATGGTAAGTAACGGTGAAATGAAACAAAGAGAGGGGTGCACCTGGCTGGCTCAGTCAGCAGAGCATGGGATTCTTGATCTCAGGGTTGTGAATTTGAGCCCCACATCGGGTGTAGAGATTACTAAAAATAAATAAAGAAACTTAATTTAAAAAACAACTTTAAAAAAAATGAAATGAAACAAAGAGAAACTTACAAGGCACTCCCTCTTGCTTTATTCCCGTCCTAGATGCTAAAGTTGCAGTTGAAGCCCAGGTGGCCCACAAGGTGGCACCATTAGGTCATATAAGTAAAGTGCTGCTATTGTAGATAAAACTGATATTTTTAAAAATCACTTTATTACAAAAATAATACATGTGCATGAAAGACTTCAGATTGACTTCCCAGTGCTTATTTAATATACTTATTATATAATTACAAAATATAAGCTGAAGACTTCCTATGGGGGAAGGTCCCTTGCTAAGAATTTTAAACGGGGTAAAATTGCACAGTAAAGATTTTGGAAAATACTGAAAAGTGTTAGAATAGAATAAAATATCCAGGATACCAGTACACCCTTTGGAAACAATTAATTTTATTTATTTTAAGCCAATATCTTTTCAAAAGTTTAATTGTAACTAAATGTTAATAATGCAAAACTATAAGTAATACAAACATCAGAGGAAATATATATCAGAAATCCTTATTTGGTGTTTTTTTATTTTCTGATGGAGAAAGAGAAGTTTAGACAAGCATTTTCTCATTATCCCAATGAGTAAGAGATATTTGAGAATAGTGAGTCCAGGAATTTAGTCACTTCCTATAAAGTAGAAAATACTTCCAAATATTTTGTGGTTGTTTTCTCACACTTAGAAAGGATTATTTTGAGACGATTGCAAAGAGTTAGTTCATAATGTATGGCTGAATGTTTCCTGTAAGCATGTGATCAATACTTCCTGTAAAGAAACATTTCCAGGTATTTATTGGTTTTTTTCGCAGTTTGAAAACTGTACTTTGCATGAGATGTTTGAAAGGAGTTAATTCAGAGTGTGTGGGGTAGACTAATGTTTCCCTTCATGTAATCTTTGAGGAAAAAGTTTCCAAACTATTTCATTGTATGGAAAAGAATTTTATGAAACCAAACTTAATGCCATAGGTTTTTTTGCCCATAAAATGAGGATAATGATAATACTTACCTTAAGGGTTTATATGAGGATGAAATCAGGTATTCCAGGAAAAACACTTAAATAGTGCCTGGAATGTAATAACTTAGTAAATGTTAAATATTTTCTATCTCATATTGCTAAGCAGTTGCTGCATAGTAATAGCAGACATATAAATAAATCCTTGTTTTTTTTATCAGTAAGTTTTCTTTCCTAAGAACCTCTACTAAGTAATACCTGATTAGCCTACTTCCAATTATTATATGGACTTAAAAATAATGAACTGGCCTCTAGTAGCATTCTGTAGTTCACACATTTCAAATCAACCTCACCTTTATTGCATTAATAAGGCTTTAATTATGAAGTAATTGAAGAAATCACAGAATTAAGAATTTTATTTTAGAGAGAGAGTGTGTGCATAAGTGGAGAGCGACAGAGGGAGAAGGAGAGAGAGAATCTCACTCAGTCTCACGACCGGGAGATCTTGACCTGAGCTGAAATCAAGAGTTGGAAGCTTAAGTGACTGAGCTACCCAGGCGGCCCAAGGATCTTAAATAAATCAAATTAGACTTGGAAATACCACAAAATTACATATAAAGTAAAAATGTATCTGTAGCAGATCCAGATCTATCTTAAAATTACTCTTTGAACTTCTGTCAATTATTTTTGAGACTCAGAAGTAAAATTCAGAAGGTTCTACTTATAAACTTCCTCCTTCCCATGTTCTTCATGGTGCTGCAGTATCCTGAAAGGGTAATATTCTCAGTTCTTTTTAAAAAATTTACTTCCATGCTTTCAGAAGAGGGCTACCCTTTTCCTTTTTTGAAGCTCAAAATAAATATCCATATATTTTGCCTTTATTTTGGACAGATACCTCAAAGGTTAAGAATTGAGATCCTCATCATATGATCTATGAGAATTTATTTCCCAGGGTCTTCTAAGACAGCTTCCAAAAAAATGGATATACAAGGATTCTATAAAAGGGATCCTAACTAAAGTGAACTGTAGTTTAAGATTAACGGAACAGCAGAATCTTTGAAGTTTTATAGTGAGTAAAGCAAGTGTTGCATCAGGATTGCTGTCAAAGTAAAACTGTTCATAAATTAGACTAGTTCCACGGCCAGATGTTATAGCCAGATCCATCTGTGTCACATCTTTTAAGTGCATTGCCTGTGAACCCATTATGATAGTCAAATTTTGACCAGAAATGTTATTTTAAAACTCTCTTAGACTGTTTTGATTGGCTTAAAATGTCAGCGTAAATATGTGTAATGGAAAAATACGGAACAAAAATTTTTTTAATGTGCTAAGGAATTTAATAAAATTATGGAAAATTATAGAATGTAACCATTAAAAATTAAAAATTAAGAATTGTTTTGGAAGACTGGTAACATGGAAGTATGTTCACAATACAGTAAGTAAAAAAGTTTAACATTTGTATTTAGAGTATTTAGAGTATTTACAGTAAATATATATTCATACAGAGAAAAAAGGCTGGAGGATCATAGCACCCAAAATAGTAATAATAGTTATTTTTAGTTGGTAGGTAGCATTATGGGTAACTTTTATTTTCTTCTCTTTGCTCATATTCATATTTTGTAAAAATTTGTAACAAAATGTAGAATTAGTCATAAGAAAAAAATGTTACCTTAAAATCTTGTTAAGATGAACTTAATTGAGTGTATAATCCACAAAGAATTCTTAGATTCTCCCAAGTCTAGATTTCAAAAAAAATGTGCCAGGCACTATGTCATCTACAAGGATACACAGATCAGATCCATTTTTTGCATTCTAGAGACGAGTTCTGGCAGGAAGTTTTGCAAGCAGTTGTGAACAAACAACTAAGCTTTGTATGAACCATTTTCTACTGATTTTCTTAATTGTGTAGAGGTGGCACGGCCTATTCGAGATATTGCAGACTAAATTTGAAGCCACTTCCAGCAGTGCGGCCTTAGACTCACTAACCTCTCTGAGCCTTGGAAATTATTAAGAGCACTCTATTAGAGAAACATAGCTATTGAAGATAAGCAGACAAGAAACACATGATTAATGTTTTGGGAAGGAATTAAATTTTTGTTAGAATTTTTACTTGGACAGAGCTAGATTTCTTTTAGATACGGCTTTTTTTCCTTGCCCACTATCTGTGGATCTGTGCAGCGCTTGGGTTTTAAGAACAGTCATTCTAAAGTGCTAGCAGTTCGGATTTAATGACTCCATTGGAAGTTCTTATTTTATGGTTCTTTGAGGTTATTTTTATATTTTAAAACAACCGTATCCTTTTAAAAGGTTAAGAATAACCACATGAGGTATAGAGAATCCAGATTTGGGTTTCCATTTGCTGTATACCGCTCAGTTTTAGTACTTCCCTCTGACATTAGAAAATGTAGGCAGTCAGATCCGAAAATGCGTCTCTCCCTAGGTATGCCATTTTTCCCGTGCATTTTGCTGAAGTGTCTGCTGCTTTGATCTCTGATCAAAGTTGCTATGTAAGCATAATGTCAGTCCATTTGAACCAGGAATGTAGCACTTAGTCTTGCCTTTTCCCAGTGGCCTTTCAAAATGAAAAATAAATCAATACATTATGTATGTAGATATTGGATATAGAAAAACAATTTAAAGTTAGGTTTAATAAGTATATATTAAAATACAACAGATTTTCTCCATTAGTTCTTAACCATCAAGAATACTATCTTAAAGTTCTATAGATGTGATCCAATATTAACAAAAGAAAAATATAAAAGAGAAAGATTATTAACTAGAACTTTCCATCAAGTCAGTGACTCACATGCTTCCACTAAAACCTCCTTATTGTTTTGTTATTTGGATTGAGACAAGCACTGTGTGGTGCTGGGAGCTCTTGTTACTGACACCTAGGTGACTACCTCATCCCAAAGGATGAGTGGCTCCAGCCCCATGAAGTCTCTTAGGTGGTGCCACAGAGCATGGAGTTAGGAGTTTTAAATGTTAGGCCGTGCCAGCCCTTCAAGACTTACCCCCAGAGTCCTGCTTTTCACAGTCCCAGGGAATTAGTCTCTGAACCAGTCACTGTCTCTCATGGACACTAGGAACTAGGCTATGGTGAACAACTAGAGGATTTGGGGGGGCTTGAGTGTTCCCACTGTTGACCATTCCTGTGGATTTTTCCTCTGCCAGGAATCCGTTCTCTTTTCCTTTCTTGGAGGCCTTTACTCCCCACTAGAGGTCACCCCATTGCTGGACGGTGCTCTGTTACCAGGGGATCAATGTTCAAGGCTCCACGCAGGCTCTCTTCAGTACAGTAGAGAACTGTCTCCCCAGAGCTGTGCCTGTCCTTGGGAGGGGAGTAACTATTATCTTTTGAGTGCTTAAGTCATACAACTGACCCGGAGTCCAAACCTAGGCAGTCTAGGTCCAGATAACATTCTGGGTGAAGTAGCCAAGTTCTTTTAACAGCCTCTGACAGTAAAAAATTGCCTCTAGAGTATTACACACTCCTAACAGTAGTCCCTCAGGAAAGTCAGACTGTATCTTGTCTTTCTCCCTCCTGCTTTTCCTACCTTGAAAAGAAATCTTCACTATGCTCAGCTTTTACATTCATTCACAGGGGAATAGACTCAGCCCTCTGTGAATCTCAAAAGATACTAGTTCCCTGTTCATACTCACACATTAGTGTTTCTAACTCTACTTGTGGAATGGTTCTTACTACACACTACCTTTGGTAAATACCAGGACCCTTGTGAATGCTTGGTCCAACAAACTCTTCCATAAATAACCTCTTAACTGTCCTGGTTGCCTGAGTCACCCAGACAGATGATCCCAAAGAAGACCTTACATTCTTTTTGTTTGTTTTGATTTTGGTTTTGTTTTGTTTTTTGTTTTTTGCATGGGGACAATAGGTACCTTCAGACTCAACTGTCATTTGTCCAAAATCCTTAAGCCTCCATACCAGCAATTTGCACTGATGGCCATTTATCCTAGAGAAACGAAGACTTAGGTTCACATAAAAATATGTACCCGAATGTTTTAGAAGCTTTAACACCCCAAACTGGAGACAACCAGATGTCCTTTGAAGGTGAATGGCTAAACAAGCTGTGACACCCTTGTCCTTTGAAAGGTGAATGGCTAAACAAGCATACCCTGGAATGCTCCTCAGATACAGAAAAGAATCACACTATTGCTATACATAACAACCTGAATGAATCCTCAGAGAATTATGTTGAGTGAAAAAAACCAACCCCAAAAGGTTATATACTGTATGGTTCCATTTATATAACATTCTTGAAATGACAGAATTGTAGAAGTAGAAGACAGGATAGTGGTTTCCAGGGGATGAAGAGGGTGGGGGTGGGAGGGAAGTAGGTGTGGTTGTAAAAGGGCAATATGAGAGGGCTTTGTGGTGATGGAAATGTTCTGTATCTTGACTATCAATGTCTGTATCCCAGTTGTGATATTATACTATAGTTCTGTGAGATACTAACACCAGGGGAAACTGGGTAAAAGTACACAGGATCTCCTTGTATTATTTCCTACAACTTCATCTACAATTATCTCAAAAAGTTTAATTAAAAAAATCTTTAGTCCTTCTCACCCCTTGAATAATAGTTAATAGATGTTCTCAATTTTATTCACTTTTATAACTTCTGGAGAAGCAATTAATAGATTCCTAGTGATTAAGGTCTAATTGGGGTCCAGACATTTTCTTTCAGGTTTCAAGTGTAATTAGGTCTAATGCATTTGTATGATATTAACTTTGAAATCACATAAATAAATCTGTAATTTGATCAAATGTACTGTCTTATGGGGCTTGTCTTCAAAAGAAAATGGCAGAAGCATTGTCTTTCCTGTGAGTTTAAAGGAACTTTCTTGTGAATTTATTTTTAAGTTTTTATTTAAAGTCCAGTTAGTGAATATACAGTGTAATATTAGTTTCAGGTGTACAATATAGTGATTCAACACTTCCATTCAACACTTTGTGCTCCTCACAAGTGCACTCCTTAATCCCTATCACCTATTTCACCCATCCTCCCCACCCACTTCCCTTCTACTGACCAAGAAAGTTTAGGAACTTTCTTGTGAATTTAATGGGTCATTTGAGGGGGTAACTATATAATCTATAATTCCATCTCCAAATGAGAAGCAAACTTTGTCCTTTTCATAGTGTGAACCCTACTATCTTCAGACTAACACCTGCACCATTTTAACATTAAAAATCATATATTAGAGATAAGCTCGAGTCATGAAGATTCAACCCCCAGTTGTTACAATAAGAAAGTAAAGAGGGGCGCCTGGGTGGCTCAGTCGGTTAGGCGTCCGACTTCGGCTCAGGTCATGATCTCGTGGTCCGTGAGTGCGAGCCCCGCGTCGGGCTCTGTGCTGACAGCTCGGAGCCTGGAGCCTGTTTCGGATTCTGTATCTCCCTCTCTCTGACCCTCCCCCATTCATGCTCTGTCTCTCTCTGTCTCAAAAATAAATAAAGGTTAAAAAAAAATTAAAAAAAAAAAAGAAAGTAAAGATATACACTGTGGGTGAACTCAGAATTTTGTTAAAGCAAATTGATTAAGTGGCTCAGTAATACGAAGTTTGTCTAAAATGGTACATATAATTTGTCAGTCCTCATCTTCCAGCCTAGCGCTGATAACCCTTATGATGCAACCTGACTTATGTATTTAAATGGCGCTTCAAAAAATACCATTAATTATTCGCATATAAGTTTACTTAAAGGAATTTGATAACAGCATGAATGACCTCTAAAAGCTTAACCTGAATTTCAGCCTGAGCTACAAATTTGAGATTTTGTACTTATATCCTACCACTTAGTGTAGTATCTGCCATATTTGGGGCATATAGTAAATGTTTAATGAATTAACACTGATATGCTGTGGACATACTGTCTGTGCATGACCCTACTTCCATCATCCCTCAAGAGTAGAGTACAGTGGGGCAGACCAGGCACTCGAGATGTCCCTGAGTGCAGAGGGGAAACCTGAGTGGGTCCCAGCAAGAGCATAAAGGACAGGCAGCAGCATGTTTCAGGAGGAGCAGAATCTGGTGTATGGCAAAGATTGCAGGCAGATTTGAGCCAATTTTTCTTTCATGTTGAACAGCAAAAGGGGCAGGGGACAATCTCGTGGGCAGATTTAAGTACCAGCATTCAGGATGGATTAGAAATGTTTTTCCTTAAATATATCCTGTTTGGTTTAAATATAAGTATTGGTTATTTTTACTCCCTCCCCCCTTGCAAATAGTATTTTATTTCTAAAAATGCTTTTGTGTGCTACTCTGAGATCTAGCCACCATTTATAATGTGAAAAAATGCATTCTGCATTCCGGTTATTTGGAGTGAATTTTCTGAGCCCAGTTTGTCCTCTACTGATGGCACATAATTTGATTCTTTTTCTTTTATCTTTCTGACCATGCTTTCTTGTTTGTGGGCGACAGAGCCACTCCTTAATAAGTCCTTCAGTCCTCCCTTTTCATTACTTTATTACTTGTTATTTTACCAGCCTCACAAATTGAGGCCTTACCCATAGATTTTCATAGCCCCACTAGTTTCTCTGTTTGATAAAACAGCTAGACTTTCTTCATGTCACAACCTTGTTATAACTAAATTTTCTATTTACTGTAGATCCTTGCCAGCACATTTCTGGATATTCTGTTGAACCTTCTTAAGAATTCAGAGAAACTGCTGGGTGACCACTGAAAAAAAAGATCTAATCTTAAGTTTTACGTGAGTATTTTTCTACTGTCGACTTCCTCATAATATGTGAAAGCTTTGATGCCTTGCTTTATGGCAGATTCAGTTATGTGATCAAGATGAAAAATGTTATCTCTCATTGGCCTTATTAAATCTGGGGGCAAAGTTAGTTTCTCAAGGACACAGAAAAACTCACAAAATGCACCACACTTCTTCTCACTTAAAAAATAAACAAGAAAGGCTTTTTTTTTTTTTTTTTTTAACTGAGCCAACATTCAAAAGAATCCCAAGTCTTTAAACCACAAGAATTCGTACTGTGTTTGAACCAAAAATACCAAGTAGCTTGTTTTTCATTGTCTATTCTTACAGAATTTAACCAAAACACATTATCTCTTGAAAAGCTCTTGATATGTGATATTTTACTTTTTGAAAAGTTTCAGATAGCTTTTCCTTTTTTATGATAATAATCCAGTGAATACTATAGGGGAAAATAAGGAGGTTACCGTTCAAAGAGAATTCTTTTTTTTTTTTTTTTATGTTTTTATTTATTTTTGAGACAGAGACAGAACATGAGCAGGGGAGGGGCAGAGAAAGGGGGAGACACAGATTCTGAAGCGGGCTCCAGGCTCTGAGCTGTCAGCACAGAGCCCGACGCGGGACTCGAACTCACAGAGTGTGAGACCATGACCTGAGCTGAAGTCGGACACCCAGCCGACTGAGCCACCCAGGCGCCCCCAAAGAGAATTCCTGACTATTTTAATGAGTAATTTCTTCTCGACAGGTTACTTTCTTTAAAAACTGTTATATAGTGGCATAATCTGAAGTTTATTTTATCTTGATCTCTGTAATTCTTAATCATAAGCAGATTTCCCACTTATTTAGAGTTATCCTTAACAACTGCTTCTTACCCTTTATATGTAGTGGGTCATTAAGTTGAGCTAATGCTATTTTTCTGTCCCTCTCCAGTGTGCTCCCTTCTTTCTGCCACTGCCTTAGATCAGGCTGTCATCATTTATTCCCTAGATTTCAACAGTGACCAGCTGATTGATCTCCCTGTCTCCAACCTCGAATCTAGCCTCCAATCTAGCCTCTCCCTGTTGCCAACAGAGTAATCTTTCCGAAAGACTGATATCATGAGACCATGCCATTTCCTTGGGTTGAAATCCTTCAGTGACTCCTTATTAAAATTCAATATAATAACCCTTATTATAGAGTTGTGAGGAAGATTAAACAAAATTTACTGGGAACCCTGGGTGCGATGCCTGGCTTGGAGCAAGCCCTTAGCGTGTATTAATGTTTCCCCTTGTTACAGGGAACCCATGGAGGCAGCGGAGCTCTAGTGGAAAGTAACCTGTGTGTAGAGGGACAGAGGCTCTGCTGGGAAACCAGGCTAAAAGGAGGAGGGCCAAGAACCTCACCAAACTCCGTAGCCATGCTTTCCTGAATCCCCTTGAGGTTAGACAGAAGCATAGATTGGTCTAACATCCAGTTCCATCCGTGTTCCAGAAAGAAAGACTTTGTCTGATAGATTGTCTGTGACTCAGCTTTTGTAACTGTAGAGTGAGGAAGTCATCTCTATAAAGACATTGGTCTCTGCCTTTGTGTTTTCTTCTTTGGGTTTGTTTTCTCTTCAATTTCTTAGTAAGGTTTCTTTTGTCAGGCTTTAACTTTTTCTTAAAGCAACAAAGAGGGGGCCAGTTAGACACACACACACACACACACACACACACACACACAGACCAAGAGATTGCTGGGCAGGGAAGTATCAGTGAAAGAGGTGTGGACACACTGGTGAAGCTGGGAAAGCTGAGTTACTCAGATGGATGAAATTTAAAGTGGAGACAGTTGGGATTGCTGCCTTTGCCCTGCCTCTCTATTCCCAGACAGACCTGTTTTTTTTCATCTCTCAGTTTTCAGGCAATGGGAGTTTGGCAAAATCAGATACTTAGATAACCACAGAACAGAGCCGAATAGGATCGATACTGTAAGAAAGACACTCTGAGTTGATTCCATGATATTTCCAATTTTTAAATTCAGTTTATTGCTCTTCCTAGCTGTTTTCTTTCTATGAAAATAGAGGTTTGTGCTATAGACACAACATTTAGCAGGTCCTTATTGAATGTGAATTAAGTTATTTCATTGTTTTTTTCGTGCTGATTTAGTTAACTTTTGAGCAGATAGTTTTGTTTACCATATGGAATATCTCAATTATGATAAGAAGCAAATATGTGAAAGAGGATTTTTTTTTGTTTTAGATAAGAAATCTCTATCAGCAGTAGCATGTGTTTAAAGTTTAAGGATAATGTTATATATGTCTTCTGACAATGCAATGAATCTAAATCTAAGCCATTATATCTTTTTAACTTTGAAAATCTTTCTTAATCTTTTTATATAATGAAAAACGAAATAGAGCTTTAGAATAATTCAATTGCGGCTTTGATTGAATGGATATGAATAAAAGGCATTTTAATGGAAAATAAAATATAATTGATAACTTTGTTGTTGTTTCTGTTTGGTGAGGTAAGTTATTAGAGGCAGGAGGCCAAGAAGGATAAGAAATAGTGCTTTTCTAAATGACTTCATTGTCTTGATTTAGTTTGGCTTTACTGAATCTCACTTACCTCATATTTCGTTACAGGCATATTCCATCCACCACATCAGAATAATGTCCTACGTTTTTGTAAACGATTCATCTCAAACTAATGTGCCCTTGCTACAAGCCTGTATTGATGGAGACTTTAACTATTCCAAGCGGCTTTTGGAAAGTGGCTTTGACCCAAATATTCGTGACAGCAGGGGCAGAACAGGCCTTCACCTTGCAGCAGCCAGAGGGAATGTAGACATCTGCCAGCTGTTGCATAAATTTGGTGCTGATCTTCTGGCCACAGATTATCAAGGAAACACAGCTCTTCATCTCTGTGGCCATGTGGACACTATTCAATTCTTAGTTTCCAATGGGCTCAAAATTGATATTTGGTAAGTTCTCTGTGGTTTTTGAAGTCTAGTCATTTCTTTCCATTAGGTTGTCAACCAGTGGTCTAATCTCAGAGTCTGTTGATTCTGCTTTCTCATTGATCAGCTGCAGTGACAAGTTCAAAAAGGCATTGAGGACAAGGTAATCTTGTTAGGGGAGTGAGGAAACAAGAGGCTGACTTCTGGGTTTATGCAGAAGCAGTGCAAGCTTGTTTATGAAAATAGTGGTGAGGTTCTGCTAACAATTAATTATGGCGCGAGACAAAGGAAAAAGAAGAAAAGAACTGACATTTGTTGAAAATCTGTTATGGACCGGGCACTGTGTTTACGTAACGTTAGCTCATTTAATCCTTAGAATGAATAGCTCTTGAGGTAGGTATTATCCTCATTTTACAGATGAATTAGTTGAGACAAGAAGAGTTTAAACAAAGACAGAGGTCACACAGCTGGAATTTGAACCTTATTTGGTTGCTTTAGACTTTTGTTTTTAATTCTTAGACTTTTTGTAATGTATTTTTTTGCTATAAAATATAAATGTCCGATAAGAGTGAATCTAGAATCTGGAACTTTCCAATTAATTTCTAAGAAGCAGCTCTCTTTTTCATTTATTTATTCTCATTTATTCACTTTTACCTGTATATTCTTCCTTTTTCCCTATAAGAAAAAAAATAGGTTAATTCAAAATTCAAGTTCTAGTTCAACTATTGGTTCTGCACTGCGCTTTAATTTTGAGTTAATTTGGCCTGTGCCTTATCACTGAGATATACACAAATGGGTACTAACAATACAGTCCAGCTGTTACGATGACCTCTTTATATGTATGAACTTTTTTAGCAATCATCAAGGTGCTACACCCTTAGTTCTGGCAAAGCGCAGAGGAGTGAATAAAGATGTCATCCGATTGCTGGAATCTTTGGAAGAACAAGAGGTAAAAGGATTTAACAGAGGAACTCACTCAAAACTGGAGACCATGCAGACAGCTGAGAGTGAAAGGTACTTACGATATAATTTTTTAAGGGGCAATCCACTTTAAGTCCTTAGATCTTTTATGACAACTTTGTGAGCTTTCTATTTATTTGCTTTCAAGTACAGAGCTTTGATACTTTCTTTGAACTTTATATAGGTCCGTATGGCTCCAGATTACAATTGAGAAACTATTAACAGAACGGACTACGTGCCCACATGCATGTAATGTTCTGTTAGACCCGTGCAAGGAATCCTGCAATATTGTCAGCATAAGAGAGAAGAGGTAGTTAAGAGCTGCGTATTAGGGAGGGAAGCAAAGAGTTTGAGAATTTTAAGTGCAGGTCACAAACAGAATGGAATTCAGAAAATGGGGAGAAAGATAAGGCTCAAAACTTGGACAGTATTAGAACTAAGACCAAAAAGGCCCTTTCAAAGGCAGGAAAGTGGAGTGCTGAGGACAAGCAAAAACAGGAGGAGGGAAATTAAGATTTAACACACAATTCTGTAATGGGAAAATGAAAGTGATCCTCCCATGAGTTGGAACAAATGAAATTTGGGCTTTTGTAAGAAACTGAAGCTAAGATGTGGTGACTGACAGGGTCTTTAGTGTGTCATCGTTTCTCATCTAGAAGCAGTTTACAGTACAGTTCAGGGAGCTCTGAAACTCCTGGCCCCACTGGCTCATCAGGTAAAGTTAGTAGGCCAGACTGAGTTGTACTAGCATGGGTTTTGGTTGACCGCCATGGAGTTTCAGCCATCCAGATACTACAGGGTAGGAAGGATGATGCACCTAGTATCGTCCCCTCCCAAAATTTTCAAAAGAATATATTTCAAGGGCCCTCATCAGCTGTTGACCCAGTAGCTTGACTGATCCGGACTGGGAAATAGGATAATATGGTCCACGTAGACTGCTGGGGTCATGGTTTCTGTGAGTGCTAATGGAATCATCTCTATTTTTTATAGTTGACCCTTAATTTGATTCCTTTGTACCCATGATTGCTTTCCCTCCTCTTCATGTGCTGGCTGGTGTACTCTGTGGGAACCATTAATTCCACTCTCAAGCTTAGGACTATTTGTTTAGATACTTTCAAGAACTTACTGCTGTCCAGAGTAAGTTTTACTTCTAGAACAGCACATGGCAGCTCATGAGTTATCACTAGAAGCTGACAAGTAGATAAAATAAGCAGGAAGTCCAAGATACATTGAGATACCTTGGCAAGCCCTTTTCTCACACCTTTGTACCCCAGATTGACAGAATGCTATAAGCAACATAATAACATTGAGTTATCTATTATTTGTTAAATATGCTCTTCCAAGATAACTTGAAGTTTATTTTCACAAATACTTTAAGCTTCTTTGCCGTGAAAAATGTCCAAGAATGTGTTTCTGCTTGGTATATTTTGGGGACCTTCCTTGCTATATTTTGTTAATAGCCAGTTTCTTGGCATCTTCTTGTCAGAAGTATACTTTTAGCTTTATTTTGCCTCAGTTGTGATTACTTATTAGCTAAGTAGTACGTGTAATTAGTCATTTGAGTGGCTCAGTATGAAATATTTACTCCTGCTTTTTTCGCATACCTGTCATTTCCTTTAGCATAAGGATTTGTATTATTTATAGCATTGTGTAAAGCCAGTTCTTAAAAAATTGAATTTTTTTTTTTGATGTTTATTTTTGAGAGAGAGTGAGCATGCACATGCAAGCAGGGTAGGGGTAGAGAGAGAGGGAGAGAGAAAGTCCCAAGCAGGCTCCATGCTATCAGTGCAGAGCCCTTCTTGGGTCTCAATTTCACGAACTGTGAGATCATGACCAGCCGAAATGAAGAGTCGGACACTTAACTCAATGAGCCACCCAGTGCCCCCAAAGATTGAATTGTTTTTATTTTTTATTTTTTTAATGTTTATTTGAGAGAGAGAGAGAGAGAGAGAGAGAGAGAGAGAGAGAGAGAGAGAGAGATGGAGCAGGAGCGGGCGAGGGGCTGAGAGAGAGGGAGACACAGAATCTGAAACAGGCTCCAGGCTCTGAGCTGTCAGCACAGAGCTTGACATGGGGCTCGAACCCATGAACTGTGAGATCATGACCTGAGCCCAAGTCAGACGCTCAACCGACTGAGTCACCCAGGTGCCCCCAGAGATTGAATTATTAATACTTGTACTACCTCGTTGCCCTATCTTATTCCTGCCCGTCAGTATCATGGTAGACATGTGGTGGTTGACGCTTAAAAAGCTTAAAGGCAACATCGTTGGTCATTAGAAAAATGCAGAGCAAAGCCATAGTGAGTTACTACTTCATACCCAGTAGGATGGCTGTAATCAAAAAGATGAAATGACAGCAAGTATTGGCAAGATGTGGGGAAACTGGAACCCTCATACATTGCTGGTGGGAATGTAAAGTAGAGTAGCTGCTTTGGAGAGCAGTCTGGCAGTTCTGAGAAAGTCACACTGAGTTACCATATGAACCAACAGTTCCACTTTAGGTGTATACCCAAGAAAATTGAAAACATACATTCACACAAAAACTTGTACATGAATGTTTATAACTGTATTAGTTATAAAAGCCCAAAGGTGGAAACCACCTAAAAGTCCATCAGCTGATAAGTGGATAAACAAAATGTCATTCATGCATCTAGTGGAATATTCCACCATAAAAAGGCATGACATACCATATATCAATATGCTACAACATGGATGAGCTTTAAAACCATGCTACATGAAAGAAGCCGGTTAAATAAGACATAGATAATTCCATTTATATGAAATGTCCAGAATCAGCACGTAAAAAGTAGATTGGTGGTTGCCAGGATCTGGTGGAAGAAGCAATGCGCGGTGACTGCTAAGCGGTAGAGTTTATTATAGAGGCGATGAATATGTTCTGAAATCAGTGGAGATGGTTGTACAACTTTGTGAATATACTAAAAAACACTCAATTGTACAACTTAAAAAGATGAATTTTATGATATGTGAATTTTATCAATCGAAAAGGTTAAGGAATAAAGCTTAATGGGATTGGCTAGCACATGGCATTGTGGCAAAGCTGTGTGATGATTAGCAGAACATGAAGCAAGTTTTGGATGTACCTAGCATTTTCCATTACCCTTAGGGTTCTCTGAGACATAGCATAACTAAAGGGCCCATAAATCAAGATGATGAAAAATATTTTCCCCACTCCCCCATATGTCCTAAGCTTAATGTAGTCATTTTTTAATTTGTGAGCATAGGATGACAAAGACAGTGTTGATGACACACGTACAAAAAAAATATTATGTGCACACATACAGTAGAAAGCATTTCACTGGATAAGGTCACCCTAGGAAATTCTGATTGGCAGAGCTTCATGAGCTCCTAGAGAATGCCCAACTAAATTCTCATTTTATACCTAACATCTTTGAGTATGAGATTGTCAACTTGGACATAGTCAATAAATTTTGAATAAGTCAAAATTAACCTGTCCTGAACTTCTTTATCTATTTATGGTATTATGTATTTAAACCTCCTCAAAGTTCTAATCTTATTTTTAAACTTGTTTTTTTTTAATTTTTGTGTTCTGGTAGACTCCCACTGAAAATGTCCTTTCTTATTTAGAAAATAAACATCTTTTCATATATAAAGAAGAAAAGCTTGGATGTCAGGCAGACTGGTCAATTAGGAAGTCTGCTTCCTATGATTCTAGAGAAGACCTTTAATACTAGTAAATGCTGAAGGACCTCTGATTAAGTATCAAGAAGTAAAGTAAAATTGTAGGTTAGATAAGAATGCCGGTTTTTGCATGATGAACCAGACTGTTTCCATTGTTCTATACCCAGATGGTTGGAAGAATAGGAAGAGAAGGGGTTGAGGACGGGTAGTAAATGACCTTTTATAAGCAAGAGATAGTTGGCACATATGATTATGGTCATTGTGGTTTTAATCTAAATGCTACCCTGTTATTGGGCCTGTATGTTGTGACATAGTTGTGGGTGCTAATCCCTTTGAGCTTTGAATTCATCACAGTGTGGCCTTCCAAATCCCAAAGTCAGATATCCTGTTTTCTACTTATAGGGGTCATATTTCTCACTGATAGAGTTCTGAAAACCAGAATCAAGAATCCGTGTTTCTTTGTTTAGTGTTTTCAGAGTTTATTTATTTTGAGAGAGAGAGCACGTGTGCACACCCGGGGGGAGGGGCAGAGAGAGAGGGAGAAAATCCCAAGCAGGCTCCACACGGTCAGCGCAGAGCCACACATGGGGCTCTATTTCCCAAACCGTGAGATCACGACCTGAGCTGAAAGCAGGAGTCAGATGCTCAACCAACTGAGCCACCCAGGCGTCATAAGAATCCGTTTTTATGGCACTTGTGCTACTGTATTTTCAATTAGATTCAGCCTTTATGCAGAAGTGAAATAAACTTATTTTGTATTACTGTACCAGATAGAACTACAACCAGTAGGAGGAAGCTATTAAGAATTCCCTAATGACTAGGCCTGTTCAGATGTACAACAGACTGAGCTAAATGTCCGTTTTTAGAGCATTACAGTTAAAAGAAGAAATTCCTTCATTGGTCAGATAATTGAACTAAATAAATGACAATTTCCTTTTAACTCTAAGATTCACACACTGTATATAAAATGCTTTTTTAGATTTCCCCATCTTGACTTATTTTCATTAACATGAATTCTCGAGGTATGAATCTTTGTTTTGAATTCTAAATTTAAAGTAACCAAAATTTGGTTACTTAGATACTGTGAGTTTGAAACAACTCATTTTACAAACTTCACAAGTTCTTCTTGGGGGAGCGGTCGGGTAAGCATCTCTTGATTTTGGCTCAGGTCATGATCTCACGGTTTCATGAGTCCAAGCCTCACGTCGGGCTTCCTGCCGACAGTGTGGAGCCTTCTTGAGATTCTCTGTCTCCCTCTCTCTCTTTGCCCCTCCCCCATTCTCTCTCAAAAATAAACTTTAAAAAAATAGACTTCTGCTTAGGACCTTTTCATTAGAAAAGGATTTTTAACCCTGGCTCTGCTGGATACTAAACCAAGAAACATAGTCATTGTGGCTTAATTTACAGTCAAAGGTAGACCGTGCAGATACATGCAGATACGTACATGAGTATGTGAATGTGTGCGAGTAGGTATAGGTCAGTTTTCTTCTTATAAGTGTTGTGTCCTGTCTTTTCTAAGTTACGTGGCTACTGTTGTATGTCTCCAAAATGGGTGGAATGCGTTGTTCATGTCTCTTTCCTTTTTCTTTGCTCCTTTCACAGTGCCATGGAAAGCCATTCTCTCCTCAACCCCAACCTGCAGCAAGGGGAAGGAGTCCTGTCCAGCTTCCGAACCACATGGCAGGAGTTTGTCGAGGATCTGGGCTTCTGGAGGGTGTTGCTCTTGATCTTTGTCATTGCTTTGCTGTCTCTTGGCATTGCCTACTATGTGAGCGGGGTGCTCCCCTTCGTGGAGAACCAACCTGAACTGGTGCATTAAAGGGGCTAATGGGGATGAGGCCAGTGCCTCACGTTCTGAGTTTCTCAAAAGTTTTCTCTTAGGCAAGGCAGTGAGGGCTGTACATTTTTTTCGTTGTGCATTTTTAGGTGTTGTAATCCTTTTTGAACAACGTAATGTTTTCATTTGAACTAACCACATACCGTAGTCAAGTATACTTCATCCTAAAGCTACCTCTGACTCAGCCTGACTTGTTAGGAAAGCCTTCACATAGCCTTGTTTGATAAAAACGTGGAGGTGATTGAAGAATGAAAGATAAAGGAAGAGACTAGGGAGTCCTTGCTACGGAAACCTTACCCTGATATGGGACCAACTAAAGTGAGGTGTTCAAAAAAAAGGGTTTTCTTATATGATTACTTTTTGTTAGCTGGTTGGTTTTGGTTTTATTTTTGCAAGAGTCCCCCGCTTTTTTTTCCTTCTCATTTTCTGGGAATAGGGGAGAGAATGAAAGATTCAGCTTAAAACTTGTGCTTTTTTCACATAGCAAATCAGTATTGCAGGAATCTGTTTGGTTTATTTTAATATTTTCGAGTCTAGTTACAAACCAAACAGAACTTTTGAAAATGAGCTATATTTTCTTCAAAAATGATTGATTTGATCATATATTTATTTGTTTATAGGGCAACTTTGGTTTTCTTTTTTGTAAACTGCTTTGCTTGTTGTTAATGTCTGTGAAAAAGAAAACTTGAGTTCGTTTTGTCCACTTTCCAGTTTCCCCTAATGTTTACTTCAAAGATCTCCTGTTCATCAAAAATATAGTCAGAAAACTCTTTTTCTACTTAATAGTCAGCAGGTAAAGAGAACTCTGACACATGTCGCTGTCACTGTAATTCTGTAGTGTTATTATTGTGAAAAATTCAGCTCTACAAGCTAGCTGTGTTGTCACAGCAGTCTCATAGTTTACAATCATTTCACTTTACACGCAGTCCTGTTTAGAGGCCCTGTGAGAATTGTTGTAACAGTCCCATCCATGTCAGTAATTCTCTGATGCAGGAACGGATGGAGCGTTTCTAAGTTGACAGTGCTGAGCGCTATGTGCTGGGTGCCATAAACTTTATGAATGGCAGCACTAGAGAAATTGAAACCTGGTCCCCAAACTGCATTGCAGCTTTCAGCAGTATGTCTGAAGGTCTCTTTTGTTTGTTAACGATCCTGTTCCGTATAAATCATATTCTTGAGTTTTTAAAAAGTATATGAAGAGTTCCTAATTATTCATTGAGTATAGTCAGAAAATTGTAGTGAAAGAACTAATGGTTTTATTTTTTAGAACAAAGGCATCTAAGCTACTGCTAATTGAATTGTCGCTAGAAGTAGAAATTATAGTTTAGAGTAGGATTGGTATTTCTGTGATTCTTGTTGCTTCTTGATATTTTCTCTTGTATTTATATATGCAGGATTAGGCATTTTCTTTCATGTGGCTTTATCCTCTCTTAAAGAGCTGTTTAAAAATTCCTGATTTAACGGACTGCTTCAGGATCAGCTCACAGAGTCTTGTTTTTAGGGTAGAAACAAAATAAATCATACTTGGTAAAAACAGCAAAAAAACAAAAAACAAAAAAACAACTGACTTTAGAATGGAGAACACTAGAACTCAAAATCAAAGTATACTCAGAGTGAAAGCTTTGGAATTTGCTCTATGTTTGTAAATCTAAATAGATATGCAGAATTGGTTAATGTATATGTAAAGATACTGCATTTTTAAAAGATTTTAAGTGCTGATTTCTTTGTATTTTAATCTCTGCATTCAGCATTCAGTAATACTACCAATAAATGCATTTGTAGTCTCTTAATCACAACCCATTTCCTTAGTGTGTCATTGTCTTTTAATTTAGGGCACCGTCGAATAGGTTGCAATTGCAACCTTTGAAAAGTTTTTTTCAAACCTGATGTAATAGGTATATTCAGTTTCACATAAGTTTGTCTTGTAAAGGCTCTGAAAGTAATTTGGGTGAATTGCTTGTGGATTTAAAAGTGATAATAACTGGGGTGCCTGGGTGGCTCAGTAGGTCGAGCGTCCAACTCATTGTTTTGGCTCAGGTCATGATGTTAGTTTGAGCCCCACATTGGGCTCTGTGCTGGCAGCGCGAAGCCTGCTTGGGATTCCCTCTCTCTCCCTCTCTCTGCCTCTCCCCTGCTTGCACTCTCTCTCTGTGGAAATGAACAAAGAACAGAAATGGAATGGAACATTTAAAAAAAAATTTTAAGTGATAACTACCATGATCAAGTACCTTTCTATCACATGTTACTTAACACGCCTCGTCTCGTGTCATCTCTAAGCCCCCGACCCAAGCTACATTTTCCTATTTTGTAAAGTGAGGAGACTGACGCAGGGAGGGTTGTTACTTGTCCAGAGTCAGACAGATGGACACAGTGGAACAGGCATTCCAAGTTGAAGCTCTGTCTCCGATTATAAGTTTTTTTTCCTTCTGCCCTACTGTGTCATGAACCTGACAGTGGAGTCGTCTAGAACCTTACCTGCTGCCATCACAGCAGTATGTTACTGAATTTCCACCCACGTTCCTAAATACTTAACTTTTCCTCATCCTGTAATGCACCATTTCCCACACCCTCTCCGTATTGCCAACCTTTAAAATTGAAGTTCAGACTCTGGCATGTTCAGAAAACCTTTCCTCATTAACCTTCTTTGCTGTTATTTCTCATCAGTTACCATACTCAATAAACATGGTTTTTTGTTTGTTTGTTTCATTTGTCTGTAATTACAAGCTTCATGAGACCAGGCGCTTAGTCCATTGTACTACCCTGTCTGCCCACAGCGCATCTTGTGCTGTGGAGAACTCTGTACACAAATATACTATTACTCTTTCCCCTGCAGCTATATATTTTTTCAGATTAAATAGCTGTTTACATTTCACATGTTTTCTTTAACAGGCTGCATGTGTGACCTGTGTTGGTCATTCTTCTACAGTATGCTTGCCACTTGATGGAAGAATTGCAGTCTCGATCAGTGTAGCTCCTTTACATGTGAGCGTGCAGGCTCGTTTACTACAGGTAAAAAACAAATGAACAAAAAAGCATAATTGGTATATACATGGTATAGAAGTCCAGGAACAATATTCACCTGCTATTGTGTGTTATTTTGGGTTTTGTTTTTTTTTTTTTTTCAATTAGGCTTCTGTGGTGTGAAATTGTTCATGTATGTGTCAAAGTGCTTTCAGCTGCAGGAAACCAAAATCCAAATTGAAAGTGGTTTAGGGGCACCTGGGTAGCTCAGTCAGTTGAGTGTCCCAACTCTTGATTTCAGCTTGGGTCATGATCTCCCGGTTCGTGAGTTTGAGCCCCGAGTTGGGGTCTGTGCTGGCAGGGTGGAGACTGCTTGGGATTCATTCATTCATTCATTCTCTCTCTCTCTCTCTCTCTGTCTCTCTCTCTCTCTCCCCACTTTCTGTCCCTCCCCCCTCTCAAAATAAGTAAATAAACTTTAAAAAAAGAAAGTGGTTTAAACCATAAGGAATTATGGAACAGGAAGTCTAGAGGTAGAGTAGACCCCAAGGGTGACAATTCACATTTACATCAAGTTCTCCTATGCCTCTGGCTCTGCCTTCCTGCTTGTTGACTTCATCCTCCAGCTAGTTTTGAGAAGAGTTTAGAATTTTCAGGCCTCAGCATCCATCTGTAACCATGTAGAAAAGAAGAAAGAGACTGTCTTCCTGTGGTGTTCTCCTGGGAAACTTTTCCTGCCAGGCCCCCAGCAAACTTTCTCTGGGTTTCATTGACTGACATTACATCATGTTCCCTATTCTCAAAACATCCAAGGCCACGCATTGGACGATTAACCCCGGATTGATGAACCAGTGATTGGTGAGGGTGGAAGTGATAGAGTTTATATGATTGGCTTGGAGCAGAGGTTTTAGAAATGATTGGAGGTATGGCTGGCAATTAGAGGGCGGGGGCCGTAGATGTTTTATGTCCCACAGCACGTGGGATGGTTTAGCTCAACAAAGAATGATTCCTTATGTTACATGATTCTTGAATGTTCTGTTGAACGTTCAAAAAATAAACAAAAAAACAACTTAGGTATTTGAGCCCTAAACCCAACTCTATTTTTTATACAGTTTTAATATACACTGAATTCTCCAAGAATACACCTATGAGATCATACTTTTATTTTGTTAAAACTTGACCAAGAATTCTAGTACCTGTTTTAAAAAATCTTATTACTGACAGCAGTGCCACTGATAATTAAGTTGCCGACATACGTAGCAGGTAGGTACTAATGATTTTATTGCTTCTTCTTGTGTGTCTGTGCCTGAGCACTTATGTATTGAAATACACATTTTATTATCAATTTTTTCCACTTATTTTGCCTTTATATTACATGACTTATATGAAATCGTTCTACTGATTTTAGCAAATACTACTTTTATCCGGGACTCACATTCATACTACAGCTTCTCTTGTTGAGTCATTTTGGCATGCCTTTTCCACATAGTTTATAGAGGGTACACCAAGAAGTAGCATTTCTCAAAGTTAATAGAACACTGTGTGGGGGATGCAGGGAAGAGACCAGCATCCCGTGAAACTACTCTTTAAAATTGCTCAGGTCCATACCATTCCAACTGTGCTAGACGAAGTAGAACTTTGGGATCAAGACATTTCTTTGTGCTCTGAAGTAGCTTCAACGCGGTGTTCTAGGGACGATTTTAGCCTTGCCGTGGATACCTCCTTGACTTTCCTCACAGCACAGATGATAGTCTTGTGTTCTGTTCAGCCACCTTGGACTTTGCACATCAAAAACGGACAGTTCCAAAGCCCAAGGCATAGCGTCTACGTTAACCAGCAGTAGAGGTGGCCACACTCCAGTTAGATATCAAGGAAAGCAATATGGAGTCCTTGTTGCCCAATATTCACCAAAAACTTATAATGATATTTATAGATTATTGCTTGGAAGATGTTTACAGATTAGTACTGTTCAAACTTTCTGAAATTTCTGTATCCCTGCTGTCCAGTGTAATAGCCACTTGTTACTAGTGGGTTATTTAAATTAGAAATTCAGTACTTCATTAGCACAGTTATCTGAGCCTAAAACCCAATTCCACTGTACATTTTAAAATCAAACTAGCCACATTTCTAGTGCTCAGTAGCCACCAGAGGCTATTATATTGATCACGAGAAAGTTGTTTCGGGCAGCACTGTTCTAAAATCTATGAGGTCAAATCAGATCAGTGTAAAGCTAGGTATTGAATTGTATTATGGCAGTGCCCACCCCAATTACTTTCCCTAGCTCTTCATTAATAGGTGGTAATATTGTGCAATGCTTATTGACTTGCAAAATCTTTGCAAACTGCTGTTATTATTCCTACCTCACAGTGAGAGAACTGAGGCACCTGAGGCAGGTTGGAGTAGCATGCCCAGAGTCACACAGCAGAGCTGGGATTTGTGTTCAGGCAGTGTAGGACTGAAATCTCTCCTAACCCTCGTGCTCTGATGCTTCCAGAATTGTCCTGAGGACTAGTCCTGTGTACCCAACCACTGCATTTATTTAAGGAAAGTTACTGAGGATGCTGTTGGCACAATTCTTTATGAAGACACCTGAAGAGGAACTTTTGCTTCTTCCAAATGCAAACAACTACATTTCTTCTGAGCTTTTGCTTTCATCTTATTTTCTCTATGACTTATGTAATCGCTTAGGTAGAATTCTTCATTCACGCTAGATGCTAGAAAGCTTAATGCCAAATTTGGGTTCCCCTAGAAGGAATTGCAATGTAGGTCAGTATGGTGTTTTGCTAGAACCTCATTCCTCGTTTAGTTTATATGCTCATCTTTAGTTTTATTTTCCTATTCTAAATGTTCACTTTTTATTTATGTAATTCTGTATTATTTAAGTCCCTTTATTTTCGAATCGTGATAGGGGATGGATAGTTAATTAGACAGTTATTTTTGTTAGTGTGGATTGGTAGGACTACAACAAAACTCAATGTCTGGAAACTAACGGCAGAAAATGCACTGACCTTTTGCAATTGGAAACAATAGTTTGTTGCCTCCTATTCAAAATACACTTATGGTTTCTGGTGTAGCTGCAATTGTCAGTTTCCCTTATTCATATGTCTCTCTGTTCCAAAAAGGATTTAAGTTCTGCTGAATAAGCAGGTATTATTCTAAACTATGGAAATCGAATGTCCTGGTTCTGTTCTAGCATTCTGATGAATCATTTGAGTGAAGCCTGAAAATTGAACATTAACAAGTTACTATAGTCACAGAATTTTAAAGATGAAGGGACATTAGGAGTCATCTAGGGAGGGGAAGAGAACCAAGAGGGACTGAATGACTGGTCCCACAAGTAAGAAAGGGGCAGAACTGTTCATGTGAATCCAGATATAATGTGTTACTCTTATCACACTTTCCCTTATCCACATCTTCCAGCCTCCCCATAGGCTATTGTAAATATGATTTAAAAATACAAGTATCTAGTGTTAAACACATAAATATAAACTTTCTTGCCATTGTGTTCTGTGTACTTTAAATAGATAACCAAAATACTGATCTGATCAGTATACCGATAATGTCACAAGCCAAGAATGTATTTTCCTGTAACCCCACTCTATTTGTTTATGGGAGAATCACCATAAACCTATCATCTTCTCTTGATAAACACTTTGAGAAATCTTTCACTTCTCAAAAAGAAAAAAAAAATCCACTTTGAATAATGCATTTTCTCTGTAAAGCACCTCATACCGTGGAGACGCTGCAAGCAAGCTAGGCAGAAGGCCCCCGAGTTTCTGCAGCACTTTTTCACTGGTCAGTCGCAGTACTTTTTCTTACGAGACCAATGATTTCCTCAGTCCTGTTGTCTGCTGTATACTTTTAATTAAAGTGAGGGGGTTGATGGTGGCAGGACTGTTTGTAAATGTCAGCCCTGGAGTTCTAAAATGCCCTGCTTGCCGATGCTTCATAGGGCACACAAGTGCTTAGTTCTCTAGTGTGGCAGAGCTGTCTGTGGGTGTTAAGTGCGCGCCTCAGTAGGTGTTCCCAGGTGTCCTTTCCCACGTCTTTGAAGTAGTTCTAAAAAGGCAGTGAGAAATGAGTGAAGATAGAATAACCCACACTCAGAATAAAACTGTCATTGTATCTGCTTAGGAATCAATCACTCATTTAGGGGTGCTCAGTAGATCCTCCTTGCTCCCTTTTTTCCCTAAAGCTTTGTCTTCGTTTTAATCTGGGTTATTGTTTCATGTCCAAATTCGTCTAAGGGTCAATTTCATAATAAGCTCTGATTTAGGGTAGTTCCAACTTGAGATGTACAATAGTTAGTCTACTCTTGAGATAAAAAAAATAATAAATGGCTAAATTTTTGTTGGTGTTGTAGGAATCATTACAAGTTAACGTGTGCATATATTATGAGTAAACATAGTTAAGCAAGTTTCTGTTGTTTCTCTTTTTTACAGTATTCTTTAATGTGCCTTTAAAATTGTATGGTGTGTAGTGTTAGCTCCACAGAGTCCTTGTGCATTTGTGTATGTGTCCATACGCCAGAAAACCTTTTTGGAGGTTACAGAATAATTGCCAGCCTACTTCTCTTGCAACTTCATGCTATAAATTGCAAGGATTTAGAAGTGTGGCCTTACAGAGTTAGTTATTTCTTCATATAATTGGGCTACGAGAAGGTTATTCTCTGTCACAATAAAAATTAATATTCCCTTTCTTTGGGGGATTAATTTCTAAATTTGAAGACTCTGGGTCAGAGTTGGCTGGGCTATTTCACTGAAATTTCAGCCCCTAAGAAACAAAAATAGGTTTTGGAATAGTTTCTAGGTCACTGGCACAGAAAGCTGGCAAAAAGCTATAACTTACTTTGGATAGTCCTAGTTAGCACCATTCCATCAGTACAGGCTGTTCTTTTAAGCCTGTGACTCAAGTTTAGGAGAAAATAAAATGTAGGGATCCCCAAATTCTTACTCTTATAAAGTTCAGGCTTTGATTCTCCTATAGTTTAGTAGGGCCCCTGACTTGGGGGAAGGGAGACATATTTAATCAGGTGTCAGTTCTGTATTTCACCTTATTAAACTGTCCACATTCATCTTTTATTTTAGCTTTTATTCCAGTTGTGGATCAGACAGTAGAGGCTGTGGTTATACTGAAAAACATGCAGACTTGGGAGGTGATAGTTCCCAGCTATCATTAGTGTAGACTGACCTTGGTCAAATAATGTAAGCTTTCTAAACCTCTATCTTCATCTGTAAAACAATTAATATCTACCTCACAGACTTAACAATGAATAAAAATTATTTATTTGTCTGCTGTGTGCCTGAGTGTGTGTGCCTGACCCTATAAATTTTGATAGTGTTGTTATTCCCATAAAGAATACAAGGCTTAAAAAATTTGGTCCGTTTCCTAAGGTCATGGAGTAGACCCTATCAAGAGTCTGATTCTTCCAATTTAGTGCATAGCCATTAGAACATGGTGCTTCTCATAGTCACCACATCTGAAAGTACTCAGTACTTTATAGGGATTCAGTGTAAGTTCTCCTCTCCTCTTGACAGAGTAAATCATGTGGTTTATTAACTGAACTCTAGCTTTTTATGTGCAAATGATCTATGCATTATCACACAATTTCTGATTTACTGAGGAAGCTTTAATAACTGCTTTATTAATTAAGACCCCTGTCCATGATTTTTCATAGCTGCAGCTCTAGAAGAACCCATAGAACCTTCCAGGCATCATCTCATTAGCTCTTGCTGCCCCTTCTTAATAATGGAGCTTCTTGGCCATGAATAGAGAGCCCAGAGACCTCTCTAGTGACAGGGAGAAGGAAAATGTTCAAGCTCATGACAGCTGGACTGCCCAATCTCAGGTTTACATTGAGAAGGGAAGTGTACCTTTGAAACCAATTGTGAAGTTTTAAAGTGTGAAACACATACTGTGTAAGACTGAAGAGGATGATTTCCATTGAGTTCCATGAAAAAAGATCTGGATGTGGGTAGCCACATTGACTATATTCTTTCAAAAGTGTTCTTCTAATGGAGCTACTCTTGAATATCACAGAGTAAATGAAAGTTATAGAAGCCTGTATTTTTTTTCTGGTTGAGTTTTTTTTTTTCTGTTGGAGAAGCATGATATTTTTCTCATGATTTTTGTATCTTAGATTATGTTGACAGTGTCAGATCCCCAGAGATGTGGTGACATCATCCTGCCTGATTACAAAAATATTTGAATGGCTGGGCTTAGAAACCCACCATTACTTCTTATGATCTTCAGTAAGTACGTGTTGGTCACATGAAATGGGAATGCACTAGATCCTTAATTAAACCTTCAGCCATACTGAAATTCCCATTCTGGAAAGTGGCAGCCCCAGGCCCCAACACAGAGGAGCTCTGCACTATCTCATTTCCCCTTTGGCAAACCCTTCACCTTTGCAAGGCCTGCCCTGACCTTGTCTTGAGCTACAATTGGAAGAGAGAGAGAGACTTGAAAAGCAAGGAGTTCTTGTTCTTTTGGTCCTGACTCAAAGAATGCTATAAATAGAAGGGGCCTGGAGCTCCCATCCTACACTATGATTCTCTTTGGACAGACTAAACATTTGACCCTACTGAGAATACAACTTCTATTTAATCAAAAGGCAGTACGGCTGCTATTAAATCAAAAGGCTTATTCTTATTAGAAATTATTTCAATTCCAGAGATAAATGGCTAAGGCCCTTTTCTCCTGCTGATTGAGATTCTTTGTCGTCGTTAATAGAGCCCTAATTACTAAGACCGTGGCCTAACTTTGGTTCGCTGGCTTACAACTGCTCAAATAACAGTTCCAGCTGTGGAATAAATATAGATGACCACCTTATGTCAAATGTCAGCCTTTTAAAATGTGTTTGGATATATAATGTTTCTTACTAATTTAATTTTGATAAAATAGGATGTAACAGTCCGTTGCTTCTGGTGCTTCTGAGTTGCAAGAATGGGTATGAAGGGATGAGACAAGATGCCCTACATTCAGCGCTCCACAGGAAACACACACAAACCCACAACTTGGTCTCTCTACCTCGCTATTTACCAGGTTTACATGAAAACAAGCAAGGCACACCTTTTCACAGACACCCTCTATTTGTGATTGGGAGGCAGAGTGGCTTAGTGGTTAAGCACATGGGCCTTGGAGTCGGACCTGGCTTTGGATCCCCAGCCTCCAGTTATAGTGGAGGGGCCTTGGGCAGGTTAACCTACCCTTCTTCCTTTAGCCTCAGCTTCGCCGTCTGTTACATGAAAATAGTAACACGAACCAGAGGCTCAAATGAGATAAAGTATGTAAAATACTGGATGCAGGCTCTGATAGTTCTCAATTATTACCATATTTACATGATTTCTTTCCCTTTAGGCCAACCACTACCTAGAACTGTGCCAGCCCCCCACCCTGCACTTTAGGAAGCATTTCTTTGCAGAAAGGTAAACTTCTGGTTTCTTGTAATTGGTCAGACCCTCAGGCTCTGGCTGATTGGGTTCCCAGATGACTGGATGGCTTGCACTCTTTTTTGAGCTTTCCTTAAATAATACCTTAATTGTTAGCTCAAGAGGATGTTGACCAGTCTCTACCAGTCTCCCCTAAATCTTCCCTGCCGGCAGCCCAGGACATTTGAGGAGCTACAGAGCACTTTCCTCTGGGTGTTGAGAGATGTAAGGGCAAGAACTGGAGAAGCAGGGCCTGTGCTTGCCAGGTCCAGACATTTGCTCTCTTATTTGCTCCCAGTGCATCGCTGTAGGGTAGCAGAATTGGGATTTTTTACCCTCCCCACTTCTACAGCGGAGGAAACAGGCCTGGGAGCTTTGCAAGGCGAGACAGAAGTTGAGGCCAAACCATCTAACCTCCCCCGGTCAGTGCTCTCTGCACCTGGCTGCTGTCGCCTCAGCATCAGAGGCCAAGAAAGGAGAGACACAGACGCCAGTGTCACTGACACCTGGGGCTGTCCCCATCATGACTGGTGTCATGGAGCGGCATCTCTGAAGCTCTGCAGTTGGAGAAGAAGCAGAAAGACCTCACCGCTGGGCCCCTCCTGTCCAGTCCCACCCTGCAGTCTGCCCAGCGTACCCGCTGCCCTCGCAGTTCCTCAAGCTGAAACCAGAGGACCATCCCCTCTGCCGGAGCAGGATGTGACCTCCACTAGGCAAAGCACATCTATTTGATCTTGAACAAAAGGCTGCAATGGTGTCTAAAATGACAGCTCCCCGGCGGTGATGTCATGGTGTTTTGTTTGTCTCCATGGAATGCGGGGATCTGATTTCAGTCGTGAAGAAAAATGGTCTGGGGAAAAAAAATTACTTCATTCGGAAAATTCCGAGAAGCCATAAATACGGTTTGCAGCTGATGAAAGCACATTCACAGGCAGACAATGGCTTTGGGATGGAAGCAGAGCCCTCTGGAGAGGCCAAGCCCTTCACCCCCACCCACTGCCACCAGCAGTCCTGCTTCTCCGGGGCTTCTGGCAAGACTGAGAGCAATTCCTCTGTCCGCTGAGGAGATGCTCCGTTCCCCAGTGGCAAGTTGGCTGGGGACAGATTTTCCCTGGTTCTCATCTGAAATTACCTCCTGCCCAGTTCATCCCTGGAGCATCTGGCACAGTTGCGTCCACCTCCCCTGTCCTAAATGATTGACCTGCATTTCTGAGTTCTGAAAGCAAATTAAAAATAACATTTTGTTTTGTTGTTTTCATTTCTTATTCACTTTCTAGCCTTGCAATCTCTTGTGAATCCTTTTCACTTTGCATATTCTTTTCTTTTTTTTCCTACAGTTGGCACAGTGAGAAAGGGGAGAAAACAGAAGATGAAATGCTATTTTGCTTTTCATGAGAAATTTAAGAGTATAATTCCTAGTCCAGATCCTCAGCCCTGAGTCAGGAAGGAGTCACCACTGCCAGGAAAGACCAGAGGCAGAGAGCTTAGAACCAGGGGCAAGTTTTCAAGTGCTCTGCCTCCCTCTCCCCCTCCCTGCCTCAAGAATATAAAAACAATATGGCGAGATTATAGAATTTCGGGAGATCAGAGAAAGTTTCCCTAACCTAGCCCTTCCTTCCATCATTGTGTCTTCCTGGTGCCAGGTCCCTAGGTCACTGAGCCTCTCATTCTGTATTGTCTGTTCCCCTGCCCCCAGCTTTGCAGCGCCCTTCTCTAGGGGCCTGGCCTCCGAGAAGTCCATGGTGTTTCCAGGCCATGGGAGTTGGTTTTTCTTGCAACTCACTACAGCCTTTGATTTCCATCCACAGATTGGTTGCTAGAGAAAAGCCCTTTGCATTTAGTCCTGAGAAGAGGAAGCCCTTCTCTTTGGCCTATGGCTTGGTTGCCAGCCCACACAGGTCTGCCCCAAGTATCTCAGCCCACCAGCTGCCCCATCTGCAGGTCTGAGCTGGGCCATCGTGGCATGGACACTGTCCCATGCCTGGCAGGCACCTCCTGGCTCCCACCTCCACCCTGTTAGCCTCAGTGACCCACCAGGCTGCAGGTTCATGCTCTTGAAAGGAGAGCTTGAAAGGAGAACCTTAGTTCGTGCTCTTGAAAGGAGAGCAGGTACAAGTTCAATGTCAGAGGAATCTCAGGAGGAGACTGCATATGTCCTTTGTGGGGGCTTTCAGCCCCTCGGCCACAGCATCACCAAATGATAGAGGAATAAAAACAAAGCCAAAGCTTCTTCAAATGTCCCCATTAACCCAATTAGTCAAATCCTGAAGGGGAATTTGTCTTAATGGAATTTGACTATATCTCAGTAGAACTTGAAATTAAAAAACCATCAGTTAACATTTAGGAAATGTGGATTTTTCAAGCTCCTGGGATTTGATTTCTAGATACGTGTAGTTTTTCCTCATAGATCAGTGTTGCCCCATAAAATAGAATACAAACCAACCGAGTAATTTTAAATTATCTAGTTGCCACATTTTTAAAAAGCAGTAAGAAGTAGTTGAACTTAATTTTAATAGTATATTTTATTTAACCCAATATATCCAAAATAGTAATGTGGAGTCGATATTAAAAATTAT
The DNA here is from genome assembly GCF_018350215.1 of Panthera leo. Taxonomy (NCBI): domain Eukaryota; kingdom Metazoa; phylum Chordata; class Mammalia; order Carnivora; family Felidae; genus Panthera; species Panthera leo. The sequence goes on along the minus strand of NC_056695.1, from coordinate 46,449,312 downwards.
TAATGAGATATTGTATATTCTTTTTGGTACTACCTTATTTTGGACTGGCCACATTTCAAGCCACAGTAGCAGCTTCTGTGCTGGATGATGCAGTTGTAGACAAGTGTCATCTGTCCTGGCAGTGGCTCTGAGAACACAGCTGTAGCCCAGCAAACCAGAGGCCCACATCTGTTTGAGACCATAGGGTATGACCAAATCAGTGCAGGAGCCCATTAGAAAGTAAGTGCTATGGAAACAAAAGAAAAATAGAGCAAGGTAAGGGAATAAGTGCTGATGGTGGGTCAAGTTGCAGTATTAAAGAGAGTAGGTCAGTAGCACATCTGTATGCTAAGAGTTGAAGAAGGTGAGAAAGTTGGCCAGTAGAGCATCCTGATAGGACAGCTAGAGCAAAGACCCTCAGGTGTGCAGGCATACGCCTGGTGTGTTTGGGAAATAGCAAAGATACCAGTGTGTCTGGAGAGGAATGAGCAAGGGGGAGAATATTAAGAGATGAAATCACAGAGGTAAGGTGATGGGGGGCTAGATCATGTAGGGCCTTCAAGGCCATTGCAAGGACATTGCTTTTATTCTGAGAGGGAATCACTACAGAACTTTGATGTGATCTGACTTGAATTTTAACAAGGTCACTCTAGTTGCTGTGTTGAGAACAGAGTGTAGGAAGGCAAGAGTGGAACTAGGAGGACCAGTTAGTTTATTTCCAACAAGATGATGATGGTTGGACCAAGGCTGTAGTAGTGAAAATGACAAAGAATACACGCCTTATGGATGTATTTTCAAGGTAAAGCCAATGGAGTAGGAGAAAAAGAATAGTCCAGTATGACTCCTAGGTTTTTGGTTTGCATAAACGGTGAGATGTCAGGACCATCTGCGGAGATAGAAGAGGCTGCAGGTGGGCAGGTTTATGGGAGAAGATCAAGGGTTCAGTTTTTTTTTTTTATGTTTATTCATTTTTGAGAGACAGAGACAGAGTGTCAACAGGAGTGGGGCAGGGAAAGAGAGGGAGACACAATCCAAAGCAGGTTCTAGGCTCTGAGCCATCAGCATAGAGCCCGACGCGGGGCTCGAACTCACGAACCATGAGATCATGACCTGAGCCGAAGTCGGACACCTAATCGACTGAGCCACTCAGGCACCCCAGGGGGTTCAATTTTAAACATGTTTACTGTAAGAGGTCTGTTTGACATCCAAATAGAAGGGTCAAGTAGGCAGTTGGAATTATGAGGCTAGAATTTGGGAGCGAGGCCTGGGCTTGAGGTACAGATTTGGGAATTCTCAGCATATGGATAGAATTTAAAGCCCTAAGATGCAATGAAATCAAACCATCTGAGTGCACACAGGAAGAGCATCCCAAGGCCCTCCAACAGTAGATGGTTGGGAAGATGGGGAGAACCAAAGAAAGACACTGGGGAAGACTAATCAGAGATGGAAGGAAAACCAGGAGACTATTGTGCCCTGGAAACCAGAGGAAGAGAGAGATTCAAGGAAAAAAATGTGAACTGTATGGGATGTTCTGGCAGGTCAGGTCAGATGTGAGAGATGAGAACTGACCGGTGGGTCTAACAACAACATGGAGGTCACTTTAGTCCTGAGGAGAACAGTTCCATGCGCCAGGGGAACGAAAGCCTGACTGGTGTGGATGTAAGAGAATCTGGGGCAGAACTGCAGACAGTAAGTATAGATAACTCCTTCAGGAGCCTTGCAAAACAGTAGCTGGCAGGGTAAGTGGGAGCAAGAGGAAGCTTTTTTAAAAAATCAACTTTATTGAGGAATAATTTAAATTTGAAGCATGCAGTTAAATGAGTTTTGACAAATGTATACACCCATGTAATCACAACAATCAAGATATATAACACTTCCGTCACCCCAGAAATTCCCTTGTGCCCCTTTATGGTCAATCTCTCCCACCCCCTCCTCCCAAACCCAGCCCCAGGCAACCACTGTTCTACTTTTTATCACTGAGCTTTGTTTCGCCTTTTCTAGAATTTTGTACAAATTGAATCATACAGGATGTACTCCTATGCCTGGCTTCTTTTGCTCTGCATGTATCATAGTTCCTTCCTTTATATCACTGAGTAGTATCCTGTTGTACAGCTATACCACAATTTGACTACTCATCCACTTGTTGTCAGACATTTAAGTTGTTTCTAGTTTGGGGCTATTATGATTAAAGATGCCATGAACATTTGTATACAAGTCTTTGTGTGGACATAAATTTCACTTCTCTTGAGTAAATTTCTAGGAGTAGAATTACTGGGTCATATAGTAATGTATGTTCAATTTTATAAGAAACTACCAAAATGTTTTCTAAAGTGTAATTTTACACCCTCACCAATGATGTATGAGTTCCAGTTGCTTCACAGATTTACCAACACTTGATATTGTCAGTCTTTAAATTGTAGATGAAGATTTTTTTTTTTTTTTTTTTTTTTTTTTTTTTTTTTTTACAGGGGTTGAGTGGATAGACTTGATTTCAGAATAGCTTTAGATTCCCAGACAAGTCTCAAAGACAGAACAGAGAACTCTGGTGCATCCTTTGCCCAGCTTTACCCAATGTTACCTTCTTATGGCACCATAGTATATTTGTCACAACTAAGAGACTGACGTTGACATTATACAAGTAGCCCCTCTACAGTCTCTAACCGTATTTTACCAGTTTTCTCACTCATGGCCTTTCTCTGGCCCAGGAGGCCACGTTGGGTCAGGCCTCAGTCTCTCCAGTCTGTGGCCCTCTCTCCATCTTTCCTTGTTTTTAATGCCTTTTCAGTTTTGAAGAGTACTGGTCAGATATTTCATGGAATGTCCATCAATTTGAGTTTATCTGAGCTTTTCTTATGATTCAGCTGGGGCGATAGGATTTGGAGGAAGAACACCCCAGAGGTGAAGTGCCCTTCACATTAGATCACATCAGGGGCACATGACAGCAACATGGCTTATCACTGGTAATGTTACCCTCATCACTTGGTTAACATGGTGTCTGTCAGGTGTCTTCCCTATAAAGTTACTCTTTTTCCCTTTCCGTGCTCTACTTTCTGGAAGCCAGTCACTGAGTCCAGCCCACCCTCAGGGAAAGGGGATTTAAGTTCCAGCTCCTGGAGGGGGTGGCATCACATGTATTACTTGGAACTCTTCTCTAGGGCAGATTTCCCCTTCTTTATTTACTTGGTTGAATCATTTTTACAGAGAAAGCTTTCTTTATATTTTAATTTTTTGTTTATTTTAGAAAGAAAGAGAGAGCACAAGACGGGGAGAGAGGCAGAGGGAGAAGGAGAGAATCTCAATCAGGCTCCATGTTCAGCCCAGAGCCCAACACGGGGCTTGATCCCACGGTCCTGGGATCATGACCTGAGCCGAAATCATGAGTTAGATGCTCAACCAACTGAGCCACCCAGGCTCTCCAAAAACCTTCTTTTTAAACGATGGGGAAATAACAGCACATTTGTATGTTGGTGGAGCCAAATATTGTGAGAGTTTCTTTGATTTTTTTCAGCAAGTGTTAACAAATTTTTCATCATTAGAGTCCCCACCAGGCCTTTTCTCGTGTCATTTTAAACGTCACTTTTACCCATTATTCAGTTTCTTTAGGCTCCATTGGAAGTCAGAGGACCTGTAGAGGTCCGGGCAGAGTTTTCATAGATGGCCCAGGCATTAGGTCCGGTCATCCAGCAAACCCCTCAGTGCTTACGGAAGGATGGCCCCTCTCCCCAGCCCTCACCTTCCCGCCTTCTCCTTCCTCAGCCCACAGGATCCCAGACAGGACGGGGATTCCAGAGCTGGGGAAGAGCCCGTGTTTTCCTTGGGTAGGAAGGAGCCAGACATCTGTCATGAGGAACTGTGTAGCCAGGGCCGTCTGGCGGGGACTGTGGGAGCTGACAGTGGCTGAGGGGAGGGTTCTAGGGGAAGGAAGAAGCAGATGGAGCTGCTTGGCTCCAACTCAGAATCCAGAACAGTGGGCTCTGTTTCTTCTGTCCCCTCATTGGGAGGACAGAGCTCTGAGGACAACAACCAAGGCTCTGAGCCCTGGCAAGGAGCTCCAAGGAGAGCCAAGTCTGAGTACCCCAGGGAAGCGGGGATGAGATATGAAGGACTTTGGAGGTTCAGGTCAGAAACTCAGTGGTGGAAGAGACAGCCCAGGACAGAGAGGCCCGCGACAGGCCCTGGAAGGGACTTGGGCCACTGCCAGCCAGCTTATCAGCCCCACTTCCCCACCCCCACCCCCAATCCCTACACAGGGAGACTCTCATCTGGCCTCCAACTGGGGAACCCCAGGCCCACATGCCTGGGCCCGCAGGGTGTGGGGGTGGTGGACAGAGGAGTGGTGACAGAGGTGACCTATTCTGGGCGACAGAAATGATCTCCAGGCATGTATTTTGCAGAGGCTAGCAGTATGGTGTCTATATAGATCTATATATTTGTAGATGAATCAATCCATACCCTGCTGTGACACCAGAAGAACGGCCACCATAAAAGAAGGTGGTAAATTCCCTCTCATTCAGAGAATACCGCTGTCTTCTCAACCAGCTGCCCACGGGTTTCTCATCAAGATAGTAATTCATTGTACAAGGAAGGGAACTTACCGTGTGGAAATTCCCGCTTCCTCCGGATAACAGAATGCGCAGTGTTAACCTTGGTGAGTAAGAATCTCCCTGTCCCCCACCACCCCAAAGGCAGCTCTTCTCTGTGGAAGGCTGCAGCCACTCGAGGCCTTATCCAAACCCTCTGCACAGGTCTGAAAACTGCCCAGGACAGACCTCAGGGTGAGCTCAAAAGAACCCATAACCCCATTGGTCGAAGCAGACGTGATAATGTTCTTCCTGCCCAGCATCTCCTTCTTGTGAGGGCAGCACAAGGCTTTTCCTTTGGGGCAGCAGCTCTTCCCCGTCTGTTCATGTGCCTCCACGGGCCCAGGCCTGGCCCAGCGCAGCGGCGCATTTCTCTGGCTGCAGGGATGGACACAGGCTGAGCCAGTCGGAGTCGACTTTGGCAAGCACTGCTAGACTGGGGGCCGGGGCGGAAACTGCCCGACGACGGAGCTGATGCCGAGGGCAGGAAAGCTAAGGGGCGGACAGAGTCCTGACTGAATCCTCGGAGCGCTTGGCTCCAGCTGGTCTTGTCAGTTACAGACCAAGCAAATTTCTTTTTCCCTCCCTCCCTCTCCTCCTCCTTGTCTTCCTCCTCCTGCCTTTTTCTCTCTCTTCTCCCGTTTATTTTGGCTCGGTCCAGTTTGTGGTTTTTATCTCTTGCACTAAAATTGTTTCAACAAATATCCTCACGGCATCTCTCCCTCACGTGCCTGCCGGGGACACAACCACCGACCCCCACACAACCCCGGCCTCTCACCCAACAGTGTTTGAGAAAGGCTTAAGCTCTGGTTTTTCACGGGTGCCACAGGGCTACTGTGGGAAACATCCCATGGTTCCCCAAAGGGGGACAGCCCCTTTTGTCCCCTACAGCATAAATGAGAATGTATTTTTAAAACTGAATCCATGTATCTTCCTGTTAAACAAGAACTTCTTGTTTTTTAATTAGAGAAAGGGGGGATATTATTCCTAATGCACCTACCATGAGGATTTTAGCATATTTCCTTACAAATGTTTCCCCAGTACACATTTCCTTGGGTCTAGCCCTGGTGCTTCACTGTCAGCAGCAGCAGTAGCAGCAGCAGCAGTCAGGTAATGTCATTAGCATTTCTCTCTCACTGTGGTTTTTCATGGTCTCTGTTTTCAACAGCTTCCCTACTCAAAGGTCCAGTCATGAGACTGGAAAGCAAGTAACTCACCTAGAACCAGGTGAGCCCTCTTGTCTAGGAGGGAGCTGTTACTGTAATTAACCATGCTTCTACCATTTTCGGGAATCTGGCCTTCATCACCCGGAGTTTTATACTGATGCCTGGGTCGGACCCCTAGGGAGTCTGCGTCAGTAGATCTGGGGTGGGTTCCAGGAATCTGTATTTCTGAGCAGTTGCCAGATGATACCAATGCTGCAGACTTCAATACACGCAGGACTCACCTGGGAGCTAAAATGCATTTGCTATTCGGGTGATTCGTGGACCCATTCAAGTTTGAGAGCCCTGACTTTCAACTTAATAGTCACTTACTAAACACTAATTCATGCCTCTGTGGTTTTTCAGAAGCCTACCTTTCTCTTCTTGGGGGCCAAGTTTCCGAGTGGGGTATGACCTACAGCTTCACACCTAAAGCCCCTGGGAACCCCCAATGTCACATCACCTAAAATGGGAAACGTCAGCACAAGGTTTCTTCCACTCTTGTGTTATAACCTTCCTCCAGCTGGTTACAGATTAAGGGGCAGGCTGCGGAGGATTGGAGGCTCAGTTCAGTTTCATATTTACTGAGTGTGGGGGACTGTGTCAGGGGCTACAAAAATAAATACAACATGGTTCCCATCCTCTAGGAGCTAGTGGATAATGGGGAGGTGAACATAAAATAAATAAACGCTTGTAAGCTGAGAAGCAGCAGGGTAGAGGAAGGCAGTGTTCCCTGGGAGTCCAGAGTAGGGGCACTCAGCCAGTCTTAGGGACAGGGAGGCTGAGTCGAGTAGGATTTAGCAGTTAGCCAGGTGAAGGAGCGTGGGAAAGGCATCCTCAGCATGAGGAACAGTGAAGGCAAGGAAGCATGAGACATCCAGGTGCTGGCAGGTGTGGGATGGTGAGAAATGGAGCTGGGGGAGGGGAGGGGGTGTGGTGAGGTGGGCCAGGTGCAGACCACTTGAGCTGAAATGACGATTTAAATTTTTTTTTTAACATTTATTTATTTTTGAGACAGAGGGAGACACAGCATGAACGGGGGAGGGGCAGAGAGAGAGGGAAACACAGAATCGGAAGCAGGCTCCAGGCTCTGAACCGTCAGCCCAGAGCCCGACGCGGGGCTCGAACTCACGGACCGCGAGATCGTGACCTGAGCTGAAGTCGGACGCTTAACCGACTGAGCCACCCAGGCGCCCCTGAAAAGACGATTTAGAACCTCCCAGATCTCTGGTCCTCCAGCCCGCGAGCCGGACCTGGAACCAGCCTAGGACTATTGGAGGGTTTTCAACCAGTCCACTAAGTGGCATGACTTGGTTTCTCTTGTTGCTTATAATCTCACCTCAAAGGCAGCAAGTTTGGTCAATAATCACCCAAGCCTCATTGAGGCCTGCACATACCTGGCCACTGCAAGACTTCCTCAATGGCTCCTGTAGCCAGAACCACATATCTGTCTAAGGAGGAGGATAATGTGTTTAGGTCAGGTTGCTGGTAATAGGGAACCATATAGCAGTGAGTTAATTCAAATCCTGCCATATTTTCTCCAGAAAACAGTCCAGTGTTCATATGGGGGCCCTGTGGTCAAACTCAGGCACTTCTGGCATTTGAATCCATTATCCTTGACTGCCTTGCTACTCGGAGTGTGGCCTGGTGCCCAACAGTGTCAGCATCGTTGCGAACTTGTTCGAAATACAGAAAGGGGTCTGTTCCAGACCCGCTGAACCACAGCCTGCCTTATAATCAATCCCCAAGTGACTTATTCAAATACCTGTAATTGAACAAGTTGGCCTATACTCACTGCAGCGAGGGAGACTGCACTCCTTGGGTAACTGTGGACCATCTCAGTTAAAAAGGGGTTTGAAGGCGCCTGGGTGGTTCAGTCAGTTAAGCGTCCGACTTCAGCTCAGGTCACGATCTCGCGGTCCGTGAGTTCGAGCCCCGCGTCAGGCTCTGGGCTGACGGCTCAGAGCCTGCTTCCAATTCTGTGTCTCCCGCTCTCTCTGACCCTCCCCCGTTCATGCTCTGTCTCTCTCTGTCTCAAAAATAAATAAACATTAAAAAAAAAAAAATTAAAAAAATAAATAAATAAGAAGGGGTTTGATACGACTGGCAGGGCTTGGGGTTTGGTTAGGTGAATTTAGGGAGAGCCCAAGAAATCAGGCATTTGTTCTGGAGTGAATGCTCTCAGGAAATGGGACAATTCTATGACTGAATATCTTCATAACTCTTACCTATAAAGAAGGTAGACCAGATACAGGTTACACGTGTAATTGGTAAAGAAGCAGCCATCACTCATATTAGCAAGGAGTAGAAGGTGTTTAGTATTTTGTGGTGGTTTTTGTCTGTGCTTAAATAAAATTACGAGGCAGGCTGTTTTGACTCACCTCGTCGCAATTGCAGAGTGACCTTGACTGATGGCATTCTGTGAGATTGTTTATGTTCAATGAGAAAACATCTAGGCCAGCTTCAAACAAGATTAATGCCTAGCTGTAAGTGTCAGGCCCGTTTCCAGATGTCAGGATCTGCTTTCTCCTTTCTCACTATTTAGGATGGAGAGTCAGTGTTTTAGAGTGTGGTTTCCTTATTCAAGGTTGTCTCGTGGCCCAATATGGTTGCTGGAGCACCAGCAATCCTATTAGTGTTCCAGGGACAGGAAGCAGGGGAAGGGAGAATCAAGAGCACATTTCCCAGCTCCCTGTAAGGAGCTTTTAGGAAACCCCATCCAACTCCTTCCATTTATACCTCATCGGCCATCCCTAGTTTCAAGAGCACAGGGAAATGTAGACTTTTATCTAGCTATGTTGCTGCCCCTCTCCAAATTAGGTCGTTTGGTAGGGCAGAAGGGGAAATTGGGTCTAGAATAGGCTATTGGTAGTCTCTCTCTCTCTCTCAGACAAGGAAGACTGGGCTTAAGAATGGGGAAATTCTGGGCCCTGGGGGGCAGCAAGATTTTATCTTCCCCTCTTTATCAGTATTTAACATTCCAACAACCAGAGCAAGCCAGTCATAGTAAAACAGAATCAGGGTCTCTCCAGTGTCTGCAAGAAATTCTTGTTAAAGGTAGAATTTGCTTCTCAAGTCTTCCACACCACCTGCTGGGAGAGCAGGAGCGATGTGAATGTACCAGCCAGAAGAGGGGCCCCCACGGCCACGGATGGGAGAGCCGTTGGCATGAGACCTGCACCTGTGAGCAGAGTCCATCTCATCTCCTCTGTTAGAAGGCTGTATCCCAGCCCTGGGGAGATGAACAGCAGGAAGAGGGGGGAGAGAACCACTTAAAATGAGGTATGGGAGCTAATAAGACGGAGGCATCCCTTCTCTTTCCTTCCATGAACTAGCATAGCAGCTGGGAATCCCAAAGGTCACTGGCCTGTATGCACAGTAGGGTCGCACTGACGCCCAGGTCACATGACTCACCCCCACCCCCGTCACACACACAACCTCCACCTTAAGTAGACCTTCACTCCCTTCAGGGTGGCCCCAGTCATTTCCCAGAAGCTCCACAGGGACCCCCTCACACGTGCCCTTGGCTGTATGCCAGCTGTCTGCTACATTGCCTCCTTTGACACACATCGGCTGAGCACCTTCAAGCACCCAAGCCCTGTGGTAGACACCAGCGATTCAGGCGTCAGTGAGATACATCGTTATCCCGGAGAGCTGACAGCTTGTTGCAGAGGACGCACAATGATCCCGAACACATAAATCACAAATTGCGGAGAAGCTGTATTAGAGAAGAAACCCAGCGGACCAGCAGGTGATAGGGTGTTCCTTGAAAATACCCCCAAGCAGCCAGGCGTGTTCCCACTTCAGGGCACAGCTGCTGTGCTTTCTGCCAGGAACAAGTTTTCCCCTACAATCCCCATGACTCACTCCCTCGCTTCCTTCAGGTCTTTGTTCAAATGTCACCTTCTCAAATGCTGCCTTCCCCGATGCCCACCCCCATCCTCTGCTCTCCCCAGTTCCTGGCCTCACTCTGTTTTCTCCACTAACACTTTAACACTTTGTTCCACAAGATCCAGGGGTTTTGTCTGTTTGGCCTCCGTCACCAGTGTCTCCAAATATATGCGATCGGCCTTCAGTGAATGTGTGTTGAGTGAATGAATGAGTGAAAAGCTAGCACAAGAACCGGGCAGTCGGGGAGGGCCCCTCGTGCCCTGCTGACCAGGAAGCTGATGAAGCACGAGAGAAGGTGATTTATGTTTTATCACTAGTCCTCTGGCTATTTGAGGCAGAATGGCTCGGAAAGAACTGAGTGTGGAAGAGGGGAGGGGGACAAGGTAGAAGGCCACTGCAGTGGCCGAGGCAGGGAGATCAGGGGGACGGGGCGCTGGAGGAGAGTGGGCGGTGGGGAGCCGCTTGGGAGGTGGAGCAGAGAAGACTTGGACTTGCACACCTGGGCTCTGGAGCCATGGTCTCTGCGGCTTGAGTTGGGGCAGATGGGAGGACGAAGGAGTACGGGGCAAGTCAAGCGGCCCCCTCTCCAACTCTGCCCCATCGTGGACCTCTGGAGCCCCGAAGCAGCTTGCAGAGAGTCTCAGCGTGGCTGCAAGGGTGTGCCACCCGGGAAGGGATGTGGCCCCGCCCAGCTGGGCCTTGACCCCTGCCGAGTCCTTGGGGAGCCTGGGGCTTGCCGGTTACACGAAGAGCAAGGGGTGTGCCCACCCCCGCCTCTGGGAAACTTGTGCTCAAGCCCTGCTGGGGTGCGTCGGGATGGGAGGGGAACAGACCTGCCCTTTCCCACCCCCTCTCTCCTCTGCAGCACCCACTGCTCCAACCTGACCTACCTGGCTCAGCTGACTAAAGTGTCCACAGGGGTGAGATGCAAGTAATTAACTAGCAGAAGCTCTGAAGCTCCCCAGATAATGATCGGCCCCGCAGACACCCGTGTCAAACCCTATCCATAGAGTTGGAAGGAGGAGGAGGGTCAGGCTCCCCAGAATCCTGAACCCAGCAGGTGACAGACACCCAGAGTCCAGTCCAGCACCCTTCTCCAAGGGCTCTGTCCCCACTGCCAAGGCTACCAAGAGTGGCCCCTGACGAGCCCATGGGCCACCAAACCATGCCCGGTCTCTTCGAGGTTTGCACCTTCTCAGTGTCCCCCACTTGCCCTCCTGTTCCCACCTTCCCATTCCCCAGACATACTCTGATCCCATCCCCACTCTGCCTCCTCCACGAAGTCACCCCTGGCTGCCTCGCCTTCTTTGTGTTTCTTTCCTGGGTTCTTTATCGTCTGCATCCTTATTTCGGCACTTGGGGCTGTTGTGTTTCATCCGCTGGCTTTTTAATTCCTATAGGCTGAAGGGTACGTTTTACATGCCCACAGAGTGGTGGTGGTGAGAGCACAGAACTACAGCAGACCGAAGGTGCGTTCCGGTCCCACCCGCTACTCTGTGACCTTGGGCAAGGAACTTCTCTGTGCCTCGTTCATAAAGAGGCTACTCATGGCCACTTGAGAGGTTCCTGGAAGAATTAAATGGAACGCTCTTTGCAAAGAACCCAGCCTGGTGTCTTGTGCTCAGTAGAGACTCCACACATGCCAGCTATTATTCCAGTATGACAAATCTCCATATCTGACATTGCACCAGGCATTCAGTAGGAGCCCAGTAAGTGCTCAGTGGCTACATGTGCTCAAGCTCTGTCTCTAGTTGCTTCACATGGATTATACATCAGAACATTTGTTTCCATTTCTCTATAGACTCGGATCAACACTGCAAGACTCCAAAAGCACAAGGCTGATCTCTCATTTCCTTAGAGCCTGAGTCAGCAAAGAGACAACAGGTCAAGTTCACAGATAAGTGTAGAAATTGACCTTGGACCCCTCTCAAGGGGCGGAGAGAAACTTTCTCACAAAAATGTTTGCTATTCCTCCCATCCTTTTCCTCACAGACATCCCCAAAGCAAGAGCAGTCTCTGGGGAACCCTCTCCTTCAAAGACAGATCCCATGTGACCTGTTGCAGTGACTGAGGCTCTATCGAAGACTGGTGTGGTCACCATGACCCCTCCCTTATTGACCTTCAGGCCTCCAGGTCCTGGACCCAACATTTTACATACATATGTCTCCTGTCACAAAAACCTCATTCTACAGGTGAGGAGACTGAGGATTGGCAAGGTTAAGAAACTTGCTCAAGGTCACACAGCTGGTGAGTAGCAGAACCAAGATGTCCACTCAGTTTGACCTCTACCAGTCCATGCTCCTGCCTCTGGGCCACTCCCTTTTGAAGTGAGGCAGTCACTGGCCTAGAATCTGGGCCAAGTGATAGACCCTCCTGCTGGAACCTCAGTCTCATCCCTTCCTAGACAGAGGGAGGAACGGCCACCCTCCCACTGCCCAGGTGAGGGCTTTTGGATGGGGGCAGGAAGAGAGTAAAAGGTAAAAAAAAAACAAAACTCATTTATGGCTAACCAGATTTCTGTCTTGCAGCAATTTATATCCATTTCCCCTAATTTAGGCAACTCTGAATACGAGAAAAGCATTCAGCCGTTTGAAGAATGCTATTCAACTCATGACAAAGAACAATTCTTTTGAATCTGTGAGAATTTTCTGGAAGTCACATGTCATTTTCACTTTCACCTATTAAAATTGAAGCTTACATTCAGCTTTTTAAAAAACTCCTCAGTTTGCAGAGGCAGCCAGCAGCCAGTGGCGCAGGCCGGGTCTCGGGCCCTTGCCAGAGGTCGTCACTCTCTGGAAGCACCGACCAGCTCAGCAGACCACAGCCTTGGGCTCAGACATGAACTGACCTTGAAAGAAAGAAAGACCTGCACAAAGATCATAATGAACCAACAGAAAATATTCAACATCCGTCATTATCTCCACTTACGTGGGGCTTGGGAGCGGGATGTGGCACATTCCAAGAGCTGCTTTAGGGAAAACCAAGCCACGAGGAGATGGCATTCCTGGGCTGGATGGGAGCCTGAGGCCTGGATGGGGCCTGCTTTCTGCACATCTGCTTCCCTCATAAGGGATCCCTGACTCCCAGGCTCTGCCAGGCGGAAAGCAAACCAGCCCTGGGCTAGGGGCCAGAGCAAGGACTTACCTGGAAGAGACATCTGCTAAGCAATTTGACCAAAAGCAAACGCTGCTAGTTTAATGATCATAATTTCCTACAGCAGGTTCCCCCAGCACCTCCGCTATCGTGTTAGTGGAATCATTTTTCAATTTACTAGGTACAGAGCAGACCCAGTGCACAGGGCCAGGCCAAGGGTGTGTGTGCGTGTGCGTGTGCGTGTGCGTGTGTGTGTGTGAAAAATGCCTGCGTTTTTCAGGAGTGAGGATATTTGCATAACACAGATATCTTTGCAGATACCAGACAAACAGGAAGTTTCAGAACTGATGCCATTTCCTTTCGCTGTGAATCAGCAGCCTCTCTCTTCTCACACAGAAATGGTGAAAATCACAGGGTCCAGCCCTGGAACATGAAGTGCGAGAGAAGAGCACGAAAGCATCAGAAGTCACCTTCTCTGGTGGGGTGCTTCCCTGGGCGCCTACCTGCACTCCTCAGGCCATCCCCTTCCAGCTACCCAGCTTCCTGGAGCGCTTCAAGATATGTTTGGATGCCCACCCTAAACACATTAGCAAAACAGTCTTCATCCACACAACCTATGTTATACCAGTGCTTGGGATGGGGCCCAACCGGCTCTAGGGGGACCTCCCTCGTCCTTGTTCCCGGCCCCAGGACTGTATCCCAGAGGAGCTCTGTGAAGTAACACGCCCTGGATGTGGCACCAGAAAACCTGGGCTCAGATCCCTGCTCCAACCAGAGAGGGGCCCTGGGCAAGCCACTTTCCCCTACGAGCCTCAGTTTCCCTATCAGTTACGTGGGACTGATAGTGGCTCCCTGCACGTTTGGGGCTAATGATACAAGCGCAAGGCAAGAAATATAAGGCGGCAAATAAAAGCACAGGATTTGGAGTCGGATATCTGAGTGCAAAACCCAGCTCCAGTGTGTACTAGGCCATGATGCTTGGGGCAAATTGCCTAACTTTGCCAAATGTTAATTTGCCCAGTTATAAAATGGAGGTAACGACAGTCTGTTGAGAGGATTCAGAGATATGACCACCTTGCGCAGAGCAGAGTCTGGCTCACAGGAAATTCTCAACAACACGAACCAGTTTTCCTGCTGCCCCGGCCCCCCCCACCGCCTCCCCCCCGGCAGCACTCCTCCTTCCTCCAGCGCCTCCAGGTGCTGTAAGATCCCGGAGGTGGAGACCACTGCATGCCTCGCTGGTGAGGGTCCAGCACCTGGCTTAGCCCGTAATCAATCAGCTGAATGAATGAATGGATGCTCCTGGTGCGTAGCAGGTGCTGAGGAAATCTATCTGTATAAAATAAATTTATACCAAAGCCACAGACCAACTCCCGCCCTCTCCGTTTTTGAAATTCCTAAAAGGGGGGCAGTAGAGAACAGTGATGACAAACATCCGGGGCTTAGACAGCAGTCAGGTCTGGCGTGTCCTTTAATTTTCCGCTCTGAACCTAATTAGGAGGTAGACGAATGTGTCAGGTAAGTCCCAGCTTCACGACCCGGGAAGATGATTCTCAAACTTGACTTTCTTTTCAAGATTACAGGCCTTGCGTCTGGTATCCCTCTTGCCCCATTTCTCTTGGTTTCCTCCTTAGGTCTAATGGCCTTTTCTTGTTGAAGAGCTGGTGCCTCTGAAGTCCAGCCAGCTCCCCGTCCCCAGCCTCTTGGAGGACAGCGAGCCACACCCCACTGACTTACCAGCCTGCAGGGGTGCAGGGGTGCGACAGGCTGGTGTCTGCAAGAGGACAGCACGCTCACCCCAACATTTGCTCTGGGGCACGGCCGTTCAGCTCTCGCCTCGTGCCCTCTGTGCCAGGATAGTGCTCACTGGCCACTCCTCCGAGAGTGAGTCCAGGATGCCGTGGACGTACAGCCTGAGTGCCCAGGTCTGGAGTCAAACAATCTGGCTTTGCACGCAGACTCTGCATGGACAAGCCATCTGATCTGCTACCTCTCTCAACCTCAGTTTCCCAATCTGTACAACGGAGACCAGTGCTAGAGCACTGGGTGATGCAACATTTAATAGCTAGCTTTGGCGCCAACCTATTAAGTGAATCCAGCCAGTACCAGGTTATACCTGCTAAATATTAGCTCTGCTCATTTCTACTGCAGAGGTGGGTATGGCTCCAGGCACACCGTAAACACTCTAAGCACTAGCCACTACTTTGACTACTTTTAAGTTTTGCTCGTGTCACGTAGTTCCCAGTGGAGGGACGTTCAGAGGTGGGATGGCCCTGGAGAGGCCCGGTCTTTGCCATCTCCCAGGTTGACTAAGGCCCTCCTGCCTTCCATTGCTCGCCAGAACCTTACGGGACTGCTGGGGATGGGACAGGACCTTGGGATGTTGTCTGCCTAATGTGAGTCATGGTGCCTCCCCATGGTGCTCATGGCAGGAGTTCTTTTCCCCATGAACACTCTTTGCGAATCTTTATTACAGCAACAAAAGAGCCAAATAGCTGGTGGTCCAGTCCCGGGATGAGCACTGCATGTCGTATGTAAGCCAATCGGACAATAAATTATATTCATAAAAAAACATTTATGGTATAAGCCAAGCCAGTGTGTGGCTAACCTATCACACGCTGGGGTCCCTCGCCCTGTCTTGGAAGGAAAAAATCCAGACGTGTCACTACATAGGATCTGTGTCAGAAGGCCAGAGTCCCTTTTCCTCATGTTTTGGACCAGTTTTTAAAAAGGAGTTCCCAGGACATTAGGAGCATGGAGGCAGCCCTCCCCCACAGCAGGAGTTGAAGCTCAGGCATCCCCAGGTCTGCTTCCTGTGCCCCAATAATACAAAGGGAGAAACATCAAGGACGCTGGGCCCAGCTGGCCAGAGTCTAGAGGTCATGTCTGTCCCCAGGGAGAGCCCGCTGGAGTCCATGTCTGCTAAGGGCCAGGATAGCCGCTCACTCACGCTGGAGGCCTGTGACCCCCTGCCTGGGCTCTGATGGCCTGCTGGGCCCCTGCTGTGAGGAGTAAAAGTGGCCATCGATGTCCTGCAGACCCGGCAGTCCCACCATAGAATGGGCTGCTTGTCTATGAGGCCCTCTCCTGTCAGCTCATAAAAAATGGTCCTGTTGGAGGAGTGTGGAAGCTGGCCAGGGAGGGAGCTGACCGCACCTCAGAGCAGTGACTCTAGAAATGTCGCCTAGGTGATGGTTGCCCATCAAAGCCAGATAACAATGCAAACCCAAATGGGATTTTCTGGTAACTGTTTTATCAGCAGACTTTTTTTTTTTTTTTTAGAACTGCAACCTTTGTGAATAGGACTCCCAGGGAGAGTTTACCATGGGTTTTTCGAGCAACTGTATCTATCCTTTGCTATGTCATGACTATGAACAATATAACATAACATTGTAATCATAGAGCTACCATTTCCTGTCTATAAACTATGCTTCTATCCTGAGCAGGTATTTATACATGTTCTCTCCTTGTAGCTATTCCTTGCCAAACACCCATGAGAAAGGAGTTATAGTAACAATTCTTCTTCTTCTTATACTTTTCATTCTAGTTTTGTGTCATTATTAATAAAAAATTTCATTAATAAATGTAATAAATCAAGAAAATAATTAAATAAATAAATATTTATTAAATAAATAAAATTTATTTAATCAATAAATTAATACAATAAATTGTATTAATAAATGTTGTAATAAATACAACATTCATTAAGCTTTTTCAACATGCCAGGCATTGTGGTCATTGTCTTATAAGTGACATCTCACTCGTTCCCTCCAGAGCCACATAAAGTATGTACAATTATTACCCGTTTCATGGATGAGTAAGAGGAGACCTGGGACTCCAGCCCAGACCTGCTGCCCCTGGAGCCTGTGAGCTTCCAGCTGCCCAGCCCACCTCCCTTCTCAGCCCTGCTTGTCCTTCCTCCTCTCTGGCCAGCAGAGGCAAGGGCCACAGGGCTGCATAACCCACGCCCAGAGTGCGGGCAGCTGAATCAGCCAGACTCCAGAATGCAGCAGACCTGACTTTCCCAGCAGTCGGCGAAGACCAGTGGTAACTCTCCCGTTAGCACAAACAAGCTAGTCCAAATGACTTCTGAAGCTGCCAGGGCAATTCTGGATTGGCCACTCAGACTAACTGGATTTAGACTGTGGGGTTTGACATTCGAGCACAGAGGATGGAATAACATCAGCTGAAAGTACAGAGTTCCCATATACTCCCCCTGTCCCCAGCACCTTGCGTTAGCACAATACATTTGTCACACACAATGAACCGACCATTATTAACTACAGTCCCCAGTGTGCACTAAGGTTCACTCTTGGTGTACATTCCGTGAGTTCTGACCAATGTATAAAGACATGTGTCCACCTATACAGTATCCCACAGACTAGTTCCACTGCCCTAAAATTCCTCTGTGCTCTGTCTACTCGTCCCTCCCTCCTCTCTAACCCTTCACTGCCCAGCTCCTGCCCCAACCCCTGGCAGCCACGGATTTTTTTACTGCCTCCATAGTTTTTACCTTTGCTAGAATGTCACATAGTTGGAATTATGCATGTATGTAGCCTTTCCAGACTGGCTTCTTTCACTTAGTAATACGCATGTAAGTTTCCTCACATCTTTTTATGGCTACATAGCTCATTTCTTTTCATTGCCAAATACTATTCCACCGGCTGGATATACCACAGTTTATCCGTTCACCTGTTGAAGGACATCCTGGCTGCTTCCTGGTTTGGGCAATTATGAGTAAAGTCACCATAAACATCCACAGCCAGGTTTTTGTACGAAGTCTTCAAGGAGTGCAAATTGCTGGGTTGCATGGTAAGAGTATGTTGAGCTTTACAAATAATATTTTAAGCTTAATTTTTCTTCGGATGTTTTGTGTTTTAATGTGAGCGCTTAAGTTGTCCTGGGGATTTGCAGCTCTCCCAACAAGAGCAAGAGACCTCCCGAGTGCAAAGATCTAACAGTCTAGCCTCACCTCCTGTCCCCATCCCTCCCTTAGCCTCTCCATCACCGCCCCCCCAACTTGGGGAAGAGTGGGTGCACAGGACATCCCTGCTCTCAAACCCACCAGGCTGAAATTCCATGCAAAAGGCCTGGTTCACACCTTCTCTGGGGTAGGGAAGTAATTGTATGGCTTTTTACAAGCATGCAAGTTAAAATTCAGTTTCTGTTGAGTGTGCACAAAGATGCCGTTCATGTCAAGCTAAATCGTTTAGAATGTCGACAGAATTTAAAAGTAAAATTGTGGACTCATTCTGGAATATAATCGAACTCACTGTACACACATTACAAGATTCTTGAATTTTAATATATTTCATTTCTTTCTCTACCTCAATGCTCCTTTTCTCATTGAATTGCTCCTTCCTCTTCTTGACATACCTATCTCTGCTTTGGAAAATCACACTCATACTTTATTAGCTCAACAGGGCAAGAGGCTGGCCTTATTTCTCTTTGTAACACCTAAGTAAATATTTATTGAATGAATATTTCAGAGAAAAGTATCGTGGTTTTTTTCCCTCCAGTTTGGAAGTGTCTTTCCACTGAGTCAATCTTCACAAATGTGTACCCGTGAGCATGGTTGGAATGCCATGAACAGAGTGATTTAACGTGTGTTGAAATGTACTGTTTACTTCCTAGGGTTATAGAGTCTTGGAGGAGATAATCAAGGGCTTGCGTTCAACCTCAGGAGCGTGTCAAGGGTGTGTCACTGGAGTCGTGAGTACCCGCATCTCAGGCCTTTTTCACAAGTTCCTAGATAAGCCCCTTGCTGCTGCTCTCAGGGGCCTTTACACACAGTCCCTTGAGGCCTCATTGAGGCCAGCTGCTCCTGATCCCACTAAGGATCTCTGCATTGGTGCCTTTCAGGGACCAATTCATAGAGGAGCCCCTGCTGCCTTGGGCCACCACAGCTGCACTTCTCTGTAACCCATCAGCTCCTCCCTGGGTTTGCGTTCAGACCAAGCTCCTCAGAGGAAGCCTGCAGTGTTGGATTTCTTTGGCTGGTTTATTTGACTAACCTCTGGTTCCTTCCACTGAAGAAATGGGCCCTAATTTCCAGAGAGCATTTTGAAATGACCGTCACACTTAAAGTCTCTCCTCCAATTGTCTCAGGCGTGGCCCAGGAAGAGCCCTGAGACTCTCCCACCTCTGGAAAGGGTCAGCCCCCACCACACTCCATGCCTTGCTCGAGGGTCTCATTTCTTTTTAAATTACATTTTTTGTTGTTTATTTTTGAGAGAGAAAGAGACAGAATGTGAGTGGGGGAGGGGCAGAGAGAGGGAGACACAGAATTCGAAGCAGGCTCCAGGCTCTGAGCTGTCAACACAGAGCCCAATGCAGGGTTTGAACTCACGAACCGTGAGATCATGACCTGAGCCCAAGTCAGACGTTTAACCAACTGAGCCACCCAGACACCCCAACGGTCTTATTTCTCATGTCCCGGGGTCTTGACCATCAGCTCCAGAGTCCTCTACATGTATTCTCCAGAAACCCTAGGAGTGAGCTCTCATGGAAAGCAAAGTTTCTGTGGCCTCCTTCCCATTCCAGAATTCCTGTGGTGGGTATGCTGAATTGGCCCTGTTTTAGTGAGGGCAGGCTAAACCACCATAACAACCAGACCCCAAAATGCATCGACTCAAATACATTAGAAGTGTATCTCTAGATCATGTAACATTCCAGGATGGATATTCCAGATCAGGATGTAGCTCTATGCTGCAGGGTGATTCAAGGACCCAAGCTCCTTCTAGTTGTGGCCTCATCATCCCCCAAGGACTTTGAGCAAGTGGAAGGGGAACAAGAACATAAAGGAAGCGTGCTGCTGTCTCAAACGTTCCTCACACTCCATTGGCTGGAAGTCAGTTGGCCAGGCTTCAGCCACTCTTACCTTCAAGAGTGGGGCAACATTGCCTAGCTCTCACCCAGCAAGAAGGGGAGACTGGTTTTAGTGGGAAGCCCAAAGCCTCTGCTGCAGACCCCATCTTCTTCCCAAGTCTGCCCTCCCTTGCCTTCCTGTTCTCACCCCGTTTGTCACATTTGTAATGTGATGTGTTGAGAATTTATAACTCAGGAACTAATACAATCAAGAGGCAGCCACCTACTGCTTCTAAGGGCCAGATAATAGAATCTGCTCATTAAGGTTTCATCATCACAGTCTTAGCAACACGCGCCATATCCCAGCACTGGTCTCCATTAGCGTTCTTTGAGTTTTTATTTTGTTTATTTTAAAATTTATTGTCCATGCTGTTATTCATTATCCCCAGGCCTCACTGATGTGTACCAGCTCCAAGGGAAATAAAAACCAAACATTAGCAAACATCATCTCTGAGCACAAATACATTGCAGAGCTTTGTGCTCAGTATCAGTCTTGTGATATTAATCTTCAGATAATTTCTTAGGATCCCATTCAGATGCATTGGCTTTAATATTGTTAATGGAAAACAGGACCGGGCTTGGGGTTACCGACCTTGACATGAGGGTCCTGTAACCTCCACCCTCACCCCAGATGAGGCTGGTTCCTCCCACCTATCAAGGAACAAAAGAAGTCAAGTTGATTTAGGAAAGCATCAGACATTTATTGGAGGCCCTGTGGAATAATGTGAACTTTTGGCTTGGAGATGGGGGAGGGGCCAAGGAGGAAGGGAAGTTCAAATGTGGCGTCTTCAGAAACTGTATAGTGGTCCATGGGGATTTGTCTAGCTTATGGTGAGAGGCGTCCCAATTTTTTTATCACCTCAGTTTCCCATTTCTCTTCCTAATTGTTCACTGTGAGTGCCTCCCAGCCAGGATCTGCTTTCCACTGATAATCTATGGACTGACCTCGGCTTGTCCTGACACCCTCCCTTACTGTCTCATGGTTTAAGATCTGGCTGGTACTCTTTGGCAGTGACTTTGGTAAGCCCTCCCCCCCCCCCCCCCATTTCTCGGTTCAGCCCTCTCCACCTTGACAGTTAGTCTCCTGCCTGAATCTCTGCCCACAATTCCAGGTGAGAACCTCCCACTACTTCCCCTCCCCAGGTTGGCCCTCACGGGAGCCCGGGCCTCACCGCATCCGAGACCCCAGCATGTGGACACTTTTAGGTGCCATCCTCCTCCTCCTTGGCCCCTACTTCCGTCTGCAGTCTGCTGTGGGATTAGCTCATCTAGCTCAGGACCCCCATTATTGTCCTCCCCGCTCCACACATCCAGGAGGCTCCCCTGTGCTGCCTGAGCCTGGAGTCTTCACACAGGGAAGGAGGGGCATTCCTGCCTGAAAACCTTCCTTCCTGCTGCTTTCCCAGCCTGGAATTCCTGATCTGTCCCTTTTCATCAGGGCTCATCTTAACCCCACCAATGGCCTGATTCCACCATGGAGCCTCCTCTGATGAGGCTGAAGTGGATTTCTTGAGTTCTATGTCCTTCAGGACTCTTGAGTTGCGGTAGCTATTATCAGGCCCAGGTGAGAGGGCCTTAAATGGAGTCATCTACTCCAAAGGCAAAAACTCTAGATTTTCTGCAGGATGAAACTACTGGAATTATGCCAGATGCAATAAACTGCTCTCCCTGTTAGTTAATAGAAGCTTTTAGCCACAAAGTGGTGGGAGACGCACTTTGTCCTTGCAGTTGGGGAGCATGTAGAAATACCAGGTGTATCCACTCTTTAGTGGCTGTAGTTAAAACAAGTGATCACTTCCTCTGTCTTACGGATACAGTGTGGCCTTAGGAGGTTTGGGTGAAATTTTTACCGCAGGTGCCTCTGAAGACGAAAGGGTCTCCAAGTGTAGTCCTTGGAACGCCTGTGTGAGAGCCACCAGTGGCACTAATCAAAATGCAGATTCCTGGTCTCCTCCCCCAAGACTGGAGCCTCTGAAGGTGGGGCCCAGGAATCTGCATATTTATCAGCACTGTCAGTGGCTTGACCATGGTCAGCTGTTTGGCACAGGATGCTGGCACCCTGGCCCTTCCACCCTGAGGGCCTTGTGGCATACCCTGGGGATTCTGTGGCCTCCTGCGTTAGTAGCCGAGATTTGGCAGACCCACCACATAGCTCTAAGCCCAGACGCACCCCTGGTTTTGGCACACGACCCTATACCCTTTTGCCTAAGTTGGCAGTCTATAAATATTTGTTGAACTGAACTGGCACCCTTAAGGGTAGGGCTTTGACTTCTTTATTTCTTTGGGCCACATCCTGGCACATAGTCAGTACTCCTTCTATCCCTGATGGTAGGTTGATCGATGAGGTCACAGATCCAGGCCATATTTGCAAAAAAAATTGGAGAAGAGACAGCAGCTTTAGTTAACAGCAACCTCCCTGCTCCTCAGGATATTTCTAGAGGAAGAAGTTGTTTTGTTGATGTTTAAAATCCACAGATTCTCAGGTTCGCAGCTGGGCAGAGACCCCTGGTGTGACTCAGGAAAGAAGACATGAGTGCAGGTACCTTTTCCAAGGAAGAGCCGATACTGGTAAGTTCATGATGTTGACCTTGAGTGCCTTGACAGTGGCTTGGCCAAAAAGAACGTCTGTGTGCAGTTTTTAGTTTTTGTTTTCCGGGGTAAAGGCCATGTCAACATTCTTGGTGTGCTTCCTGGGTTTTCTCAGCTTAAAGGAAGGTGACAGAGCCCTTGAGGTATGCAGGGAAGGAACCTACCACTCATTGTGGTAGAGATCTGAATATGGCTAAGAGAAAATCTAAACTTTTTATGCGGGAACAATTTTAAGCCAAACACTAGAAGGAAATTGGAAAAGGCTTAAGTGAGCTCTCAGGCAATGAGCTAAGAGATAACCAAATATGAAGGGATTCTCGCAGCTAGAAAGATGCATGTACATACACATGGGGCTGAGTGGGAATTACTGGCCCATAAGGATTGTCCATGCTTGCAGAAAGCAAATTATCTTTATTAGTGTCTCAATCAATCAGCAAGTATTTACAGAGTAAAACTACAGGCCAGCCTCTTACTGGGCTACAAGAGGATTCATAACAAGCCCTTCCTCAAGGGTTTGCAATCTGGATGGAGAGCTAAGACAAGCCCTCTGGAAAGAGAGAACCACACAAAAGATCTCAAAAGTAAGCATGCCTGCCTAAACAGCTAGGAAAATTCTTGAAGTGAGGTATAGATTCTGAGTCTTACCTTGAATCTGAAATTCTTAAGTTTTCAGTATCTTGACTGCTTATATACATCAAATATACCTGTCTAATTGCAAGCAACAGAAACAAACTCTGGCCTGGTTCAAGAATAAAGGAAACAGGAAAAAAAAAAATCAGAGCTGGGAGGCTGCACTGGGACCCTGGCTCAGAAAATGGGTAGAAACAATGAGAAGCTGGGGAACAGGAAGCACCACCAGGTAACCCCACAGGAACAAGCTGGTGAGGACACCACTGTCACCACGGCAAGGCCTAGGATTCTAAGAGTTTCAATTCAAAGCCAGGGGCAGGAGTCCTGTGCCACATGCCCACATCCTAGCTGCAAGGGAGGCTGTAAAATAGAGTGGCTGGAAGGTTCTGATTTTTAGCAGGAGACAAACACTCATTCGTGAGGTGGGGGATTCCCCAAACATGGCTTCAGGGAAGCCAGAACAAATAGCAAATGTTCGCCACACCTTCCATATCTAGTACAGAAACAGAAAGCATGGATGTTAAAGAATAATCAGTTTTATTAACAACAACAACAAAAAGGAATACTGCAGAATAAGAATTGTGCTGATTATCAATACAATAAGACTCCACTCAGTGGGAGTTGGGGAAGTCTTAGTAGGAAGGGGGACCTTGATGGCTTTGGAGCATTGCGATAAATGGAGACGAGGTGGGGAGGATCCCCAGGTTGGGAAACTACCTAGAAGTCAAAGTTAGCTTGCCATAGGTGTGGGGGCAGGGAGAAGATGCCCTGGTGTCCCTACCATGTCATCCCTCTCCAGGCTCGAGATCCCACATGAGGAGACCCCACATCATCCACCTGTTGCAGTGTCTTCAGAATTGCCCAGAAGTCCAGTTTACCATTACAGAGAGTAGCATGCCCACCACTCCTTTCAGCAGATGAATGAGGAGGGCCCACATTTGACATCTGACTACATTATACCTGGACTAATGATGAGCTGGAATCAGTTGCTGCTAATTGCTCAGTGTTAAGCTGTTGTCAAAGTGCAAGGTGAACAGGTGAACAGAGATTACCAAAAATGGAAATAGTAATTGATTTTGCTTGTACGTAGTATCCTTCATAGTACTCCTTGCAGATAAAAACAACTATGGCCTCTTAGACCAATGGTTCCTAACATGGATAGTTACCAGGGCATCACCCAGTGAGTTTTTAAAAAATATTTCCCAGTCCATCCCAGATTAGTCCTAAATCAGGAATTCTATGAGGGGAGCTGGGAAATTCTGATTTTTTTTCAGTATATGAAATTTATTGTCAAATTGGTTTCCATATAACACCCAGTGCTCATCCCAAAATGTGCCCTCCTCAATACCCATCACCCACCCTCCCCTCCCTCCCACCCCTCATCAACTCTCAGTTTGTTCTCAGTTTTTAAGAGTCTCTTATGCTTTGGCTCTCTCCCACTCTAACCTCTTTTTTTTTTTCCTTCCCCTCCCCCATGGGTTTCTGTTAAGTTTCTCAGAATCCACATAAGAGTGAAAACATATGGTATCTGTCTTTCTCTGTATGGCTTATTTCACTTAGCATAACACTCTCCAGTTCCATCCACGTTGCTACAAAGGGCCATATTTCATTCTTTCTCATTGCCACGTAGTACTCCATTGTGTATATAAACCACAATTTCTTTATCCATTCATTAGTTGATGGACATTTAGGCTCTTTCCATAATTTGGCTATTGTTGAGAGTGCTGCTGTAAACATTGGGGTACAAGTGCCCCTATGCATCAGTACGATTTTTAAAGGCTTTCCATGATATTTGCATGATTATCCATGTTTGGAAACAGTGCCTGAAATATTTCAATATATCTCAAAGTTCCCACGTATATTCCTTTGGTTGTCTATGAATCTAAGACCCCTGTTCACTTTTTTCCCCCCACTTAACTCTATCCTCTACTCTTTTTTTCCCCCAACCTGTAAAAAAATTAAAAATCCAGAAAAGTTGAAAGAACTATACAGTGGTCACTCATATAGCCTTTATCTAGATTCTACACTTGTTACCACTTTGCTATATTTGCTTTATCACGTATCTATCCAAACATCCCTCCATCTTATCTTTGGTACATTTTTTTAATATGAAGTTTATTGTCAAACTGGTTTCCATACAACACTCAGTGCTCATCCCAACAGGTGCTCTCCTCAATGCCCATCACCCACTTTCCCCTCCCTCCCACCCCCATCAACCCTCAGTTTATTCTCAGTCTTTAAGAGTCTCTTATGGTTTGCCTCCCTCCCTCTCTAACTTTTTTTTTCCCCTTCCCCTCCCCCAGGGTCTTCTGTTAAATTTCTCAGGATCCACATAAGAGTGAAAACATATGGTATGTCTTTCTCTGTATGACTTATTTCACTTAGCAAAACATTCTCCAGTTCCATCCACATTGCTACAAAAGGCCAGATTTCATTCTTTCTCATTGCCAAGTAGTATTCCATTGTATATATAAGCTATAACTCCTTTATCCATTCATCAGCTGATGGACATTTAGGCTCTTTGTTACATTTCTAAGAGAGTTGCAGATCTCAGCATTCCTCGCCTATAAGCATTTTAGCCTGCAAATCATCAGCTAAAGTTCACTATTTGTAGATCTTTTTTTTTTTTCCAGGTAGAATTTACAAAAACTAAAATGCACAAATCTTAAATGTACCAACCAATGTGTTTTGACAAATGCATGTCCATGTGGAACCCAAAGCCTCGTCAAGATATGCGATATTTACGTTACCATAAAGAGTTCCAGATACCTCTTCCCACTAAATCTCTATCCCCACTCCCAGAACAGCAGCTATTCTGGAACTTCACATACATAAAATTGTACAGCACATATTCTTTTTTGTGTAAGGCTTTTGTCACTCAGCTAAAGATTCATCATTTTTTGCATTTATTATTAGTTTCTTATTGATTTTATTCCATTTGTATGAATATATCATAGTTTGTTCACTCATTCTCTTGATGATGGACATTTAGGTTGTTTCCCATTTTTAGCAATTATAAATAAAGCTGCTATGGATATTCTTGTATGAGGCTTTTGTGGAGATATGTTTTCATTTCTTTTAGGTGAACTCTTAGGAGTAGAATCACTGAGGCATAGGAGAGACATATGTTTAATTTTGTAAGAAACTGGCCAGATCTTTTTTCTAAAGTGTTTGAACTATTTTATACCTGCTAATAATGTATGAGAGTTCTGGTTACTTGGCATCCTTACAACATTTAGCATTTTCAGTCATCTTACTTTAAGCCATTTTGGTGGGTATGTAGTGGTATCTCATCGTGGTTTTAGTTTACATGTCCTTGGTGATTAATGACGTTGAACACTTTCTCACATGCTGGTTGGTTGGTGGTATATCTTCTTTTGTCCAGTATCTGTTCACGTCTTTTGCCTGTGTCTAATGGAGTTGTTTCTTTTACTTTTGAGGTTCAACTTGCCAATATTTAGTTAAGGATTTTTGCACCCATGTTCATGGAGAATATTGGTTTGTGTTTTACTTTTATTGTAATAGCTTTCCTTGGCTTTAGTATCAGGGTTATGATGATCTCATAGAATGAGTTCATTTTATAAATAGTGTTAATATATCTTTTTTGACCTTTATTACAATCTGCCTCTGAATTTACATTTATATTGTGCTTGTAGACAGCATAAAGGGGGTTCTTCCTTTTCTCTTTCCAGTCTGATAATTTTTTAATTTAATTGGAGCATTTTGATCGATTCATATTTAATGTAATTAATGTTTGATGTGGGTATTTGGTTTTTGTTTTTAGTTTGTCCGATCTATTTTTATTCCTTTGTTTCTCTTTCCTGCTCTCTTTGGAGTTAGCTGTGCTTGTTGGGGTGGGTGGTGGGGTGGGGTGTTTTGCTTTTTGTGGTTTTTTTTTAGAATTACATTTTAATTTATCTACTGGCTTTTTACCTATCCCTATTTGTATTTTTTTAACAAATGCTCTACAGATTGTAATAAATATCTTTAACTTAAAATAATCTACCTAGAGTCAACATTGTACCACTTCACAAAAATGTAAGAATTTGCAACCGTATGGTTTCGTTCATTGCCTTCATCTGTATGCTCTAGTTGTCATGTATATTACATGTTATATACTTTACAATACAATGTTATAAATTTTGCTGCAAATACTCATTTGTATTTTTAAAGATATTAAGAGAAAAATAGACTCTTACATGTGTCCACATACTTAGCATTTATAGTACCCATCATTCCTTTCTGATGATATGAGTTTCTAGCTGATATCATTTCCCTTTAGCATGAAAGAACTTTCTTTATTCATTTCTTATAGTTCAGCTCTGCTGATGACTAATTCTTCTTAGTTTTCATTTATATGAAACTATCTATTTCACCTTCATTTCAGGAAGTGTATTTTTCTGAATATGGAATTCTGGGTTGACAGGGGTTTTTTTGTCTTCCAACACTTTAGAGAGGATATACTGACTTCTGATCTCCACTTTTTCTGTCCTTCCCAAATGAACCAGCTGTCATATTATTAGTCTCCTGTTTGTAATATGCCATTTTTCTCTAGCTGATTTTCTCTTTATGTTTGATTTTGAGCTAAGATGGAGTTCATATCTACATGTGGCTTTCCTCATATTTATCCTGCTTGGGGTTTGCTTTATATTTTTGTATCTATAACATTATGTCTTTCATCAAATTTGAATTAATTTTGGCCATTATTTCTTCAAACATTTTTCCATGACTCATTTTCCCCTTTCCTTCTAGAAGATAGACTTCTTGATACTGTCCCACGGGTCTCTGATCACCTGTTCACTTTTTTAACCTCATTTCACTCTGTTCTTCAGATTGTTTAATTCCTGTTGATACATCATTGTGTTCACTGATACTTTCTTCTGTCATCTCCAATCTTCTATTGAGCCTATTCAGTGAATTTTTATTTAATATTGTATTTTTCAGTTCCAGAATTTCAAATTGTTTATTTTTTAAATAGTTTCTATTTATCTGCTAGGATTTCATATCTTTCATTGGTTGTGAACTTATTTTTCCTTACATTCTTTTTTTTTAACATGTATTTATTTATTTTGAGAGAGAGAAAGAAAGAGGTGGAGAGAGAGTGAGCAGGGGAGGGGCAGAGAGAGAGGAGAGGGAGAATCCCAAGCAGGCTCCACACTGTCAGAATAGCTGACTCAGGGCTTGATCTCACAAACCATGAGGTCATGACCTGAGCCAAAATCAAGAGTTGGACACTTAATTGACTGAGCCACCCAGGAGCCCCATTTACATTTCTGAGCATAATTATAATAGCTGCTTTAAAGACCTTGTCTGCCAGTTCCATTATCTGGACCATCTCAACGTCTGTCTCCATTCACTGCCTTTTCTCTTGAGTATGGGTTACAGTCTCTCTTCTTGAAACATCTAATGATTTTGAATTTGGTCATTGTGAATGATACATTGTACAAACTCTAGTTTCTGGTATGTTTTTCAGTAAAGTGTTGATTTTTATTATTGTTGTTTTAAGAAGCAACTAACTTGGTTGAACTCCAACTTCAAACTCCCCCTCCATTAGGCAGCAGCTGCATTTTTTGTTTTGTTCTTTTATTTATTTTTGAGAGAGAGAGCATGCACAAACAGGGGAGGGGCAGAGAGAGAGAAGGAGACACAGAATCTGAAGCAGGCTCCAGGCTCTGAGCTGTCATTACAGAGCCTGACACAGGGCTCGACCCACAAACTGTGAGATCATGACCTAAGCCAAAGTCAAATGCTCAACCGAGCCCTTGTTTGATTTTTCAGCCTTAGCTTAACTGCTTGGAGTTTGCCCTATACATATGTAGCTCAGGAGTCAGCCAGAGATTTGAGCAGAGTTTATATACAGAACTTGGGGTTCTCTCTCTTTGGCTCTATCCTTTCTAGGTTCCCCCCTCACTTTATAGCTGCGCTGGCAGCCCCAAATTCAGTTATCTGATTTCTCAAGCCAGTAAGATTTCCAGTTTGGGTCCAAATTACAGTTATTTTGCACACCTGACTGAGGTCTACCACTAGGTAAAACCCCATAAAACTTTAAAATATTTTAAAAGGAAGCTCCCCCATAGTCAATCTCTTCTTCCATGTGTCAACTCTCCTCTGGTTTCTGCTTATGATCATGCTCTAGTGCCTTCACACAGGTTTTTTTTTTATGCTTTGTCCAGAGTTTATCACTATCATCTGTGTAGAGCTGGCCTAATACAACTATTACACTTTTCTTGGAATGCAGAACTCTTTCTGCTGCTTTGAGTATTTTTAGAGACAGTTGCTGGGCAGTCATTTGGGGTTTTTTTTCTAGCAAGGCTGTAAAATGCAGTAGTAGTTAAGATCCTGGACTCTGCAGCTCAACTTCTTGGGTTCAAATCCCTGCTCTGACTACTGTAACTTTGTGCAAAATACTTGCCTTGACTGTGCCTCAGTTTCCTCACCTTTAAAAATAGGGGTTATCCTGAAGTATCTCCTAGGTTTGCTGTAAGGTTTAAATACATTAATATGTAAAGATCTTGGAGGAATACCTCTTTCATGGCAAATAATAGTTATGCCCACTTTGCTGGGTTTTATTGATATTATTTCACTTCTCATCTCAGTAAACTTTTTGGTGCACAGAGTTTTGGGCAAAGTTAATTATCATCATTTTACAGGTATGCAGATTGAAGATCTCAAAACTATAAATAGAAGTCAGAAATTATAGCTCCAGGCCTCTTGTTCTTTGCTAATTTACTCAGTTGCCATCTTCTCTCACTATTCACTACCCTGAATCCTTTAGTGAAATGAGCTTGCCCAGAAAAGTTATCATAGGTTTCATTCACTAGGCTGAGAGAACTCCCAGACCTCTTCTTAAATAAGGCATTCTGTTACGAAGCATTGTTGGCTTTTATTTATGTTTGAAGGGCTACAACATTCCCACTGCCTAAGAGAAAAAGCTTTTCTCTCAAAAGCTTTTCTCCTTGGCCACATACCCCAGCCTTGAGTTCATATTCTGAACCTACGACTTCTCCTAAGTGGTTGAGTTTATTATTAACAATGTCCTTTAAACCTTATCTAAACCTTGGCTGGTGCAGCTGGGGTGGCAAGGAGTGAGAGCTGGTATTTTCAATTGCTCAAGCCTGTACATCAGGAAGATTCTGGCACCTGCTCCACTCAGAGAGTTCCTCTCTAGTGCACCCCATCCTAAAACTCAAATTTTTAAAAAGCCATGAGGTGGGTTCCCTTTTTGAAAGGGGTCCTGGTAAAGCTGTGAGAGAAGGCTGATTTTGAAAAGGGCTTGGTTTCGTCAGGGTTACAAAGTCAGCCGGAGGCTGCCAGCAATGCATTTTTTAATCATTTGAATTCAAACGCATTTAGGCAGGCATCACCAATCTCTGTTCTGTTTTGACTGGTGCCTACAGGGAGTTGGGTTTGTAACCCTTGAATCAAGTTTGACCTAGGAGCATCTAGAAGAGTACAAGAAAACCTGGATTTTGGTCCAGAGACTGGCACCTGAGGAAGGGTCCAGAGACCGAAGAGCATCAGCACTACTGGATGCAATCCACTAAAGACACAGAAGCACAGGCCCCAAATTCCAGCCTACCAGTTCCAGGCCCAGCTGCTGTCACAAGCTATTTAGGCTCCTCGTTATGGTTATATAAGATCTAGTTGGAAAAATCCACCTGCATAGCCTAATTTTACATCTCAAAAACTCAAGTCTAGCACAGAGTTATTCGTAGGCAATTACCATAAAGAACTAACTTGGGTACTCTTGTGCAAGTCAGGAATGATTCAGTATTTAATGGAATGAAGTGAAGTTGATCTGGGCTCTTAGAACTTTGGAGGAGATTTTGGAAATCCAATGGGAGCTGCTAAAGCCACAGACCCAGGGTTGACCATTGCCTGCAGCCTCTCGGCCTCTGGTGGCCATGGTCCCCCTCCTCTCGGCCTCTTAGGCCATGGTCCCCCTCCTCAACTGAGACTCCACGTTGCTAGCCAGAGATATCTTCCTCAGGCACCATTTGATAGTGTCTCTTTCCTGCTCAAAATTCTCTTAGTGGCTCCAAGAGCCCTTAGAAGAAACCCAAGCTCAATGATGTCACCTATAGGGTCAGAGTCTTGGCCTCAAGTACCTCTGCAGTCAGAGCTGTTACTGCACCATTCTCTCCACTCCCTGACGTCAACCCTGCCCTCTGGCTACAGTCATAGATGTGTTGTACCTAGCTTTTGCCATGCTGGGTCCTCTGCTTGGGCCACTCGCTGTCTCCAAACCCCACACCCACTCTGTGAGTTTCCTATTGCTGCTCTAACAAATTACCACACAGTGGCTCAAAACGAGTTTATTCTCGTAGACTTCTACAGGCCAGAAGTCTGAGATCTGTTTCACTGGACTCAAGACAAGGTATTGATTGGGCTGGTTCCTTGTGGTGGCTCCAAGGAGAGACTCCATTTCTTTGCTTTTTTCAGCTTCTAGGGGCCCCACGGCTCCATCTTCAAAGCACATCACTCCAATCTCTGCCCTGTGGTCAGCTTACTTTCTCCTTGGCCAAAGTCAGCTCTCCTTTTGTATGCCTCTTATAAAGATACTTGTGATTACATTTGGGGCCTCTCAGATGACCCAGGATAACCTCTCATCTCAAGATACTTAACTTAATCACCCCTGCAAAGTACCCTTTGGCGTCTATAGAAGATAACACTCACAGGTTTTGGTGGTGAGGATGTGGACATGTTTGAGGTCCCACCAAACTGGCAAACCCCATCTGCCCTCCAGGTTCTGCTCAAACTTTACTCTGTTCCTCTAAGAGGTGTCCCTGATCCCCAAGGCCGTGTTCAGGAGTCAGGCTCCCTCATGAAGCACGTCACACATCAGATTGTAATTGCCTTGTTGTCTCCCTTCTCTCTCCTGTCAGTGGCTCTAGGGGATCTCATTCACCATTTTCCCCTCAGTATCCTCAAAATATGCTCAATATATATTTGCTCAATATATGTTTGCAGGGATGGAGTGCCCCTCTGGCTGATGACTCAAAGATGAACAGCCCTAATGAAGTGGGCACAAAGGTTCCCTGGTCAAGGTGTGAAGGGGCCTGAGGAAAGCAGGGCTGTAGCTAGATGTGCTGGTTGGACAGGTCGCATAAAGCCCAGGAGGTGCACCCCTTGTGTTTGGATTCTAGAGCTTTGCATAAGGTGTACAAGAGCCCAGCAGCAAGAGGCCCAGGATCCTCACTGCAGCTTTCCTGTTGCTTTGACCCCAGGGATGTGGCTCTTGGGAACAAGTACTCAGAGTCCAACTTCACTGCACCTCTGTGATGGTCTGTGACTGGCTCGTTTAGACATTGATTAACTTTTCAGGGAAACACAATCATTAGGCAAATTCCATCCACCTATCAGGGAAGATATAAACATGAGCAAATATTAACCTAGACACATGGGTTTACAGCCCACAGCTGCACACGGGTGGTGCCAGCTTGCGCCTGGGTCCGGGTAGCTATTTGGTTGAAGGGAGTGAAGCTGACAGTTATGTGCTTTCAATTTATGCCAACAGATATGGGAACATGACCGCCGGAATGTGGACTTATACACGGGCAAGGTTTACATATCAGCAAGAAACACAAACACACATCCCCCCCACCAAGGCTATATTCTATCACAGCTGCACATGTTTATTTCTGACAAGGCTAACCTAGTTTTAATTATTTATCCCAAAACTGGTAAGCCACTAAAAATGTCCTGCGGAATGGGGGTGCAAGAGGAAAGAAGTCTTAGTAACCTGAGACCTTGCTAGGGCAGGCATCCTGCCCTTAACTCCTACAGGCAGCAAGCTCAGTCTGTTTACTAGTGCACTCCTTTGACATGTGGTTGAGGTAGTGTGGGTGGGAGAGACTTTCCATGAGTTTCTTTGGGATGGAGACAGGGCTGGGGTGTCTTGTCAGCTCTCAAAAAGCATACGTCTCTTTGACACTGGAAAGGCCGAGATGGTGCAGGACTGACCACCCCTTCCATGGAGGCCACCAGGCCACTTCTGCCATCCCCACCCCCTTAGGTGTCTGAGGCTGGTGGTTGGACATTCTGGAACTCACTGTCAAAACACTGGTCCTATTGGAATACGAATATCTTTATTCCCTCAGCTGGCAGGCCCTACCTGCAGAATCTTTGACACTTTCTAGACAGTTCAGGGGACTTTATCTCTCCTTATGTCCCCGACAGGATCCTTTCCACCCTCAACTGTCCTCTCTCCCTTGCCCCTGCTCTGCATGTTTACTCTGTTACCTTTATTCTGTTTGCTCTGTTACCTCATCCATCTGGAGTCCTGCGCTTATCAGCATCCTGAGCACAAGAGAAGATGAGCACGAGAGGGAACCTACAATGAAAAAGATCTGTGCATTTGATTCTGACATGTCACATTCCTGGTGCCAGTTGGAAAACTGGGATTCTTTTTCCCTGTCATCAACCCCGACTTGACAGATAGCTTAGGGTCATGATCAAAAGCATGGATTTTGGAGTCAGACAGACCTGCGTTAGTGGTGGTATTGCCCTTTATAAGCTGTATGCCCTTGAGCCAGCTAGTCTGCCCAACTGCTCCTTGGTCTCCCTGTCTGCAAAATGGAATAATAGTGATACCTACCCCACAGGGTTGTTATGGGAACTAAATGAGACTATGCATGTAAAAGGCTTATGCAGTGAGTGATTGATAAACATCAGCTATTGCTACTATTGGCAATAATAGGATTGTGGGTAAAGTAAGGGCAACATATAGAACCTTTGGCTAGAGAATGCTGGTGAATCAACCGCTGCATCATCTCTGTCTTATATCAGGGTAGTTGGAAGTATTACGGAGGGTGGAAAACTTTTCCAAGAGGTCATGGAAGGCATGGTCATGTAGGATGGAATTCTGAGAGCCCACTCCCAAATATCTCCAGGATCTCTAAGTCAATGAGGAGAATCACATCTTGATCCTATATTGTTTTGTGGAGAGTCTGTAACCCTCCCCCTCCAACCAAAAGAACTCCAACAGAAACTGTCATAAGTAGGTTTAGTGCCAGAGGGAAAACGTTGAGCCACCCACTGGGGAGGAGCTGGGCCATCCAGCTTCATATTATAGGTCTGAGAAAAACAGAAAACAACTCCAGGACAGCTTTAATTCACTGAACCAGCAGCCTTCTGGGGTCAAAAGCTACTTCCCACAGCTATCAGGCCAGAACCTTTAAAGAAGGAACTACCCAGGGCTGAAGTAACCACAGATGGATCCCACTGGTTTTTGTGGTGGGTAATGTTTGTTTAACATTACGTCCAAATGTCTAGATTGCAAGACATATATGTTGGCACCAGAAAGTATTTATAAAATTCTTATTTGAACTCCATACTGGGTTGGGTACTGGGAGAAATCAAACTGAAACCAAACTGCTAGCCCCACCCTTGTAAAGAAGGGCTGGAACTGGTCCCAGGTTTCAAAAAAGTGGACAAGAAACCAAAAGAAGGGAATCATATGAGCAAGGAGGACTTGCCCGACTTTCTCAGCTGTTTTCCAGTTCCAGGAAAAAGGCTAAGTCGTGGACATGGCAAAGTAATCAGGGGCTTTATTAAGATCTGGTTTCCTAGGTAAGCCCAAGATAGTGAGAAAGCCCCCTCCCTGGGAACATTTGGCTCCTTTCCATTGCTAGGCATTTAATGACATATTCCGCTTAGCAACCTCCCTGTGAGTGTGGGAAGTGAATGCTCCACACCCCCCTCTTCCACCCCCCCCCAAAAAAAAAACTGTCTCTGCTGTGCTGGGTTACTTTTTCTTGGCTTTTCTACCAAACTTAAGCATTAATATCCTCTATTTGGCAATGACTTCCTGTTCTGGCAAAGAAGTAGAAATTGTTTTAATGGGGTTTTTGTCTGTTTGCTTTCTGGGTTGTATTTTTTTGGTTTTATTTTTCACCCCAGTGTTAGCTATAAATTTAGGTTTGTATTTTCAGGTTTGACCTTAGGTAGCAGGATAGAACACAGTTAGACCAGGCCAAGAGCTCCAGTAGCGAAACAGCTTAGGCCAACATTCACTTCACTTCTGGGTTCTCTGTCCATTGTCCAAAGAAGGGAAATGTCCATAAATGTCATCTTTGTGAAAAAAGGAGGTATAGATAAGAGAATTTCAGCTAGGGGCCTCTGTCAGCTAACTTCATCTCAACAAAGTCCAGCCTACATCTGGGCCTTTGGACAGCCACAAAACGTTTCTCCACATATTTACAAATACTATAAAATATATACATCTGTGCTTACATAGTAATGGAAAATCAGATAATTAAAACATTCTTGAGCACCTGAGCGGTTCAGTCGGTTGAGTGTCCAACTTCAGCTTAGGTTATGATTTCACAGTTCATGGGTTCAGGTCCCGTGTCAGGCTCTGTGCTGACAGCTCAGAGCCTGGAGCCTGCTTCCAATTCTGTGTCTCCCTCTCTCTCTGCCTCTCTCACACTCATGTTCTGTCTCTCTGTATCTGAAAAATAAAATAAAACATTAAAAAAATTTTTTTAATCTTAATATTGATTATTTCTAGAGGAATGGATTCATGAAATGGAGACGGTAGTTCAGATTTTACTTGATGTCTTTTACCTTTTTCTTTTTCCTGATGACTTTTTAAACTGCCTTTTCCCACAGCATATAATTACTATTATTATTTTAAAAAATCAGAGCACCTGGGTGGCTCAGTTGGTTAAGCATCCAACTTTGGCTCAGGTCATGATCTCACAGTTTGTGGGTTTAAGCCCCGCATTGGGCTCTGTACTGACAACTCAGAGACTGAAACCTGCTTCAAATCCTGTCTCCCTCTCTCTCTCTCTGCTCCTCCCCTGC
This sequence comes from Panthera leo, assembly GCF_018350215.1. NCBI lineage: Eukaryota > Metazoa > Chordata > Mammalia > Carnivora > Felidae > Panthera > Panthera leo. Next base: position 46,413,674 of record NC_056695.1, on the reverse strand, counting down.
TTGTTCTCTCTCTCTCTCTCTCTCTCTCTGTCTCTCTCTCTCTCTGTCTCTCTCTCTCTCTCTTTCAAAAATAAATAAATAAACATTTTTTGAAGTCATTTAAAAATGTTTTTAAGAAAAAAAGTGTTTCTCCACAAACATTAGTATGTTTGAAGCATCTGAAAAATCATTTATTCACAACTTACTATAACAGAGCTCTATGACTGAGAGGCTGTTATCTTTCAAATAGTCTATGAATTGCTTTCTTCCTTTGATGGATAAGAGGTAAAGAATCGGAAACTAGGCAGGATTCCATCTCACTGCCCACCCCCTCCACTTCTCACCAGTGATTAAACTATTCAGGCAAACTTTCTTAAGCAAACCAAAGATAAGTCTGAAATAGCTGATGTAATGGTGACCAGGTTTTTCCTTCCGGCAAATTAAGACAAGTTATTATGCTGTCAAATCTTCACCACTGAAGTCACTTCTCAATCTAGAACTTCTCTGTCAAAGAAATTGCAAAATTGGATCCACTTGGAGTGACATAAGAGAACAGAATATTTGACCAAAAAGATAGGATAGAAGAGTGAGTCTTTGCAGTCTGCTGAATGCGTACACAGAAAAATTTTTTTAGAGATACTTGGTTTTAAAAGGTTTCATTTGTGTGGATGGGGCATGTCAGGATATAAGGCTAGAGAATAGTATTCTAGAAATAGTGACTATCACTGGATGGTGTAAGTTCTCATGGGGACTCCCATTGAGCCTTGAGTAGGTGCTGTGAGACTCAGAGTGGGGGACTGGATATTTGGGGATGACAATAATCTTTGAATATTTGCTTCCATGTGCAGACATTGGAGGAGTCCCAGAAACCCTCTGGTGGGTCAGATGCAAAATACTCAATGGTTAGGGCTGTAGGCTCTGGTGTCAGCTGGGCTGGATTGGAGTCTTGGTTCCACCAGCCCTAGCAAATAATTTAATGTCTCACTTTCTTCATTTGTCAACTGGAAATTATTATATGACTTACATGCTTCAAGGGCCTTGAAAGGTCAAGGTGGTGGTGTATGCAAACATATTAGCATGGTGTCAGCCACAGATTACAAATGTACCTGACCTGGGTCTATACAATCTCCTGAAGACCATGTACAGGAGGGTGGCATCATTGGGAGGCTTATGTTCAAGTTCATACAGGCGTTAAAGACCAGGCTGAAGACTAAAGTCAGTATGCACGATTGCCCCTTCATTGTCTTTAAAGATGAGGTGCTTTTCAGATAGCAGTGATTTGGGGAGTTGGCAGGCTACCTAGAGTAAAAATATTAAAAGAAAAAAGTGCCACCAAATTTTAGTTAGTGGGTGGTACCAAAAATATCACAGAGATAAATCATTCTGCTTCACTATGGTTTCACACTGGGCATCCCCTACCATGGCTATAGGCTTCTAGAATAGGCAGACGGAAATATTTTATGTGCGTAAAACTCTCAAGTCATGCCCAATTTCCAAAGTCGTATTGTTTACTCCTACCATAGTATGTTTTAGGCCACCATCTGGTAAAAAGTTTGCAGTATAAATAAATTAATTCACTAATTCACAATTTGTTCAACAGTGGTTTATTAAGAACCCTACTATGTATAGTTCTAGGCAATAGGATTATTCCATCAATGAACAAATCCCTGTGCTTATTGAGTTTACTCCTAGTTGGAGACCAGCAGAGATTACCTAACTGGGCCGTTCTTTGGATTCTGTCATGGGCTAGTGGTGAATCATCTAAGCAAGAAGACCTCAAAGGCTCTGTGAACGGAATGATGGCCAGGCATTTGGAACCTGAATGGAAACTCCCAAAGTGGCTTCCTTGTGGGCAGCCATGCTCGAGGAACACTCGGCCTCTCTCTAGAAGCGAGAATGTGTGCCTTTCTCATAATAGGCTGCCTTTTTGAAATCAGGCTGAGGGAAACTCGTGTGGTCACATGGGGTTTACAAACCACCTCTTCACTGATCCATTTCCTGCAAAGTGGCTATTAGCTTAGCAATGTGAGAGGATAGGTCTAAGAGGAAAGTATGGGAGGCCTGGATCTTATAAGCAGGAAAGAAATTTGTGAAGTGCCAAGGTTTGAGACAAGAGATTCCTGCTGTTGCTGTGGCTGGTGATCTCAGGGCTCAGAGCGTCTGTGGGAAGGGGTGATGGAGTTAGCAGTTGGCTGCTGAATCCTTCAGGACCTTCTACTAAGAACCAGAGAGGCTGATTCTGGTCATTGAGCAGAAAGGAGTTTACGCAAAGGAAATTGGCTAGCTCACAGAAGCAACCTAAAGAACCAGTCTCATAGAACAGCATTCAAATCCTTGCTATAGAACCGCCCTGGTGAAGAGCTGCTGCTCTGCGGCTGCCCCACCAAGGAAAGAGGATACCAGGGCTAACACTCCTCTGGCACTACCTCTTCCCCGATTCTGCTAGAAGAAATCTCGGTTGCCATCCTTGACAGCAAGATGGGTTCCACCCAGAGCCTTTTTCTTTTCCTTCTTTCTTTCTTTCTTTTCTTTTCTTTTTTTCCCCAGGGCCTTTTTCTTTAAAGTTCTCCCTTCTAAGCCAAATGTAACTCTGATGGCTGGAATCCAGTTCAGATGCCTGTGCTCTAATTGCAAAGGACTTTGGGAACTGGTTTTCTGGATTCTTCCTGATGAAAGTAGGACTCATGAAGCTGGAATATCCCAAATAGAGCAAAGATGGGTTAAAATGTTGCTGGACAGCCAGGAAACACTGCAATTGTCTATGTCACTCAACCCCTTATCTAACCCAAGGCCAACATACACCACCCACCAATGTGAAGCACAGCGTCAACTACAATAATTCTCTGCCTAACACAATTCAGCTCTCCTTCAGGCAAGCTAAAAGGAAATAGGTATAGCTCAAACTCAGACAGGGGTGGGCCCTCAGAAGCAAAGCAAAACAAAACAAAAAAGCAAAAACATAATTGTAGCCATTTCATCTTTTACTGGAGAAAACTGGCAAGCAGTGTTTGAAGTATAAAATCTTCAGGGGGCATTAGTTTGGTAACTAAGGGATTACCAAGTACTCAATGGGTACCTCTCCTTTCTGGCCACCTTTCTCTTAGTCTCATGCAGGAGAGAGGAGCTACCCCAGAATCTTCTCTCCAGCTTCCTCTCCGGAGATAAAGGCTTTGGATTCTGGGTATCACATCTCTGGCAACAGGGCTGCCCCTTCATAAGGGCTCAGGATGCAGTTGTCCAGAGTGTCACATTATAGACTATAAGATGTGAGTGCTGACTTCTCTGTGTTGGGCAGTCCCTAGCCAGATAGGAAAGTTCCCCATCAGGGCTCAGAGTCTCCCAATTTCTCTCCACATCCATTTTCCCCTAAGCTGCCCTCTGGAAAAGGACTATAGTCAAGTGTGAAGGTCACGAATTCTTACCTGTTTACCTCGGAATCATGGCAGCCCTTGAAGTTCCCTCAGAGAGGGTGTCCTGTGACCCACTTTGAGGATGCTGCCCACAGTCTCTCAGGAACGGGTAGGGAAACTGGTACTAGAGCCCAGTTCTCTACTCTCCCATAATGACACCTCTTGTTCAAGGAAATTCATCTAATAGAGGACAGAGACTTAAGCCAAAGGGTTGAAACTCCTCTTGTGCAGTGTCGCTCACCTTTGAGCCTTCATGCTAAGGATTGCTGATTAAAAGTACAGCGTTCCAGGAAGCCACATTGCAGTAATGATGCAGTGAGTAGAGCAGGCAGTCCTGTGGCATCTGTACCTGGAAGAATGTCGGATGCCCTCCACTCGAAGGGAATCAAGACCCCAGGGCTGGAGGAAGAAGGGAGTCAGGTTGAGGTTCTTCAGAAACCTCAGTTTCCAGGTCTTCCCATCCTGACTGTGAAGCGTGTTCTTTTTCATTCCACACCTCCGGGGAAATGCCAGCCCTCTGTCCCACTGGCCAAGTTCAGTTTCTGTGACCATGATAGCTTAGCAAAGCATGTGCTAGAGGGGAAGAGTCTACGGGATTTCAAGTTTCCTCCTGTCTAAATTAAGGAATTGCACTACATGATCTTTAAAGCTCTGCTGGACCAGGCTCTGCCACTTGGGAGAATACTGGCGGGGGGTGGGGGGATTACTGTGGAGGAGACACTTTCGAACAGGCCTTGAGGAAACGTTCAGTCACAGCTTAGAAGCCTGGAAGCTGTGAGTGAATCTGAATTCTAACCAGTATCTAAAACAAGGCCAACAATCAAGACTCCAATGAGTTCAGATGACCTCTATGGTTGTTCCTCAAAACGGGAGGCGACTGTCCTGAAAGTCTGGGCTTAGGGAAGTCTGCCTTCATGCTGTCTGCACTCATCTTTGTCTGTTCAGCATCTACAGAGTGAAGAACAAAACACAGGGCTGCCACCTCACCTTGGGAATCTGCCAGACTTTCTTGTGGCTTTTCTACACCTGTTGCCCCAGATGTACCCCTTGATCCCATCACTCAGCTGAACAAACACCGCAAGTGTTAACTTAAATTTTCAGATAAGTTCCTTGATCTGGTTGCAAGACTAATGTCAACCCATGCAAAACTGTATTCTAATTACACTGAGGCTCTTACAGTCCAGTCACAGAGTAAGACCACGATACATGAAAAACAGTCCAGCCATCACAAGGCAACTCTATTTACCTTAAGTTCTTTATTTGTGCTTCTTGACCATCATGAAGGAGATAGATGTCTGGGCAACACTGCTCACAGCCCTCCTCTTCTCTTCCATCCATTTCCTTCTTACTCCAAACATGCTCCAGCTTCTCTTTCCTCTAAAATATTGGATGAAACCTCTCCAAAATAAATTGGGGTACCTGTTGTCCTTCTCCCCTTTTTGCTTTCTGCATTACAACAGCTCCTAAAAGCTTCTGGCAGCATAGAACCCTGGGGAGAGGCCAGGGAGGGCAGTGCTTACACACGAGGATAGTGGTTCTAGAACAGGATCTACTGTCTACTGAAGCAGATAAATGGTCATTCAACACACATTTGGGCCACTTCCTTGGGATCCACTTCCTTCTCATTTTGCAGAATGCTTAGAAGTTTCTAAACTTGTTGTAGCGCCTCAGGTAAAGACTAGAAGGTGGGATGACATCTGGGGACAGAGGTAGAAGAAATACAAATACCTGTGAAAGAAAACGGTGAGTCTTGGTGGGAATTATCAGTGTGAAGAGAAAACAGGAGCCAAGAATAGCAGCGGTATTGATTGGTTGGTCAGTCTGCACATCTGTTATGCTGAAGCAGGCTCAGTAAATAGTAACAATGGTGCTAGTATTTACTGTGTTGATTATGTGCCAGGTACTTTACGCAGAATGTTCCATTTGTTCCTCATGACGACTCTGTGAAGTACTCTCCCTCTGTTGAAGAGAGAGAATTTAAAGTCGGGGAGGTTAAACTATTTGTCCAAGGCCTCACGTGTTAGTAAGTGGCGGAGTTTGGAATTGAATCTGAGCAGTCTGATTCAGAGACCGTGCTTTTAACTTCCATGCGCGCTTTAGTGTTTCCCCACAGAGAGGCTCCATTTGGGAGCATGGAGAGAGGCAGATGCACAGAGACTCCGACAAGGTCACAGGCACATGGGCAGGACTGCTGTTTCCTGCACAGAGCAAGTTAGGAGGGGAAATCCCGCTTCTCCTAAGACACATTGCTACTGCTTTAGGAAATGCTGCACAGGCACTATTGTGGCGTGGGCCAATGGCGCAATAAACAACTCCAGGATACTAACAGCTTTGGTTTGTTCCCTGCCCACACGAACTCTAATGAGATGGTCCTGGTCAGGCAGCTCTCCTGGGCTTCTCCTCCACACAGCGACTCAGGGACCCGGGCCTCTGACCCTTCGTGCTACGAGGTGGGAAGAAAGCGAGGGAAGACATGCGGCTACTTAACCACTCAGCCAGAAAGTCCCACATCACTCCACCTCATATTTCACTGGCCAGAATGAATCCCCCAGGGCGGATTGGGGCTCAGAAATGTAGTCCCTGGATGGTTAGCTGTTTTTCAGCAGCAACTGTTCACTCTGGAAGGAGACCGTGACTCTCTAGGGGTCACTAGTCATTTCTGTCCCACACTTGACAAAAAGAGTGGAAAGTCATATGATAGCCTGGTACATGCTAGTGGATGGCTCCTGGATTTTGGCTGCTTGGGGACCAAGATGCTCTAGGGCCTTAGACAGGGTGCTTCTCTTAAGGAGTAGGCCCAGGAGGTCAAGCCCATTCCCTAGGCCCCAGTAGCCTGCTGAATCTTGGCCTAAGCACGTAAACTGGAGTCTGCCCTAGCATGTGGTCCGACGTCACTGACCAAAAGCAAAGGCAGCCTTGCTGGAGAACTGGTTTCTGAAAGCAAGACCATCCTTTCTGTGGGTTTAACTAGAATCAGTTATATGAGGTCACATGACATACAGAGCTTTTTAATAAGCTCCTACTGACAGGCCCCTCTAGGAGTCCGGGCAAGAAATATTGAATCCCAAGATCTAAATCCTCAGACTAAAGACATTTACAGAAAGAATTTGAATAAATGTGGCTGTCAGAAGGGAAAGGGGCCAGAAAAAAGGGTGGACAGATTCTGAGCAAAAAAAAAAAAAAAAAAAAATGAAACCACCAAGCTGTTCTCAGACTCATATTTCAAATTTAAGTTTTTATGTCTCCCCCCACCACCACCAAATTGTCATTAATTGTGGATTGTGCATCCCTTGGAAGTTTGTTAATATTATTAGTTTTGGAAAGGCGTTTCCTGCTTCTTTTCCATAGGCAACTGTTTATTTAGTCAGCTGGTTCTCATTTCTGAGCACAGTTTCAGTGGTCCAGCTAGAGGATAATGGGCCGAAACGTCTCGAATGAAACTTGGATAAATAAATAACTCTGATATTTGTTTTTCAGGAGTAGATGAATACAGTATTGAATCCACTGGGGTTAACCTGGCCCCTCTTTAGGAAAATGCCCCTGGATGGAAATATTGGCGGATTTGAAAACTTGAATTGTAGATTTTCTGAAACGCCAGCACTCTTTCTGTACATCTGACACTTTGTACTTGGAAAACAATCCATAACTATTCTTCAAAATACCCCTCAGAGGAAAACTGCAAAATTTCCCTTAGTTTCCAGATGAGGAAACAGGCTCTAGAAAGACAGGCATCTCTCCCAGGGTCACAGAAAGGGCATGAACTTGGAGATCACGGGCCCCGATTTCTCACCCAATTTCCCACTCTGGTCAATCTCACCTTCATGAGGCCACTTTTCCTACCAAACAGCCAAAAGGATGGGCTCACATAGACCTACTGAGTTGCTCTGAGACCTTTTAGAACAACTGTAGGAATTTCCACCTGAAATTAGTGCCCAGTGCCTTAGTCAGTGTTGTGTACATAAGCAGTCACATTAAAAAGCTTCCACAGAGGCTCCTGGCTGGCTCAGTCAGTTAAGCCTCTCACTCTTGATTTCAGCTCAGGCCATGATCCCACAGTTTGTGGAATCAAGCCCCACATCAGGCTCTGTGCTGACAGTGCAGAGCCTGCTTGGGAATCTCTCTCTCTCTCTCTCTCTCTCTCTCTCCCTCTCTCTGCCCCAGCCCCACTCATGTTTTCTCTCTCTCTCTCTCTCTCTCCCCCTCTCTCTCAAAAGAAATAAATGAACATTAAAAATCCTCCACAAAGCAAAGTTTTTCCTTGACTTGCAACCCTTCCTTACCCGCCAAGCTCACTCCATCCGCTTTACTCTCCTGTGGTCCCGTTGTCTCGTTGTCCGTCCGCTCTCATTCTCCCTCCCTCCATCTCCTGGCTCTCAGCATCCTCTGCTGTCCTCCTGCTGCCTCTCCCTTCCACACAGCCTTTCCTGGATAACCCACTCACAACTCTGCACAAGCACAGGCAGCTTGAGTGGATGGGCTCAGGCAGAGAGTGGCCTGGGGGCCCAAACTCCTGTGCGTGCCAGTGTCCAGGTGTGGGGCGTGCTGGCCAGAACAGGCTCAGCTGCTCCAGCAGTCTAGCAGGGCAGGAGGTCACAACCTCGGACATGGGAACAGATGGGACTCTGAAATACAGAGTTGATGTCAGAGACAGCCATAGAGCAGACATAGCTGTGGTGTCATGGAAAAGGGCACTCTGGACACACAATCAGAGAGCCTGCCTTCAGATCCTGCCCCGGACAATTTCCAGCTGTGTGACTTTGGACAAACTTCTCTGAACCTTGACTTCCTCATCTATAAAATGGAGGCTACAACAACATTAGCAAATACTTACGTGGCTCTTCATGTATCCCAGATGTCACTCTGAGCACTTTGCATATGTGAATTTATTCAGTCCTGACACCAGCACTCTGGAGTGCGTGCTATCGTGGGGTTCGTTGTACAGTTACAGAAATGGAGGCACAGACAGGTTGACCAACTTGCCCAAGATCTCCTGGCTTGCGGAGGCTGATCTGGGATTTGAACCCATGAAGACTGACTCCATTATCTCGTAGGGTGACTGTGAGGTAACCTGTAAAGCTCCTAGCTCAGTGCCTGGCATAGAGTAAGCACTCAATAAAGATTTGGAGATAAAGGAGGCTTGATGTGGGGGGCAGATATGGATGGGAGTCAGGACAAGACCAGCAAAGGGAAGAGGCTGAGCGGCACATGTGGAAGGACAGGCTGGACTGAAGGACAAGTAGGCTTCACAGACAGACCAAGTGGGAGCTTGGGTTTGAACTGGGCCTGATGTCTTAGCTTAGCTGTCACTTCTTCCAGGAAGCCTTCCCTGACCTTGCATGACTGAACCAGGGGCTCTTCCTCTCTAGCGTCTCCTTCGGCCTGGGGACCAGGCTCCCACGTGGCTGTACTTTACTGCACTCTGATCACCCGAGCTGGCTTCTTCTCCTCACTGTGGGCTCACCGGGGACTTTGGCCTGCTCACCTGTGCACACCCAGGGCCTGGCGTCCAACCTGACACAGAGCCGGTCTCCAGAGCTCTGCTTAGATAAATGAAGGAACGAGCGGATTGGCACGAAGGCTATCTGGGCAAGCAGACTGACAGTATTCCGGCCTCTTGCCCAAGCGTCTCGATTCACACAGCAAGGCAGGCAAAACCATAGAAGCCCCCAGCCTTCATGCCCACTCCGGGCCTTGGTAGGTCAGGGGGACATGTCCGTGGAGCGTCTGCAGGGTGTGTGGCCGGCCCTGCAGCAAGGGAGCAGATAGCCACGAACAGCCAGCCTTCCTCAGGGCCTGAGGGAGGGGCCTGTGAGCAGACCCCCCTCGGCCTCCAGACTCCTCTACCACTCTGGCCCAGGCAACACTGTCCCGGCCGGAGAGTGACCACAGCAGCTGGGAATGGTCCTGGGAAGCCACCCTTCTAAGTCCTTCACCTTTGAGGTTCCCCGAGGCCTCCGGAGTTTACCTTATGTCTGGAGAGAGAGTGCCATGAAATGCTCCTCTCAGCGGACTTCTGAAGTAGTGGCTTTTCTTATCCCCAGGTCCATCCCCAACAAGGCAGGCACCGGGGTCACCCACCCCAGTTCCAACCCGGCTGCTCTGGACCCTCCTCTCTCATTAACACAAGCTCTTCCTGCTCCTTCCAGGCCTAGGGGTTGGGCAAGCGTCTCTCTCAGGGGGATCTCCACGGAACCTCTAGGGGAATTCCAAGCCCCACGGCTTGCCTGCCATCTGAACTTGGCCTCTCTCACAGCTGCTCAAGAGCGCTGGCACACTGATTGGGAGGCAGCACAAAACCCTTTGGTTTTCTTTCCCTGGCACTGTTGCCCGGGCCAACCCCCTGTACTCAGAAATGCCTTATTGTATAAGCTGCAAGCGGGCAGGCCAAGATGTGATAGGTTTGGGCATGAAGTGTAAAATCAATGTATAATCACCTAACAGGCCCAAGGTCAATTTTTATGGTCTCACTATGCAGTTTCCATCAAGCCCTGCTATTTCTACGAAGCAAGGCAGGCAAAACCATAGTTGCTACGGCACTGGCCATAATTTCCAGACTTGGCCCTTCCCATTTGGGAAAAATCTGGACTTGGGACTTATACCTCCATCCTGTATTCTCTGTACCTCTTTTTCTGGATGCACAAGATAGCACAGGTCAAAACAGTCATCGTGCCAGAAAGATCCAGAGATCTCTCTTGGTGGCAGAGATAAAGGGCTTCCTGATAATCTGTTCTCTGGAAAACGCAGGGCAGGGAACATTCCAGGCAGCCCTCAGATATCTCACAGTAATGAAAGTTCTCAGTAAATGAAATTGTTGCAAGATGCAAGGAACGATGTGGCCAGGGGCTGGCTGAGGCTGACAGTGCAGGCTGGGTGGGTGAAAGTATGACACATCTCCATAGTGCTCTTGACCGAGTGGGGGGTCAGGCCAGTCCTGGATCAAGTGAGCGGGCTGCTCCCCACCAGGTGTGACCCGAGGCCAGGTTGAACATCGTGATACTATGAAGTCTTAGAGCCCAGCCCCAGTTCTATTCCCAAGACCTCAGTAAGTCACGGACCTCAGGATGTGGAGGTGACAGTATCCGCTGTGCCTCTCAGGGTGGTCATGAGGTTGAAGCTAAGTGACGGTGATGGCTCTTAAGCTATTGTTTCTTCACTCTAAATGCCCCTCAGCTCTGTGACGCTGGGGATGCTACAACCCAAGATTATCCTTTGCCAGCTGCTCCCTGCTAGATGCTGCCAGTGGCAAGGAGTAGCAGCAGGACCAGTGTGGGACAAGCCAGGCCCCTAGGCTGCAAACTGTAGGGAGGCACTTACTCTGCCGTGGGCCCTGCACCTGCACGACCCTCCAGAAACACCTGCAGAGACTCAGACCAAATGCTGGTTCCTACCACCTGCGATTTACAAACACATGTATGTCTGTCTCACTTATGGAGAGCCAACCTCCTAAACATCCCTGGGTATTCGTTTTAATGACTTACTTTTGTTTTGTTCTTTCCCATGACAATAGACAAGTTGCTTTTAGTCAGGGAGGAGCACTCAGGGCTTCAGTGTGGCTGCAGAAATTCCTGAGGGCAATGGGGATGGGGAAGTCCTTGCTTCCTGTCTCCGGAGGAGGTGAGCGTTGGCTTGATTAAAGGAGGTTCAGACGATACAAGTGGCCTGGATTCTCTTGTCCGTGGTACCCACGCACCCACACCTGGCCTACACTGTTTTGCAAGAGGAAAACGAGTAGACCGAAGGACGGACGAGCGGTCAGCAAGGATGGGCTTGGAGGAAGGAGTGAAAAGGAGCCCAAATTGCTATGAAGGAAAAAGACTCACTGGAGTTCAGAGTTGTCTGCCAAGAGCAATCAGCCGTTCACGTGGGCATTATTACCCCCAGGTCCAACGAAATCATGATTCCATCTGGTTTAAGGAAAACAAAATCTATAGTGTTTGATGATTCTGTTCCCATAATAACACTAAATGAGCAGACAACATCTTTAACTCTGCTTGCAGAAAAATACAAGCCAATTCTCGTGGAGTGATGTTTCAATATGAAACTTACTCTCGGATTCACCTCTGCCTCCCTTCCCCCAGCTCTACTGCTCTAACCAGTATTGACATAACAGATGCCAAATCATGAAGCTGTTGATATTATGCTCTGGGGCATCTCGGTTACAACCGTCATGTGGTCTTTGTGTCTGTGTTCCCTCTGAGGCCTAACTCTGGCTCGCCAAACCCCACGGACGGCAGCGCGGGTCAGAGAGGAGGACGCGCAGTGGATTGTTTTCCATGCAAGAAAATGATAGAAACAGACCAACTCTAGCAGCTTCCAGAAATTATAGCAGATAATTCCCGAAATTATCTTACGCTTGTAATTTAGGGATATACTCCTCTTGTCAGTCGTCCTGTACTGGTTTGCTATAACAAAGTACCACAGGCGAGGTGACTTGAACAACAGAAATTCAGTGTGCAAAATTCTAGAGGCTAAAAGGCCAAGATCAAGGAGTCAGCAGGGTTGGTTTCTTGGGATGACAATTGCAGTGATAGCTAACAACTCCTGCAGTGTTTGGAAGTATACTAAACATTCAACTTAAATCTAAATCCTTAAAAACAGTTTTATATGGGACGTGCGGTCATTGCTCTCTTTTTAAAGATGAGTGACTAAGGCTTTAAGAGGTTATGTGACTTGCCCAAGTTTACACTATTAAGAAATACAGAATCAGAAGTATGAAGTACACCATGTGAACTCAGGTTTGCCAACTCCAAAGAAACCCAAGCTTCAGAGGATCCTTTCCAGAAATTAATGAAAACAATTTACTAACCCTTAGCACATATATACACTGAAGAGAATAAGGTGCAATATCTTTGGAAGAAAAATAATACCTTGGATATTTTAAATTGTAAATAAAGAAAAGAATATATGCCATTTCTGGATGATAACTGGTTCCACAATTGAGAAGTATTTTAAAGACGAAGCTAAAGGGCGGGGGGGGGGGGGGGGGGAGAATTGATGAATAATTAAACATTATTTGTTGATGTTCTTGGCATTGCATTCAAAAACAAATGATCATTATCCATCTTGGAGAAAACCCCAGCTCTCAAAAACACATTTTGTACTATGAAATTTGAACCTTAACACTAAGACAAGAGCAAGAGCTAAATTAAGTAGGTAAGAAACATTGATGTTTATTTGCCTCTACCTTAAATATTAAATCACATATTTTTATTGATAGGTTACACCTATCTCAATATTATTTGGTCTAACTCCTTTATTATCCTTGGCAATCTCAAGATTCCTATTTGTCGTAATTTATTTTAAAAAGTTTATCAATCAGGGGTGCCTGGATGGCTCGGTTGGTTAAGTGACTGACTCAATTTCAGCTCAGGTCACAATCCCAGGGTCATGGGATCAAGCCCCGCATCAGAGTCCATGCTGAGCATACACCTGCTTAAGCTTTTCTCTCACCCTCTCCCTCTGCCTCTCTCCCCTCACTTACATGCTTGCTCTCTCTCTCGCTCGCTCTCTCTCTATCTCTCAAAAAAAAAAAAAAAAAAAAAAAAGCTTACCAATGATCCAACTGTCTGGTTTTTAACATAATATCTCTTTTACCTATTCTTTCCTCTCTGTCCTGCTACCTGACCCATCCAAGCTGGATATTAGCTAGCTAATCTTAACAGAAAATGAATGCCTATGATCTGAAATCATTGTTGAATTAAACATTTCAAACATTCCAGATCAGCCTAAATTAGGCTTCCTCCAAAATGTTAGAACTACTCAAATATGGCTGGTATTTGACTTAACTAGTTAATATTAACCATAGTTCTGTAATTAGCAGTAGCAATGAATATGCCATTATCATTGCAGAAAAATATGCATCCAACATCTCCTGTACATGGTTTTGTCAAAGTTACTATAAAAACATGGCAGTATTTAGTTTTATGCCCTTAAAGAGACAATAGAGGCAATAATTTAAGATCAATAGTCTACCTTGTATATATTCTACTTAAAGACTCAATTTGCCATAAATTGGTAGTACCCTGCTAACCTTGAATTTATCCACAAAGAGTGTCTAAGGACTGAAATAGAGAAAAAACACTAATTCCTAACCCAAGTCTTCAGCCTGATCTAACATAAATCCATTTAATGGTGAGTTCCTGAATGTGTAATGCACCCTAGCTAATAAAAACATTTGACAGAAGGATTAAGTGACCAAAGTCCATAGTGGCCACATTGAGACTTTAACTGCAACAGACATTAATCAACAAACCCTCCGAGGGAAATAGTCCCTTTGTAATAAAATCAATATTGCTTTTTAAAAACATAAATAATGCAAAGCAGGGTCAAGGTCAACAGTAATTTACTGCAAAGATACACAGGTTCACGATCTCACACAACAAAAATACCATCTTATGTCCAGTTTCTATTGGTGGGGAAAAGGGTATGTTGCTGTTGGCTCTATTTTCAGGAGTACCTGGGAGGTGTACTGTATATCCCATCACTCTCCAGCATGGAGACCCCCCCTTCTCAAGTACATTCTAATCTCCAAACCCTTCTCCCTTACTTTAACTTCTCGCTCTACACATTATAATTCTCAGACACTCATTAAGTCTGCCTCAACACTTGAGATTACCTTATTATCTCCTTCTTGCCATACTGTGAGCTCTGGGAAGGATGGTGACAAATGTTTTAACTTTCCTAGCTACTTAACATAGCATAGCACTCATTCCAGAAATGCTTGTTTAATAAATGAATATGTTATAAATTAGTCACTTTTTAAACCATCCCCAATCCCTGCAATCTGTTGTACGATATACCTTTATGCCCACATGTGATTTCTTTCTCTGGTAATAACATTTCTAATGACAAAGTATATTTTTAAAATGCATTATTTTTGTTCATAGTATGATCACAGTACACATTCAGCTACTTTGCTAGATATTAAAAAGGTTTGTCAGAATAAGAATCAAACTAAAGTTAAATATTTTCAGTAATCTAGAGTGACTAACTTTCTGTAGTATCTAAAGAAATGTACTCAAAGAACAAATATTTTTTTTAACTTTTCCAAGAAGAGAATTGGTGGGGGGGGGGGGCACTGAATAAATTACTCTTGCATCTTACAATGTGAATCAGATTTTAGGAGCTGTATGACAAAGTGAGGGCAAGACTGTCGTGTGGAAATCCCCCAAATGGGTACTTGTGCTCCAGCCCGGTCTGAAATTTTGCAGCATGGCATAGACCTATTGCTAAGCAACCCTGATATTGGGACCATGACTCCCTGCCTCCACAAAGCTGTACTCCAGCCCAAGTAAACAACCCTGCTGCCTTAAGCAGGCAAAGGGCTGTCAACACAATATTTTCACTCAGCTCTGAAAACCTACCATTTCCAACCTTGGAGAGCACAGAGTGCTCGCTTGCTAAGAGGAATCTGCTGCTTAAAGTCAGAGGAGACATACTTAAAAGCTAAGAAGTCACAAACCATACAATACTCAGAGCCAGATGTCCAGAAAACAACATCACCATTTTGTGCTTGAGTATTAGTTTTTCTGCTCAGCCCAAGTGAGGAATGCTGAATACATCTGTTCATATTTGTATATATACCTCTCACATTGCACTTCTGTTTGCCAGTGACAGAGGCCTTGACCTGTTGGGTAGTTTCTGTTAAGCAAGGGAACTGTTTGCACTGACCGGACTTAAGTGGTCCAGTCTGCTCAAAAGGCCTGCTTTTAACTTAGAGTCTTCCGTATGACTTGAAATCCTAATCTTGTGGCAGAACCTTCTGTGGAAAAGATAATGAGAGGGGCAAAATCAGACCCCTTTCATGCCCCCCCGTCTCTGCCAATATCCTAAGAGATAGATTTTAGATGTAGCACTCCTTGTGATAGTGAGTTGTTATATTGTTGGAGTTCCCTTAAGCTGTTTTTGACTAATTCCCCAAGAAACCAGGAAGCTCTCATTTTTCCTCTTCTATCACACACACACACACACACACAATATGTGTGTATTCTTTTTTTATTTTTATTTTTTTTTCAACGTTTTTTATTTATTTTTGGGACAGAGAGAGACAGAGCATGAACGGGGGAGGGGCAGAGAGAGAGGGAGACACAGAATCGGAAACAGGCTCCAGGCTCCGAGCCATCAGCCCAGAGCCTGACGCGGGGCTCGAACTCACGGACCGCGAGATCGTGACCTGGCTGAAGTCGGACGCTTAACTGACTGCGCCACCCAGGCGCCCCAATATGTGTGTATTCTTTACCTTTGACTCTACATTATTTAATTAGTATTTTTTCATAAAATAAGTCAGCATTTTATGTTGCTCAGACTGTGTGAGGGTTCAGTGAGTATTCTCAGGTAGGTCAGTGAAGCATGGCATAGCACCATGTGATGGTTTTTAAATACGTCCACAAATTCTTTGACATGCTTTGCTTCAAAAGATAAAACCTAATTCCTTTCCTGTTGAGTATGGGCCAGATCTAGTGACTTGCTTCAAAGGAATATAGTGTGGCAGAAATGATGCTATGTGACTTCGAGTTTAGGTCATAAAAACAATAGCTTCTGCCTGGCTCTCTCTGGGATTGCTTTCTTTGGTGGAGGTCAACCACCATGTTCTAAGGATGCTTACGTGGCCATTTAGAGAGGCCCAGGAAAAGAGGAGATGAACCTGGTGCCAATAGCTTGCATCTACTTGTCAGTTGTGTGAGTGAGCTTTCTTAGAAATGGATCCTTCAGGGGTGCCTGGGTGGCTCAGTCGGTTGAGCGTCCGACTTCGGCTCCAGTCATGATCTCGCGGTCCGTGAGTTCAAGCCCCACGTCGGGCTCTGTGCTGACAGCTCAGAGCCTGGAGCCTGCTTCGGATTCTGTGTCTCCCTCTCTCTCTGCCCCTCCCCCATTCATGCTCTGTCTCTCTCTGTCTCAAAAATAAATAAAAAAAACATTAAAAAAAAAAAAAGAAATGGATCCTTCAGCCTGACAAGCATTCAGATGATTGTAATCCCAGCTGACATCTTGACTGCAACCTCATAAGAGATCTTGAACCCAAATCACCCAATCAAACTACTCCCAAATTTCTGATCCATAGAAATTAAGAAAGATAGTAAATGTTTGTTGTTGTTTGTTTGTTTGTTTTTATTATAATCCCAGTATAGTTAACTTACAGTGTTATATTTGTTTCAGGTGTACAATATAGTGATTCAACAATTCTATACATTACTCAGTGTTCATCATAAGTGTGCTCTTTAATCCCCAACACCTGTTTCACCCATCCCCCCCACCCACCTCCCCTCTGGTAAAACCATCAATTTGTTCTTATAGTTAAGAGTCTGGTTTTTGTTTTTGTTTTTGTTTTTGTTTGTCTCTTCTTTTCTTTGTTCATTTGTTTTGTCACTTGGATTCCTTTCTCTTTATTTTTTGCATTTTTTTTACTGTTTTTTTTAACCTGTGGTTACATTAATATATACATATATACATATGAAATATATATATATAATGTATATAATATATATATTATATATACATGTATATAACATGTATATAATATACATATAAAATGAATATAACATTTTATGCATACAGCAGTCTATTTTAAGTTGATGGTCACTTAAGTTTGAACCCATTCATTACTCCTCTTCCCTTCATGTTTTAGGTATATGGTGTCATAATTTACATCCTTTTATTTTGTGAATACCATGACTGATTATTATAGATCTACCTATTTTTACTACTTTTGTATTTCCTATTTTTCTTACTCCTACTTGTGGACTTTTCTTTCCACTCAGAGTCCCCTTTAACATTTCTTGTAGGTCTGGTTTAGTGGTCATGAATTCCTTTAACTTTTGTTTGTCTGGGAAACTCTTTATCTCTCATTATATTCTGAATGATAGCCTTGCTGGATAGAGTATTCTTGGGTACAGATTTTTCCCTTTCAGCACTTTGAATATATCATGACACTCCCTTCTAGCTGGCAAAGTTTCTGCTGAAAAATCAGCTGATAGCTCTATGGGTTTTCCCTTGTATGTAACTGTTTTCTTTTCTCTGGCTGATTTTAAAATTCTCTCTTTATCACAAGTTTTTGCCATTTTAATTACCAGGTGTCGTGGTGTGGACTTACTTGGGGGGAAGGGGGCTCTTTGTACCTCCTGGGTCTGGATTTCTGATTTCCTTCCCTAGATTCAGAAATTTTTCAGCCATTATTTATTCAAATACATTTTCTGCTCCCCTTTTCCTCCGCCTTCTGTGATCCCTGTAATGTGAATGTTATTACGCTTGATGGTGTTGCTTAATCTATTTGCATTTATTATTATTTTTTCTCTCTCTCATTCAGCTTGATTGCTTTCTATTACTCTGTCCTCCAGGTCACTGATCCATTCTTCTGCTTCCTCTAGTCTACTTAATTTATTCCTTCTAGTGTATTTATTCCTTCTAGTGTATTTTTAATTTCAATTATTGAGTTATTCATCTCTGGTTCTTTTTTATGTTTTCTATTTCTTTGTTAAGGGTCTCACTGAGGTCCCCCACTATTTTCTTTTTTTTTAATTTTTTTAATGTTTATTTATTTTTGAGAGAGAAAGAGAGGGAGAGGGAGAGACAGAGCATGAGCAGGGGGAGGGGCAGAGAGAGAGAGGGAGACACAGAATCTGAAGCAGTCTCCAGGATCTAAGCTGCCAGCACAGAGCCTGATGCGGGGCTTGAACTCACAAACCACAACTTCATGACTTGAGCCAAAGTCAGATGCTTAACTGACTGAGCCACCCAGGTGCCCCAACCTCCACTCTTTTCTAAAGTCCATTGAGTATCTTTATGACCATTACTTTAAATTCTTTATCAGACATATTTTTTTTTATCTCTGTTGCATTTAGGTCTCTTGTTGCAATTTTGTCCTGTTCTTTCATTTGGGACATATTCCTCTGTCTCCTCATTTTGTCTAACTCTCTGTGTCTCTTTCTATGTATTAGGAAAATCAGCTACCTCTCCTGCTCTTAAGAGGAGGGCTTTATGAAGAAGAGGTTCCTGTAGTGCCCTGCAGTACAATGTTCCCTGTTCACCAGAACCTGGCACTTCAGGGTTTCTCCTATGCATGTTGCATACACCCAGATGTTGTGGCTGTGTCACTTCTGCCTAGTCATTTGTAATAGCTGTCTTTGCCTATTGTGGGCAGGGTTTTGTCCCTGTGCTGTTAGGGCCAGTTTGGGGCCACCTTGGACTTAAGCTGAGACAGACCAGATCTTTGTTAGAGATGCAGTAGTGCTGAACTGCAAGAAGGGCACACGGTGCCAGCAAGGTCATTGTTGGTGGGAAGGGACCTGTAGCTGTTAGGGACTCAGGCAGGCTAGGTTGGAGGGGGAAGATTTGCAAAAGGGCATGGCAGCAGGGCGCGTGGTGTTAGCAAGGTTTGGGTGGGTCTGCTGTGGGAGGGGACCTGGAGCTGAGTCCTGGCTGGCAGAGGCATACGTGTCTGCAGGAATATGTGGGGGTGGGCACACTGTAGGCACAATGCTTGTTTCCATAGATGTCTGTGTGTTTATGCTAGGGGCAGGGGAGGAAAATGGTGCCCCCCTGTTCCTTTGTTCCAGGAGAAGTTTCCCAGTGATCCCTGCCCTTCTAGCACATGCTCTGAGATTGGTAAACAAATCTCCCTCCTACTCTGCCATTTCACTGGAAGTTAAATATTTGTTGCTATTTTAAGCCACTAAGTTTTGATGTAATTTGTTACACAGAAATATATACATGCTCTTCCCTCCTGTGCTCCTGACAAGCAACACCAAATGATTATGGAACTCTTGTCCCCTGAGCCTGGACATAGCTTTGCAACCCTTCACACATTGATTGCATTAGGCTGTCACCACTATAAAAGATTAAACCCATTTGCCAGCACTTGTCATGGGGATAAACTAGAACTGTTAAACATTGAAGCCAACAGTTTAGAAAATGTCCTTTTACTATTAATAGTAAGTGAAAACTAATTTTAGCAACCCTTTGATTACAATATAGATGCTATTTACACAGTATTTACAATAGTGCACACATAAAAGGATAGCCTATGGAGAATGATTTTTGTGTGTGTGATTCTGGCCTGTTTCCCATGGTATTTTCAACTTACTCTACAAAAAACAGGCATCATACACCAGCTCAACAATTTGGTCAAAGTGAATTTTGTGTATGTAACCCAGTTGCCCAGGCCACGGTAGTGTAGAGGTAAAAATAAGGTCACTATCAAAAGTAAAGCTTGGGAGTGATGCCAGCAAAATGATGGAGTAGGTAGCTGTAATTTCTTATTTCCCTAAAGGAACATACACACACACACACACACACACACACACACACACACGCAAGCTGAAACTTTCAGAATTAAATTGTCAGAAC
Source organism: Panthera leo (assembly GCF_018350215.1). Taxonomy (NCBI): domain Eukaryota; kingdom Metazoa; phylum Chordata; class Mammalia; order Carnivora; family Felidae; genus Panthera; species Panthera leo. Next base: position 46,393,944 of record NC_056695.1, on the reverse strand, counting down.
TCTAGAAAACAGCCAAAGGTTTACAGCATCCAACAAAATGCTGAATCAAGAAATGGCAACTTGACAATGATAGGAAACTTTTGTGGCATATTTATTTGCCCTGGCCCCATTCCCTTCCCAGTGTGAATGTGGTCTTGAAGAGATGGCAGCCTGTGTTCCCAGTGTTAACACATAACTGTTTATATCTGTTCTAACACACATCTTGTTCACACATTATTGTGTATGTCCATTCTAACCTGTCTGAAGGTTACCAAAAGATGCTTGTCTTAGTTTTTCCTAACTCAGAACTCAGGCCAGAAAAGCAGTGGGCATAGTTTGAGAATGTTACCAGGTGAATGAACAACCCACAGAAGCCTAAGGCAAAAGATTACAGTCCAAATATGCAATAGATGGCCTAAAATCCCAGAGGAAAAGCTGGGGAAAGTTCTTTGGGAAATTAGAACATTCAAAGGCACCTGTATGTGCAGAGGAGTTTAGAAAGCCATGTACATGCTCAAGGCAAGATGCATGTTCAGAAAATGCTTGAGAAGACCCTAAGCTTTTACCTTGTGCCAATCCCTAGGCTCAATGCAAGTCTAAGTGTTAAAGTGCTCCAGCAGGAGTCCATAAAAATTAGGATAAGTGTTTGCTTTTTGTATTTTTCTTTCTTTCTTTCTTTCTTTCTTTCTTTCTTTCTTTCTTTCTTCTTCTTTTTCTTTCTTTCTTTCTTTCTTTCTTTCTTTCTTTCTTTCTTTCTTGTGGTGGTTTTTGTTTGTTTGGTTTCATGTTAGCTTTTAGCATTTAACAAAATCTCTATCAAACATTAGCTGAACATAAGCAATTGGAACGGGGACTTCAGTGACTGTACACACAACCAGGAATAAGCTTTGCAAAAAATAGTTTGGAAAGTCATTAAACAAGCAGACAATTACAGACTTCAATGATTTGTAAAAAAAAACAAAACAAAACAAACACAAAAACACAACAACAACAAAACAAAACAAGCAAAATAATAACAAAAAAAAACAGAAAATCTTGGGGAGGGGAAGATTCTGATTTTCAGAGTTATGACATAATGGTCAAACATCCACTTTTCAACAACAACAACAACAAAATCACAAGGTATACATGAAAAAAAAAACAGGAAAGTTTGGCTAATTCAAAGGAACAAAACAAGTGGATAGAAACCATCCCTGGGAAAGTCCAGGCATCAGACTTACTAGGCAAAGACTTTAAAACAACTATCTTAATATGCTGAAAGAACTGAAGGAAAAAAATGGACATAGAAATAAAGGAAATCAGGAAAGCAATGTATTTAAAAGTGAGACTATTGTAAAAAGCAACCAAAAGCTATTCTAGACCTAAAAAATACAATAACTAAAATGAAAAATTCACCAAAGAATTTCAACAGTAGATTTGAGGATGCAGAAGAAAGAATCAGCAAACTTGAAGATAAGAGAATTGAAAGTATCCAGTCTGAGGAGCATAAAGAAAAAAATGAAAAGTGAATAGAACCTAAGAGATCTGTGGGACACCATTAAGTGGACCAACACATGTTTTATGGAAGTCCCAAACAGAAAAGAGTGAGAGAAAGTAGTAAAAAGTATTTTTGTACATTCCCAAATGGTGTCTGGATGGCTCAATCAGTTGTGTCCGACTCTTGATTTCAGCTCAAATCATGATCTCACAGTTCATGAGTTCAAGCCCCACATCAGGCTCCATGCTGACAGTGTTGAGCCTGCTTGGGGTTCTCTCTCTCCCTCTCTCTCTCTGCCACCTCCCCCAAAATAAATAAATACACTTTAGAAAAAAATTTTAAAAAAAGACATGAATCTACATACCTAAGAGAAAAAGAATCCCAAAAGCAGCAGAAGTGACTTATACACAAGGGACTCTCAATAAGATAAATAGTTGGTTTCTCCTCAGAAAACATAGAGAACAGAAGGCAGTGGGATGATATTTAAAGTGCTGAAAGGAAAAAAAACCTGTCAAGTAAGAATTCTATATCCAGCAAAACTGCCTTTCAAAAAAATGAGGCAAAATTAAGATATTCTCAGATGAAAAGTAAAGTTATCAACATGATAAAGGGCATTTATGAAAAGCCCACAGCTAACAACATAGCCAATAATAACAACTGAAAGAGTTCTCCCTAAAATCAGGAACAAGACAAGGAAGTCTGCTTTAACTGCTTGCTATTCAACATTGTACTAGAAGTTCTAGCCAGAGATACTAGGCAAAAAAAGAAATAAGACATCCAAATTAGAAACGAAGAGGTAAAACTATCTCTATTTGCAGTTGACATGATCCTATATAGAGAAAATTCCAAAGAATCCACAAGAAAGAAAGCTATTAGAGCTAATAGACAAATTTGGCAAAGTTTGGCAGGGTACAAACTCAACACACAAAAAAGTTGGACCCTCACCTTATACCATATACAAAAATTAACTCAAAATGGATCGGAGACCTACACTTAGGAACTAAAACTATAAAACTCTCAGGGGAAATCATTTTGATTTAATGTCACTGAATTTGGACACTAATGTATATACATATGCTATGTTATTTGTATATATACATATACAAATATATACACACACATATATATATTCATATACATTTTACCAAGATTTAAAAAAATAAATTGTAAAAAGTATAGCTGAGGTAGAAGAAGTAGATCTTTTTCTCTCCTTGGGCACATTCTCCTAAAGCATTGCCTTGTCAGCATTTTATAAAGGTAGTGTTGATGGAGCAAGGCCACAAGGAAAACCCAATAGAGGAAAACAAAACAGGTCCATTTACTTACCCACCAACCAACAGGGCAGGTTTCACCCCCTCAGGAGACCCAGCCCCCAACGTCATGACTCAGATGACCATTCAGTAATACTCTGAGGTCTTTATTTTTTCTAAATAGATCTGATATCTCTAGAAAAATGTCTCACGTGTGCCTAGGTAATCCCCTCAGGTACCACAAGGCCGATGTTTTCCTCTTCTTCTCTCCCTAAAGTCTGCCTCATTGGCTACTGCACCAAGACTTTGACTCAGTTCCTAGTACTCAGCAGCCCAGTCTCCAGCTGACACCCAGGGATGCACGGGGGCTGAGGGAAGGAGGAGTCGCCTTTATTTCCCTGTGTGTGGTAGGTCAAAAAGTTACAAATATAACTGCCTAATATGTTCTCAAAGTCTAGCAGAGATTTTAGGAAATTTTTTTTAGTTTTGTCACTCCCTCCCCTGGAACTCAGGAGACCATGGGCACTGCAATAGGGTCCCTGGTGGAAAGGAGGGAGTCAGTCTATGTAATAAACACAGGGCTGTGCTTGAAAATACCTGTCTCATCAAGCTTTGATCTACTGGCCTTGATCTAACTTGGGAACTTCAATTATCTAGCTTTAGCACGAATTCTCTCCCAGGAGTAGCCTCTAACCCTTGTGCATATGCAGCCAGAGTGGATTGCCCTGCCAGTCCCCCAGACTTGTTCAGGCATGACTACAGCCTAGGGGGGCCTTTTGTGGACAATTAATTGTCAATGCTCGTGGTGGCTTCCTGTGTGCCAGACGTAGGAGTAAAAGCTGTAGATATGCTAATCTCCTTACTTTTTTTTTAATTAAAAAAACATCTGTGTGTTGGGGGAAATTTGCAATGTACCAAAAATTCTATCTAAGATAATTAATACTTGCCCTCAAGCTCATTGCTTATCATTTCATTTAATCCTCACAGCAATGCATGGGGAAAGATTGAATTGTTTCTGTTGTTAAGGCAAGGAAACCTAGGCTCAAGGAGAGGTTATGGACCTTGCCTGCGGTCAGACCTGGGAAGTGGATTTGCACTAGGGGAAAACAGACTACCTCTCATACTACAATGCCTCCTCCAGCTGAGATTCCAGCTGCATAACTTACTGGAGAGCTTCCTGGAAGCTCAGAGGTTTCTTTTACAATATTCTATACTCAGACCTTGCTGAACTGATGATCCCAAAAAGAAGAAAGGGGACCCTAACGGTTGCCAGCCACAGAAATAGCTGCTAACAACTGTGGGTGGACCTTGGGCAAGATGACTTCTTTTTTTATATTGTAAAAACTTTTTTTATATTGTAAAAACTATTACCCCATCATGTTAGTTAACACCTCTGTAATTTCAGGTAATTACTGTTTCTTTTTTGTGGTTAGAACATTTAGGATCTACTCTCTTAGCAACTTTCAAGTATATCATACAGTTAGTAATGAGGACTTCCTAATCTTAACTATAAGGACTGGACTAGTCTAAGGACCATTAGAGATGACATGTAATATGCCTGAAGAAATGCCAGGTGCGAATACATTCTTGGAAATTTTGGTTGCAGGAATAAATGGATGTCCCTCACAGGTCCAACATTCCATGACTGTTACCTTTTGCTCTTGGAATAGCTATTATACCTGGATCACTAATATTAAGGTCAAACCAAAGTGGGAAGCATCTCATCCACATTGTCAGGCACTTGAAAATTATAGGGAAACATACTAGCAGGGCCATAGTTAGGATAGGAGTGTTAGCCCCAAGAGGAGTAGTTATTTTGCTTCTCTTAAATTCTACCATGGTTCTTGTTTTTGCCATTTTGATGTCTATCTCACCAAAGCCAGGGTTGTTTTTTTTTTTTTTTTTAAGTTTATTTCTTTTGAGAGAAAGAGAGTGGGGGAGAGACACAGACAGGGAGAGAGAGAGAGAGAGAGAGAGAGAGACAATTCCAAGCAGGCTCCACGCCATCAGCACAGAGCCCAATGGGGGGCTCAAACTCATGAACCGTGAGATCATGACCCAAGTTGAAATCAAGAGTCAGTCGCTTAACCAACTGAGCCACCCAGGTGACCTCACCAAAACCAGTTTTAAGTTTTTTCCAACTCCCCTGCGCTCAGGGACCTTGAGAGTTCTCACTGAATCACAGGCATAAAGACCTGCCAGGAAGTCCCTGAGTTGTTTTTGTGATAAATTCCTTACCCAACTAATTTTAAATTGTCTCCAGGTGCTGCTCAGTGATTGCAAGAGCAGCCTGCAAAATGGAGTGCAGGGCTCCTTCAGCTGGTGAGACAGCCTGGCTTTGGGTGTATCTGGTCAAGGACATCCTAAGTTCTCTAAGGTGTACCTTTCTTCCAACAATCCTCTAAGTTCACCTGCCAGCCTTGGATAAGATGCTTTTCCACTTAAAAGTCACCCCCAAAAGTTGACTCACCTTCCCTGGTTCACAATGTCACCATTAAGAAAAACTCCAGCCCTCACGGCCTCATGTTGACTACACACCCTGCCCACAACTTCCGCAACAACACAGCCAGTCTCTGACTAATCCTCCCCTTACAAATGATTCATAGATAGGTCCTACCACCTCCGCCAGTGGAGTTCTCCCCAGCAATTCTCTACTACAGACAGAGCCACCAGCAGCCCCCTCTCCCCTTCTCAGGGCTCAGGAGCTACAGCGCTGGAGATAGCCTCCCTGGCCCCTCCTCAGCAAGAGTCGCTGATGCCAAAAGGCAGTAGGGGAAAGTTTTCAGAACAAGAGTTCTGGAATCAGGTAGGCCGTCGATCAAGTTTGAGTTCCTGCACTTGTTGGCTGCATGACCTTAGATACATTGATTTATTTCTCTATTCCTTGTTTTCCTTATTTGTAAAATGGAAAGACAACTATACAAAACCTTAGGGGGATTGTGAGTGTTGAATAACATGAGGCATAGAAAGCATGTAGCACATAGAAAGTGCTTTCTAAGAGCTAGCTATTACTATAATTATTATCACCATTAAAAATACCCAAAGACTCAGCTCCACTCAGAGGCATTAGTCACCTAGCCCACTGTGAGCACCCCAGACTTGTGCCCAGTGATCAGCTCCCGCTGTCTCACCCTCCATTCCTCTTGCTCACTCTCTCCAGCAAGTTCCCAGAACATTCCATTCTCCTTCCTGCCTTAGTGACATAGCACTGGTGCTTCTCTCTGTCTAGAATACTCTTCCTATTCCTATTCTTATTCTTATCTTCTCTTTTGCCTGGCTGACTTCTCGTCTGTCAGGTCTCAGCTTGGATGCCACGGAAGGCTTCCCAGGGAAGCCTTGCTAAGCACTCAGTATACCCCACCAGACCTGGTTAGGTTCCCTCTTAATGCCATTAAATGCTGTACCTCTTTGGAACACTATCCATAATTATAATTATATCAGTATGAATTTAACCATAATTATGTGTCTATTCCCCCCTCCACCATAAACTATAATTTCCATAGGGTAGGAATTGTATCCATCACAGTGTCCTTGTCACCTAAGAAATGGCTTGGCACTAGTATGAATGAATGAGAGAATGAAGAAAAGAAAGGTGGTAGGGGGTAGGGGGTATGGTTGGGGAAGAAAGGAAGATTCTTGGCTACATTATGAACCATTCAAATTATACCATTCTCGATTCCGGCCACACTGGCTCAGCTCACAAGACTGGGCTTCTTATGGATCTCAATCATCCCTGTGGAGCCTAATACCAAACCAAGCTTTTCTAGACCCTTCTCTGGAGGATTAGATGCTGCTTCTAAACTTAGCAGGCAGTGCCTGGTGTCCTGCAGGGCATTAGCTAAACTCTTTGAAATGTATCCAAGCCACCTGCCAGCCTTTGCATATTCTCTCCCACTTGGGTCAGAGGTGGTGCCAGATCCCCTGATTGGCCACCTCTCCTTGAAGGCTACCTGGAGCTCAGCAAAGTTCCCATGCCCTAAAGACATTTAGGTGTCATTTAGGTGCCTCGTGCTTCTGGTTGGACCCTGGGGCAGACAGGGCTCAGGGTCACCATTAGAACCTCTAGGGTAGTCAAGCGGCCAAACTCTCAGGGTGACATCCTGAGGTCACTTCTCACCCACTTTCCATGGAATATTGTAAAAACATGACATTTCTGTAAATTTTAAAAATAACTCATTGGAAAAATACGAATTTTTCACAAAATTTCTTACTTGCTTACAGTGTATTTACTATAATAACCATGTTAAAGTAATACCTGTGCCAACACACACATCTTTTTTTTTTTTGTAATGTTTATTTATTTTTGAGAGAGAGAGAGAGAGAGACAGGACATGAGTGGGGGAGGGGGAGAGAGAGAGAGGGAGACAAAGAATCTGAAGCAGGCTCCAGGCTCTGAGCTGTCAGCACAGAGCCCGACATGGGGCTCAAACACACAAACCATGAGATCATGACCTGAGCTGAAGTCAGACGCTTAACTGACTGAGCCACCCAGGCGCCCCAACACACACATATTTTAGTCTTACTACACCTATGCTAATTCCCATGTATACCTTGGTTTTTGTGGAAAAATGCATATGTCCAGATCCAATCAACAAACCTAAATAACAGTCCTTGGAACCTCAGTCCTCGGTAAGTGGAGGATTGCCTGCCTGTGCACCAGACCGTAGGCCTCTTTACAATTAAGAATGGGAGAGGGGCGCCTGGGTGGCTCAGTCGGTCAAGTGTTCAACTTTGGCTCAGGTCATGATCTCCAGGTTCGTGAGTTCAAGCCCCACATCGGGCTCTGTGCTGACAGCTCAGAGCCTGGAGCCTGCTTCTGATTCTGTGTCTCCCTCCCTCTCTGACCCCCCATCTCAAAAATAAATATTACAAAAAAAATTTTTTTTAATGGGAGAAATTCCAGGAGGGATATAGTTCAGGTTCAATTTTAAAGTAATAAGACTGGTTTAAGAATGTGCTTGGGGAAATCCATCACTCGCTAAGGTGGCCCTCCTTTCTGTCTTCCAGCATGTTTCATATCCACCCCCAAGTCTTTGTTCACACTAATTCTCCTGAATGGTATAGCTTCTCCCTCCCCCCACCCCTCACCTGGTTGGACTCAGCCCATCTTCTAGGCCCAGGCTTAGAAATTCCTGAAGACTTCTCAGGGCACCTGGGTGGCTCAGTTGGTTAAGCGTCCGACTTCAGCTCAGGTCATGATCTCACAGTCCGTGAGTTTCAGCCCCGTGTCAGGATCTGTGCTGACAGCTCGGAGCCTGGAGCCTGCTTTGGATTCTGTGTCTCCCTCTCTCTTGCCCCTCCCATGCTCATGCTCTGTCTCTCTCTGTCTCTTTCAATAATAAATAAACGTTAAAAAAAATTTTTTTTTAAAGAAAATTCCTGAAGACTTCTCCAGTATGTACCCACCCGCCCTTCTGAACTCTCAGGGCACTTAGTACATGTCACTGTCAGCTTGCTCTACAATTGTCTCATATACAATTCTCTAAGTCACATGATGAACTCCTCAAGGGCAGTGATTATGCCCGGTGTGTCTCCACAGGGGTGAGCTCATACTGGTTCTCACAAATCCTCGGTCCTTTTATGGAATTGGGACTGCATTCCTGCCCATCTCCTACCCCTCTCTACTGCAAATGCTCTAGCCCTCTAACCTCACAGAAAATGGGGAGAATGAAATGGCACCAGCCCAGAACACCCAGGGATTAGAGATGTCAACAGAAAGTATGGATGTTTATATCCACCAAAGATTTCGGCTGGCGTGGGGAAACCACGTGCTTTCTAGGAAGGGGGACATCTAATTAGAGCAGCGAGTTCAGCTATGGGGGTTGTGTGGGATGACAGGATGAGAGGACAATCAGAGAGGCTAAGAGAAGGCCAAGTTACTTGACATAAGAGAAATTAAGGGAGGAACCAAGCTGAAGGACCCTGATACATCAGAAGAGGCTGGAAAGAGGAGATCGCTGGCAGGACAGCCTGTGTAGCTGCACGTACAAAAAGAGGGACCAGGAAGATAAAGACAGAGAGGGAGCGATGGGGCAGCATCATGAGGAATGAAACTTTGTGGTCAAGAAAGACATGTTTAAAGACAATTTTAAAGAGTTGTGCCATGTGACGTATAACCTTCTCCTTCCCTCCCTCAGAAACCTATAGTAAATATCAACATTGCCCCCTGATGTTTTCAGAATCAGATGTGCAGAGGGTTTAGTTCATTTGTTCAATAGGCAATGGGTATGGCAGTTCTCACCGTGGGCACAGATGCCCAAGGAAGGCCGGCTTGGGGACAAATGGGTAACATGTTCCTTTTTTCTTTTCTTTTCTATTCTTTTCTTTTCTTTTCTCTTTTCTTTTCTTTTCTCTTCTTTTCTTTCTTTTTTTCTTTCTTTCTTTCTTTCTTTCTTTCTTTCTTTCTTTCTTTCTTTCTGTGAGGGTGTCAGGGTCATTCTTTATTGATGTAAAGACTAAATAAGAAAAACACAATTTGAGAAAACGAAAAACAAAAAAGTACCCTGGGTCTCACTAGGTTACTAGTATTTTACTTCTTCTTTTTTTTTTTTTTTTTCCTAACTCTGGTTGAACCTTTAAGAAATGTGTTCTTAACCTAAATCCCAGGTAAACCTCTGAGGTAAAGGAGAATCCCCATCTTTGGCAAATTATGTTGTACCCATGGACGGCTGATTGCTGCTTACTTATGGCTCGATTAACAGGGAAAAAAAAAAATCCAGCAGTTTTGAAGTGTTTTCGTGTCTCTTCTCAGGGAAGACCAAAGGTTGAGAGGGAGCTTCCCACCTCTGTGGGAGAGCATTTGGCCCCAGCAGCCGCACCCCCTGTGGGCTACATAGCAGGCTCACACTTACCATTTAATTTGAGAAACTGGAGAGAGCCAAGAGCAACAGATTGTGATTTGTGGGTGTCAAACTCGCCAGAAAGCGGTCAGCGTGTAGGCGACAGATGGGAGAGGGTGCTATTCCTTAGCTGGTGGAGTGGAAGGTTCAGGGCCTCCTTCATTTTGAAACCTGTGGCTTTTCTCTGCCCGGGAGACCTGGCCACGCTGGGGTGGCCCTCAGGAAAGTCTGAGTCTACAGGCCTCTGAGCCAGAAGGTCAGGCGTGGTTACTTTAAAAATAAACTCTTGTGACTGTAACCCTGGCTTGGCACACGCATCTGCGGCCTTGGGCTGAAGATACTGGCCACAGCTATGATTCGCGTTCACCAAAAATAGTCATTTCAGCATCCGAGAATGAGATTGGGAAGGAAGGGCCAAGCTCCATTTCTCGCTCTCTGGCTGCTCTTTTTCTCCGTGGGACCAAACGAATCACCGCGGTCCTTGTTCTTCCCCAAGAGTGTATTTAGGACCATTTATGCACCAGACATGGTGCTAGACGCTAGGGAGTCAACAGTGAACAAATTCGATGTGGCCCCTGCCCGCCAGGGCCTCAGAGTCTTGTTGGGTGTGTGTTAGTTTCCTGTGGCTGCTCTAACAACATACCGCAGACTGGGTGGCTTCAAACGACAGAACTTTATTGTCTCCCAGTTCTGGAGGCCAGGAGTCCAAAATCAAGCTGTTGGCAGGGCCGTGCTCCTCCCAAAGGTTCCAGGGAAGAATCCTTCCTTGTCTCTTTCAGCTTCTGGTGGCTGTTGGCGGTCCGTGGCATTCTTTGGCACGAGGCTGCCTCACGCCGGTCTCTGCCTCTGTCTTCACGTGGCCTTCTCCCCTGCGTGTCTGTGTGTCTGTGTCCGAACTTCCTCCTTCCATTAAAGACAACGGTCACGCTGGATTTAGAGCCCATTCTAAACCAGTGCGGTTTCATCTTGACTAATTACTTCTTTAAAGACACTATTTCCCCCCAAAAAAGGCTACATTCTGAGGTTCCAGGTGGACATGAACTGGGGGGCTGGAGGGCACCGTTCAACCCGGAACCAGATGTCAAATGATAAACCAATAGACTCAAATAAAAAGACACGGGTTGTATGGCAAGCGCTCACCTGGGTGTCTTCTGTGTATTTCTATTCCATCTCCTTCTCACAGGTACACCCGGTCAGCATGCACTAAAGCGGAAACAACAGCAAAAGGAGATAGCACCCCGGGTGCCGGCAGGAAGATTCTTGAACGCGTGCAGCCTGCAGAGTCTGTGTTTCCTCTTCCAGGGAAGGGCCCAGTAAAAGGAGAGTAAGAAGACAGCATAATGACAAGAACAGGGGAGGAGGGCAGCAGAGGGCGAGGTAGGGGAGGCTTCAGACTGGGAGAAGAAGGGGCGCCTTCTGTGGCAAGGATCAGGGAAGGGGCATGGCCAAACCGGTCTTGAGTGTGCCCCCTTCCCCCAACACGCACACAACTCTCCACCTTGTCAAGAGTCCCAGGCACTCGCAAGTCCCTCCAAACCAAAGGAAGAGACTTGAACACCTCTGTGGAGATGGGGCAGTAGGAGGAATTGACTAGAACTAACCGGAATTTCTGTCTGAGCCGAGGCCATGGTGGACACACCATGGCTGTCTCTGTCCATGTAGATGGCACTAGGAATGGAACGGGTGCACTGGCACAGAATAACAAAGGGGCTGCTTTCAGCTGAGGGCCTGAGAGGAGCTCTCTGAAGAAGAAGTGACTGCTGGGATGGGACATGAGGCTGGGAGGAAGTTCACAGGCAGAGGGGCAGGGCTGGGGACTTTTCTGGCAGAGGGAACAGCTTGTGTATAGGTCCCGAGGAGGGGAAAGAGGTAGGTATTTTTAGTCTTCTGAATGGAGACCCTGCACAGTCCAAGTGAGGAATCTGGAGGTACAATCAACAGGACTGAGTGAAGGGATGATGGCAGGTGGGGAGAGGGTGTCAGGGGCCTACATAAGAAAGAATAGCTTCAAGAATGGCTCAGAGGGGCAAGTTGGGGCCGGAGGGTATGCAGCTTTGATTTGGGGGCATGTGGAGTTTGAGAGCACTTCTAAATGGTCTTGTGGAAATCCCAAGAAGGCAGATGAATGGCTGGGTCCGAGCTCAGAGAGAAATCTGGCTGAGGACACGAAGACAAACGTGGGAATTAACTCAGGGGAGCCAATGAGAGTGAATCCATCCAGGCCAGCCGTGTGGCAGAAGGAGAGAATCATAGGTTTTATTCTGAATAGAATCAATCTGTATCCTACAAGAGAGTGATGCTCAGCTGATGGCAGTTCATGACTGCACGAACACGGAAGGAGTTCCTGATAGTCTCCTGTTGTAAACGACACCGAGGTGAGCAACCTTGTAGCTTTTGTGGCTATCCTTCCGTTATTTCTACAGGATAAATGCCCTAGAAAATCAGAAGAGGTTTATGTTTTCAGTGGTTTCTGATCATTGTCTCTGCATCACCCTCCAAAGCAGTTGGGCCTATTTATGAAGCTATAGGTGTGGTTTGACCACGGGGAGCACTCAGACGGGCGGGCTCCCTCCCCATCTCCCACCACTGTCCACAGGGATGGGCAAGTCCAGGGAGGGTGGAGATTGTAGTCCCAGGGAAACGCTCCCGTGCACAGGTCTGCATGAGAAGCTTCCAGGCACTGAGTGTTCCTGAAAGGAGTGATTCTCTTGAGTGTCAAGAGTGTCCTCAAGATGGGAGTCAGCCCCCTCAGGGAGTTCAGAGCTATCAGATGAATGGAATTTACATGACTGCAGGTGGGCCAGTGTTACTTGTGGTGACAGGTGACGTCAGGTGTGCAGGGTCAGAGAGAGTTCTGGGTTTAATATGCAGCCCTCATGCCTTTCTTCAGGCTCGCAGCCTCACACAGGTGCAGCCTGACAGCATCTCAACCAGGGCTTCTGAGACCACAACGAGGGAGAGCACAGGAGCCCGCTTGGTGCTCCGCACACACACCCTGGCACATTCCCCCTTCTAACCCCCCGGTCTGTCCTCAGGCAATGGCCAACGGGATAGCACATCTCTGCAACTCTCCCTCCTTCCCCGCTCTGCTCTGCGTGTCTCTTGCTCACTGGATCTCACCCCCTCAGTAAAGGATTTTCCTTTGGGTTTTTGTGTTAGGCTTTGCTTTGGGGGCAAAGCCCGGCTAACACAGCGGTTTCCAGTTGTGCGACCTCGAGAGGATGCCTTAAGCTCACCAAGCTAAACGTTCTCATCTCCAAAATGGGGGGAAATAGGAGTGCTTCCTGTGGCAGGAAGATTAATGGCCCCCCAAAGATGCTGGCATCCTGGTCCCCGGGACCTGGAAATACGTTAGATTATGGCAAAGGGAAGTTCAAGCTGCAGATGGAATTAAGGTTGTTAATCAGCGGACCTGAAAATAGGAAGAGTGTCCCGAATAATCCAGGTGGACCCAGTGTAATCAAAGGGTCTTTAAAAGTGGGAGAGGGAAGCAGAAGAGAGAGGGGGCTGCCGAAGAGATACATAGGGGTGCCATGTGGCGGGCTTTGAGGCTAGAGGAAGGGGCCGTGAACCAAGGGATGTGAGCAGCCCCCAGGAGCTGGGCAGGGCGCAGAAACGGCTTCTCCCCTCGAGCCCCAGAAAGGAACGTAGCCCTGCTTGCCCCTTTGATTTCAGCCCAGTGAGCTCGGCGTCAGCCTTGGAACCTTCAAAACCGTAAGGTAATACATTTGCTTTATTTAGCTACTAAGTTTGCAGTGATGTGTTACAGTAGCAGCCCAACAAAGATCCTTTCTTCTTGGGCTATTGTGACAATTTTATGAGCTGATATATGTAAAGCACTTGACCCGCGGCCCGGCATAGAGGACATGGCTGTTACTGCTGTTACTGTTCGGTAGCAAATAACTCTCCAGGACCTAACACATTGAGGAGATGCCCGAGTCCCATCCCTGGTGATTCAGGAAGAAAACTGTAGCCCTTTAAGAGTTACGCAAGTGACGCTGACGCACAACCAGGGCCGGGAACCGTGTCTTTGGGTCCCAAATTATAACCTTGAGGCCACCAGCGCCACTCAGCTCCTGGCCGTTGGTACCGCTGTCCTGGCCCCTTCCCAGGCCGTCCCACTGCCTGAAAAGGAGCCAGAGCCTGAAATAGCAGCCCCATCCCTCAGTCTGAAAATGCTCTCCTGCCAATTTGATATTTTTGTCACTGTGAATGCTTCTTTTTTCTGCATTTAAAATATGAAGGCACTTAGGCAACATCAACATACTGGGCCATGTTCTCAAGGTGGGGGGGGGGGGTCACTGGACCAGCAGCATCCTCACCTGGAGCTTGTTAGAAATGCAAATTCTCCATCCCATCCCAGACCTAGTGAATTAAAAACAGTGGGGGTGGGGGACCGCTCAACATCCATTTTAAAAAGGCCTCCAGGTGATCTTGCCGCACCTAAGGTCTGAGAGCTGCCCACTGCCCTGGGCGTTGTACTAGCGGCCAAAGGCTGGGTACCACCTGCCAGGTGGATTACGTGTTTCATAACTTTGATATCCTGTCTTTTCCTACCATCCTCTGGAGTCACAAAGAAGGCTTACAGGACATAAGGTTTATTAGTGAAATCAACAAATATTGAGTGCCTACTGAATGCCGGGCACGGAGCTAAAAAGTAGGGTGCAGGGGGGAAACAAGCCAGCTTGGGACCTGATTTTCCTGGAGCTAGCAGGAGACATTCAACAAATCATTCCCTCACAAGGTAGGATTTGCAGAGTTTTTTTAAATCCAGGCTTCTCAAACTGTCATGTGCAAACAAGTCGGCTGGGATCTCGTTAAAAGGCAGATTCTTCTTTGGGAGGTCTGGGGCGGGGCCGAAGAGCCTGCATTTCTAACAAGCTCTCAGGTGATTCTGAGGCAGCTCGTCTGAGGGCCACATTTTAAATAGCGAAGCGTTAAACCTCTTCAGGCAATTTCCTATCCGTTATCCCATTCCAGCCCACGGTTTGGTTTCTCGGGTAAGAAAAGGTGGAAGGAAATTAGATGCTCATTTTCAGGTAAAAACCAAGGTCCTGAGACTTTGCCATGTCAAGGGCTTGCACCCTAGAACCCAGGAGCCTCTTAGGCCTCTGCCAGTCCTCAAGGGAGGCTGGCAGTCGAGACAAAGGCAAAGGCAGCTCCCTGATTAACTGCTGCTCTCTTTTATCACAGAACCGCAGGGCTCTCCCTGCACTGGGCTTGATGTGAGGGAGACAGCTGCTGGTTCTCCCTCCCGTCCAGGACTTTGATAAGAAAACAGATGTGAATTTGCGATGCCTCCCAGTTAAAATGCGCTCTTGGGCCAGCCCTGAATGATAAGGAAGATGCTCTCCCCAGTCGCTGAGGGGAAAGAAAAACACAGGAACTTCACAGCCCCTCTCGCTCCCCGACTTTTAAAAACAAAAGCCTCCCAATCTCCTTCCTACAGTGAAGGGAAAATGGGGCGCAGGCTTTTCTTGGCTTGTTCCCAGTCAGGGCAGCTGGAATCTGTTGGACGCATTCAAACAGTCCCTCTTTCCTGAGATGGGCTGGCTGGGTAAAAGCTACATTTCATTCAAGAACACTGTTTCCCCTCCTGGGCCTCTCCCCTCACAGCGGAGAATGCCCCCACCAAGGGCCATGCTTTATCTCTCGTACCCTGTTTTTTGCCTCCACTGAGCTTTCTCAAGGTTTGGGAAGGTGGTAGGATTTTAAGGGATTCTTTCTTTTGGAGCCCCCCCCCCCCCCCACATCCCATTAAACCTATTAGCAGCCACATCTCATGTAGCCAACATTCGGCCAATTTGAACAAATTATTATCTTGGCTGTAAAACATATGATACGACTTTCCTAATTCTACTTTTGAGACCAGTCGCCTACAAGGACTACCTCTAATTTACAACTGGTCTTGACTTCTCAACAATCATTATGCAAAGTAGAAAATCTTTGCAAAGTCAGAAAAGCAAGACTTACGGGTTTTAAGCCTCATGAATTTTTTATGAATTCCAAATTTAACTCTTCATGAGGTTTAGCGTGATACTTTGGTAGGCATTTAATCAAACTTTCATTAATTTCAATGTTGCTATTTTCTTTTCCTACTTTGGAAGTTCCCTACAATTTTTTAATTTTATTTATTTATTTATTTATTTATTTATTTATTTATTTATTTATTTATAGGGTCTCCAACATTTCTGTCACCTCTTGAAAGTACTTAGTGGTGAAATGGCCCTGGATGAGGAAGGGCAGGCTGGTGGGAACTTGGGCACTGGGTGGATGTCGCCTGAGGGAACCACTTACCAGTACTGTGAATCCTTGTAGCATTTTGCTTAATTCCTGCATTTCCCTACCTCCAGGGATCCTGGTTCCTCCCAGAATCTGGTTGCCATGGTGCCAGGGAAATCTCAAACTGTGTGTAGAAAACTAGGGAGACTCATCAGGTCCAGGGACTTGGTTCAAATTGACTAAATTTTAATCATAGGAAGTGTGGAGAGCAGTGAGCAGAGGGAGTGCAGTCCAGTCTGGAATGAAAGGGAACCGAGAGAGCGGAGAGCAGTGGAATGGGGGCCTGGGGCAGCCACTCAAGGCCCTCTATGTGAGGTTAGTCCTGTGGAGGGTGTCAGATGGCCTTTCAGTAGTCCTGGCTCAACTTCCCCTTTGCTGTGTGACCCTGGGCAAATCATTTCACTTCTGTGCCTTAGATTGATCTGTACAAGGTAATCATAATGGCTGCCTCCTAGAGCTGTTGTTGGAATTGAAAGAGCTACTGTCTGTAGAGTGCTTGGCATAGTGCTTGGAATATGCTAGATGCTCAAATACTGTATACATCTATGTAAGCACTTACGTGGAATTCTATCAAAGTAAGTCATCTATATGATATTGTGGGTGGGGTCAACTTTCAGCCTCTCTGCCCTTAGTACATGACTCTGGTCCTAAGGGAGAAGAAAAGACTGATTTTTCTGACGGCTCCAGGGCATGTTGCGGTCCATCAGACACCCACAGTTCTTACCTGCTTACGGGTAAATCCAACAGCAAACACTGGCTGAGGGAGGATTTTCTAAGATAAATGCGAATGGAAGGAAATAACAGTCTGCATTTGTAAGCCGTCCCTACCCTCCACCCTCCCACCCCCGGGAAACCTCGAGGGTAATGAGGTGGCGATTAAAACAACCGTATTGGGCTAGTGATTCTCAAACCCTCAAACCCACATGTACTTTGGACTAGCCCCAGAGTCCGCCACTGGATTCTGGGAGAGAGGAGGGGGAAGAGTTTCGAGGGAGGTTTTATGATCCAGGCTAGGAGGTGACTGACGGTGCTCTCCCCACCATTCCCTGGGCCGGACTCAGGCACACACACCCCCTCTGATCGTGAGGGGGGCTGAAAAGTGGGTCAACCACGTAGCCACGAGGAGAATCAGCCAGCTGTGGCCACAACGAGTGATTTGTAACGCATGGCTAAGTTCAAAACCTGCTCTCCTGGGGCAGAAGGCAAAATTGAAATCTCAAAAATTGAAGAGACCGAAGGAAATGATGATCCACCGTGGAAGAGAGGCTTACGGTTTAGAGCATTATCCCCTACACCCGCTTTGATGTTCCAGATGAGGTATCACAGGCTCCGACTTGCCCTTCAAAGTCCTGCGGCCCCATGTCTAGGCCTCCCCTTCCCCACTCGGCACGCTAGTCAATTGTGTGCCTGCCTGTCTCTTTTACGCTGTAGGCAAGGGTTTCTTTAATGTATTCATCCCCAAATCCCAAGTGTCTGATGCGGTCCTTGCCACAGAGTAACAGGTGTTGGTTGAATATAGTTGCACAGAAGATAGATGCGGGGAGGAAAACGAGGCCAAGAAGGAAAAGCCCCATGGTTAAGAACACAGGTTCCGTCTCTCACTCACTAGCTGGACAGGGTCCTTAACCTCTCAGTACCTCAGTTGCCTTGTTTGTAAAATAGGGTTCATGACTGCAAACACTTCAAATGCTTGTTGTGAGGCTTAAAAGAGCTAAGCTATCCAAATGTGCTTAGAAGAGTGTCTGACTCAGTAAGTCCTGGGTAAATATTGTCTCTGTTTTTGTTAGTAAGACAATAAGAAACTCTACACCTGAAAGAATGTGGGGGCAGAAACGTGCAATCACAAGAAGGGACTGTTTGCACACAGAACAGGGCGGGGAAGGAGGACTCTGATGGAGAAAAGTTTCCCCACGTACCCTGGCTAGGAAACTTCAAAGCAAGTACACATCAGAGGGTGACATTTAACTTTTCACAGAGCAAATGGAACCTCACCATTGTCGTCCTGTTTAGGCTGGGGCAGGAAATGGGTCAGTCATTGCCGAGCACAGGTGACTTAAGAGTCCCACGGGTGCCAAGGCGAGGCTGGTGTTTTGAAGAGGCAATGGGGGGGGGGGGGTGTGTGAGAGAAAGAGATACACCTGGGGTATCTGAGATCCACCAGATCGTACTTGACAGTCTTCAGGCCGCAGGTGGCTGCTTTATTGCACTAAGATTTTTCATAATTTAGAAGATCTATTGCAGCAGCTGCATGACAAGATGTCAAAGATTTGGAGGGATTTGAAGGTCTGTTAGGAAAAACCCTGCATAATAAGACTAAGGGAGATAATGCCATGAATTTCAGTTCAGCTATTCAAGGCTTAGGTGTATCTGGCCCGGAAATGGAACATAGACCGCTTGTGAGGACACCAAGACCAGATGTCTAGTTTGTGGATTACCTGGGCCCCACTGGCTCTTTCTCTGTTCATTAGTCCCTCTCAGAAGGTGACGAAGAGACCGAAAGCATGAGAAGCCAATTACTCAAATCTGATTGAAATGAAGGGGATGGTGTGAGCCTGCCCTCCAGAAGTGCCCAGGTGATGCGGGCTAAGGCTCAGAGGAACATCAGGATCCCTTCCATTGTTAAGAGCCCAGGATTAGAATCCTGCCCTCTAGGTGCCATGGTCCCCCCCATCAGGAAAGGGAGCACCACATCCTTGCCTGACTTCCTTTAAGACCGATCTGACCCCTTGTGAGGTGTGTGATCCCAGTTGGAAGAACAGTCCATTATTCAAGAATTTTTCACCAATTCTCTACCTCCTGGCCAATGCCTATCATTTTGTAATCTGATAATCCACCCTTATCTGAAAGTTTTTGACTACCATTACAGTGCAAACTCCTGGGAATGTCTTCTGGCCTTTGCATCTTACTACTGAAAGTTACTTTAGGAACTGAGGGATCTGAGGAGAGGGACTGAGACTCGCGAGAGGTGTGTACAGGGAAATAAACACTCTAGAGAGGGGTGAGGGAAAGCCAGAGTTGCCAAAGCCCAACTCCCTGTCTCTGTTTAAACTCCTTGTACAGCATTCTGCCCAGAGCCTGAAATCCACACTGTTTACAATGGCTTCAATCCCCTGTGAATTCCACCTCATTCTTGGCCACTTCCTGCTCACTGCCCTAAAGCTGCACCGGTCTTATTTCAGTTTCTCGAACATACTGAGCTCTTTTCTACCTTTCCACATGTCCTAGCCTCTACCTGGGAAGCCTTTTCTGCGCCCCATCGGAAAACAGACTCCTCAGAGGCTTAGTCTATTTTCCTGAGAAGAGGGGGGCATTTCTACCACCAGAAGGGCTCTTACTCTCTTGATTACTGTTGCACCCTTGGCACCTGGCTCATCTGTATAGTCCCAATTCAAGTTAGTTGTTGAATGAATAAATTTGTTTCATGGTTTGGTTGGGCAAGCCCCGAAGTTTGGTTCCCGGTAGGATCAGGCTTGATGAGTGGGCTGAGTTTCTAGAATAGTCTTCCTACCAGGTTCCAATTTTGGTGAAACTATCTTCGTGGGCACAAATGAGTGTGCTTGGCACTCCTGATTCATGTCCCCAGTCACCCACCTGTGGATCATGGTGCTGGGCCCCCAGTAGACCACCTCATCCTCCATTCACTTTTCATCACCTTCAGCCACAGAAATGATGGAGGGCCACCAAGTTAGAAACCTTCAGAAAGAGAGCTCATGAAGATAGGATTTCAGGGTTACAGAGGATTAAATATCCTGGCTAATGTCCTTGTTATACTGAGAGTATAACTCTCAGTATACTGAGTAGTATACTGAGAGTATGCTAAATTCTGAGCATCAGGACTGAAATAAGAATAAGAAGGCAACTAAGCTTCTCACATAGAAAGCAGTTTTCCTGGGGCACCTGGGTGACTCAGTCGGTTAAGTGTCGGACTTCGGCTCAGGTCGTGGTCTACACAGCTCGTGAGTTTGAGCCCCGCATCAGGCTCTGTGTTGACAGCTCAGAGCCTGGAGCCTCAGATTCTGTGTCTCCCTCTCTCTCTCTGCCCCCTCCACCACTTGTGCTCTGTCTCTCTCTCAAAAATAAATATTAAAAGGGGTTCCTGGGTGGCTGAGTCGGTTAAGCGTCCGACTTCGACTCAGGTCATGATCTAGCAGTCTGTGTGTTCGAGCCCCGTGTCGGGCTCTGTGCTGACAGCTCAGACCCTGGAGCCTGTTTCAGATTCTGTGTCTCCCTCTCTCTCTGATCCTCCCCCATTCATGCTCTGTCTCTCTCTGTCTCAAAAATAAATAAACGTTAAAAAAAAATTTTTTTTAATATTTAAAAAAAATTAAAACAAAGAAACCAGTTTTTCTCTCCTGGGATCCAGAAACACTTTCCACCCTGTGCATCCTGAAGGTAGGAAACCGGTCTGCCATCCCAAGGTAGAAAATGTGAGCAACCCTCATGTAAGATATGTTATATCCAGAGGAGTGTGCCTCATTAAGAGAATCTAAAAAGAGTATACTGCTCACCTGTTTTTGCCCCCACTCTGGCTACCAGAATTTTTTTAATTAAAAAAATTTCCATATATGTCTGTATATACACACACACATATATATGTAATCACTGTTAAATCCTCTTGTATATTCTTGTCCTTACATGTATATGGTGTACATATGTATACTATATATATACACATGTGTGTATTCTTATATATATATACATGTATATAAATATAAATATACAAGAGGATTTAATAGTGGTTATTTCTGAGAGGTTGTAGGTAGTTTTGGGGTTTTTTTTTTTTGTAGTTAGATTTTCTGAATTTTGTAAAATGAACATGCTTTACTTCCAGAATAAGAAAACAATGAAAATAATTTTTGGCAAAGCAATATGTCCTCATTAAAGAAAATTGGGGGTCCCTGGGGGTCCCAGTCTATTAAGTGGCCGACTTGCGCTCAGGTCTTGCTCTCACAGCTCGTGAGTTCGAGCCCCGCGTCGGGCTCTGTGCTGACAGCTCAGAGCCTGGAGCCTGCTTTGGATTCTGCGTCTCCCTCTCTCTCTGCCCCTCCCATGCTCATGCTCTGTGTGTGTGTCTCTCTCTCTGTCAAAAATAAACATTAAAAAAATTTTTTGAATAAAATTTTTTTAAAAATTGCAAAATATAGAAGAGTTACAAAGAAGGAAAAGTTATTCAAATCAATTGCTATTCGCATTTTGGGTTTTTTAAATTCAGTCTTTTTTAAAAAGTAAACTATTTTGTATAATTTAGCATAGTTATAATTCTATATGCAAAATATTCTTGCCTCTATTTTTTTTTAATTTAACATTTATTAATTTTTGACAGAGACAGACAAAGAGAACAAGCAAGGGAAGAACAGAGAAAGAGAGGGAGACACAGAATTGGAAGCAGGCTCCAGGCTCTGAGCTGCCGGCACAGAGCCCGATGCAGGGCTCGAACCCACAAACTATGAGGTTATGACCTGAGGTGAAGTCAGTTGCCTAACTGACTGAGCCACCCAGAAGCCCCTTTTTACCTCTATTTTTAAACTCATTTCATTGTAAGCACTTTCCATGTTGTTATTTAGTCTTGGCAACATTATTTTAACTTGTGAACAATATTCTAACTATTGAGTTGTAGTCTGACTTTGACTTGTTACCTCATTAGAGGACATGTATATTTCCAATGTTTCACCGTTACAAGCTGCCCTTAGCATGCCTTGCCCTAACATTTAGATTTCATTCTGAAGGCAATTTCCAAGTCACTGACAGATCTTGAGCAGCCGAGTGACATAATCAAGTTTTCAGAAAGATCTTCTGGCCGCCTCATCAGGGTGAGGCTGAAGGCAGACAGAAGTGGGCTGGAGTGGAACCCTCCCAGTCTCTCCTTTCACAGAAATCTATACCTGCAGTTCCACATCTTGCCTTCACTTTACATGGGGATGTAAAATTTTCGAGTACTCTGGAGATAGGAATCCAACTTCCCTATTTTACAGGTGGTCACGTAAGGCTCAGAGTTTCCACGGCTTCTCTGAGGACACGTAAAGATGTAGTGAAGAACTTCAACTAGAACGCAAGGCTTCTGATTCTAGTCTCCTGTCCTTCACTAGAGTAGACCATAGCATATGAGGTGACTGAAATGTCCTTCCCATACTCAGCACTGTGTTAGGTTGAAGAGAAGTTTATAACTATGTAGCAAAGGCAGGGATCCATGATGGTGGTGGTGATGACTTCACAAAGGCCAAATAATCACCAAAGTCCCAACTCCCTTGACCTTCGAAATAAATAATAATGCCCAGGATCTACTTCCAAGCCGGGCATCATGTGATCTATTTTATATACATTATTTCATTTAATTGACACTATAGCCCTATGAGATTGGTATGCTTCCCATTTTATAGATGGGGAAAACTGTGGCTCAGAGAAATGACTCACCCAAGTGAATGAGGAAGTTGGAATTAGAACTCTGTTCTCTTGTGTGAGTTTTACCAGGACTAACCATTCAGACAATACTTTCATCTGGCACATAATTTCAACTTTTGAAAGGCATGGCTGAAAAGAAGGGAGCCTGGCTGGCCAGGCCAGGGGCATGCCTATTGAGAAGGGGCTGGCCACTCCTTCCAAAGATGACCCCCTTGAAGGACATACAGGGCAGAAGTGGAGCTCCACACAGCAATATGTTCCACAAATAACTGTGGCCATAGCCATAGGTCACCAAACAGGTATGGGGCTGTTCAGTCAGAGCCATACTTATGGACCTAATCATTAAGAATGCCAGCTCCAAACTCAAAGGGTATGAGATAGGACAGGAACATGAGCCATCAAAAGACCACTGTTTTTCCAACCTTGAAATCCTTCTCACCGGCTCCTATCAACCTAAATCTAAACACGTGTTGCCATAGGCAACAGAGTTCGTGGGCTAACAAAACTGCCCAATGCAGATACACTCTGGAAATCTGATAACAGGCATTCACTATTGGGTTATGCCAATGTGAACTTATTTGGAACAGCTGTACCTGGCTCGGGCACATAACAGCAGCCCATAATTAATTTACCACCCATGACTGATTTACTGGAGAAAATGCAGGGCACCAAGAGAATAAATGTCATATTCATTTTTATTTCCTGCCATATACAAACCATAATAGTTTGACTCTGCTGTGCTGGAGATCTCCTCCTCTAGATGAGTGAGATGGAAGGAAAGTATGGTGGCTGCCAAAAGCACTGAAAGTAAGGAAAAGTAGCTCCTTCTTGAAACAAACAGAAAAACTCCCCTTATTCAATGAAGGAGAAAACCAAGGACCACCTCGAGTGCTTGTCTGCATCTCAATTCGATCATTATTACAAACTGGGGCTTCTCACTGTGATTGGTTTTGCTTACCCTGTGGCAATGGGTTCTCCTTCCCACCCCACCCCGCCCCCAGATATCAGGGGAGCTCACCCTTGCCCTGCTTCAGGTGACTCAAAAGTCACCTTCTCCAGGAGGTCCTCCCTGGTGCTCTAAAATGACACAAAATCTCAACCCCAAATCCCCTCAACATTACTTACTCATCCTTCTGCTTTTTTAGCTTCTTAGCATTTATTACTATTTCGTATCCTCTATGTTTTACTTATTTTGGTTATGTTGCTGGTTTAGCTGATACTTAGATGGTTATGATGGTTTTCTCCCTCACTAAAATATAAGCTCCGTGAGAGCAGGGATCTTCATCTTTTTTTGTTTGCTTCTGTTTCCCCAAATTTTGAGCACAGTGCCTAGCACACAGTGGCTCTCAGTACATTTGTTGAACAGGTGACCGAAGGCATAAGGTCACGGAGAAACTACTAAGAGGTGTGACTAAGGAGTGATAGACCAAAGTATCCCTTATTTGATCACTCAGATATCAGTCATCAGCCTCTATTAACAACCAGGCACCAGCTAAGAGCTGTCCATGTCTAAGGTAGAAAACCCAAAATGTTATTTTAAAAGATGGCTTCAAGATGGCTTGCTCTAGGAGATGGGGACAGAATTCATCCTCAGGATAAAACTGCTTGGCTGTTGAGAAAACAATCAGTCAGTGACACTTGGCACAAAAATGACGAGATAATGGGGCTGACGTTGATTTTCCTAGATGACATTAAATCAGGACTATGACTTCCTTGGAGAGTGGTTTTGGTCATTTTTTGTGAAGGGATTTTCAGTGTTCCCTCACAAATGTTTGAACCAAATGAGGGAGGAATTCTGGACTTGAGAGTGAATGGAGATTTGAGAAGAAATTTGGTTGAGTGAAGAGACCCCAGGATCATCATGGCCAGCCGGTTCCCAAGAAGGGAGACCATAGACACAGGGTTCCTTTCAATGTGACATGACTTGTAGATTTGCAGGGATGTCTGAGACCGAGTGGCCCAGGAATGTGCCCATCCTTCAGCAAATCTTGCACGGGACTTGTGTACTCTAGTCTGGTAAACAGCCTCTTGTCCTGAGGCTTCTTCCCCCAGGTCCCACCACCACGGCCTTGAGTGCCCTTGCCTCAAACCCATGACCCCTTAACCTGCCCAATGATCCAGACACGAAAGAGTTATGCCTGACATAGCAGGGACCCTTTAGAAATGATTGGCCGTTCCACAGGCCACAGCAGTTGTGAAATATTTTGACTCTCCCTCCTGCCTCCACACCCACCGGCTCGGCTTTGGAGGTGGGTGGGGAATAAAGGAGGAGGCTGTGTCCACAGCTAGCGTGAAGCAGAGCAGAGAGGAGGAGTATGAAGAGGAGCGGGGAGACAGCTGACGGTAGAAAAACAGACGGTGCCATGAGGTGGCACGTGGGGGCAAATGATAGGCAACGTCCGGGGTACACAATGACTTGCCACATCTCTTCAGAAATATCCAGAGGGGTCTTTTTGTCCTGCGGTCAGAGCAAAGATTCAACCTGTAAAATTTGAGTATTAAAAAAATGAGCTTATCGGAGTCTGGGAAACTTGGGGATCCTGAGATTACATAGCAGACCGAAAGAATGGCCCTTCCCATGCTAATTCTGATAGTTTCGATTTATATCAAAGAATAGTTTGTGTCAGCAAAGCATAGGCTGAAAGAAAACAGCATAATTCCCCTTGTATTTAATCAGATGCTCAACTGTCCAGGGGCCGTGCGTGACGACGGCTGGGTCCAGGGTGCCCCTTTCAAATCAGACACGTTCCACGGGTGTGAGCATCCCAGGGAGGAACACGGGTCCCCACTGTGTTTATTACTCTGCTCAACATCAGCATTCGCGTCTTTTCTCTTAACATCAGGAAAAGTTATGGGGCGCTATGAGGCAGAAATAGAAGCAATCCTTTTCCAGAGGCCCAAGCAAACACTGCTGGGGGGGGAGAGGATTATTCGACCATCCTACCCTTCTCCTCTTCCACAGGCTTTTGGCCTGAAGTTCTCTCTCCTCCTCTCGTCCTTCCTTGCTGGGTCTTTCCTTTTCTTCTCACATTTGCATCTTTACCTTTTTGATGAGGTTCGTATCCCACTCTCTGACAACACAGTTGGCCCCATGTCAGGCACCGAGGACAGATTCTGACCAGGGCTTGTGGAAGGCAGACAAATGGCTCCTGTCTCCCTACAGAAAAGCCAGCTAAGGCCCAGGAAGCCGGAGGAAAAAAAAATGGTGATTCACCCTGATAGCTAGGACTCAAGAGGGAGCTGTCAACTTGTGAGGGAAGGAACAGGTGGTCCCTACCTCCCCCTTGCCCTAAACTCTTGCCGGAGAAACTCTTTCAAGAAAACATCTCATTTGAGACCCGGGAGGTGTGTGTGCCATGTCTTGCCAGACTCTTTCAGGATGTTCAGAGCAAAATATTTTCTCTGCTGCTGCTTGAACTTTCTTGCCTGTAACTCTTCTCTGGCTCTACTCTGGACACTCTGACCTCCTTGTGGTTCCCAAGGATCTACCAAGCTCAATCCTAGCTTTGAGCTCTGCACTCCCTGTTCTCTTTTTCTGGAACACTCTAGATGTCTATGCGACCCTTTCCCTCACTTTCCTCATGCCCCTGTTCAAACATCACCTTCTCAGAGATCCTCTGTGATGACTGGATCACAAAGAACATACATCTCTAGTCACGGTCTCCAACCTTACCCAGCCTTACTTTTCTTTCTAGCACTTTCCTCACCAGACATATCTGACCTTTGTTTAATTTCTGCCTCTTTTCATTAGTATGTAAGCTCTAGATATGAGCCACATGTTTGTTTTGTTTGTGGCAGAGAGCTCACTACCCAGCAAAGAACCTGGCACAAGGCAGGGACTGAATAAATACCGTTGAATGAACGACTCACCCGACTTTTTCACCACCAAATGTTGTTTTATTACTCATTCTACTCACAGAAATCCTAGAAATGCTTATTATAGCACCGAAAGCCCGTCCGAGCCTCTAAGAAGCAGACGCGGACATATCCTCACCAACTTGTTTTCATTGTAGCCATGTGGGTCTTTGGTAGAACTTGTTAGCGTCACCCGAGGGAAAAGTCAAATTGTCACCAGTTTTTTTCCAGCTTCTCTCATCCAGGGGACAGGACCGCTCACCCTGGGAATTGCTGTTTTATGCCATCGGTTATACACCTTCTTCCCACTAAAGGAACACGTGTCCACACAACAGTGCGTGGACATACTTATTGAGGTACCACTGAGACGGCACAGCACTGGACTAAAAAATATCTTCTCTGACCATTCCATAGCGAACGTTTTTTCAGGCACCCACTAGGTGCTAGAAGCCTGGCAATAATCCCCAGGGCTGTGAAGCTTACCCTGCAGAAATCCGTGAAGGCCTGTTAACTTGAATTAAAAGTGACATAGAAACCTAGGACCTTCGAAGACATGAATCCAGGCTCAAATCTTATTCTCAAAGGTCCTGGAAATGGATAGTGGTGGTTGCACAACATGGCGAATGTACTTAATGCTGGTAGTTAACAGACTTAAAATAAACCACTTTAACCATTTTTATGTTTTCTCTATATTTTACCACACACACACAAATTTTTTTTCATTCTCTCCTTCCAGGGCATATTGTTTAAACGTGTTTTGTGGTTCACAACTCTGCGCTCCTTTCACTTAAATTTCTTTGATTAGGTAGAAAAGGAGTCGACCAGAAGGGTACTGGGGAGCTTACAGAATTCTCAGGAGGACGGGAGAAATAGGCTTGGGGTTGGGTCGTGAGGAGGGGCAGTCGCGGGCCTTGCGACAGAACTGAGCCGACACGGGGCCACCAGGCACGGGTGCTACAACTTACAACATCGTTCCTTAGACCCAGAACTTCCTTTACTGCGACTTCCACTGCCTTTCTCTACGCCAGTAGCACTTCTGCACCAAACACAACCTTTCAGTTATTGCCACCGCCAAAAAATCCCCTCTACCAACTCCACCCAAAAATAGATTCTAGAATCTTACATGTCCCACTTTTGAAGAGAAGTTTCATGAGGACCATGGTGTCCGACCGGTGGAGCCCAGGTCACATGTCTGAGCTGTAGCTGCAAGGGAGCCTGGGAAAAGTTTCCGCTCTGGGGAGCGAGGGCTCATGAGGCAGGATTTTCTGCAAACAGGAAGAATTTTCCGTAGGTGCTATGCAGCAAGGAAATAGGATGAGAGTCCCCTATAGATAGGCCCTTAATTTGCCCTTCTTTTCTCCTCCTACCCACATTTTCACTTCTCTGTAGTTTCACTTACGCTCTGCTTCTTCCGACCCTTATGGAGTGGGCACTGGAATAGTCTGGAGCCTTCCCCACGTCTCTCCGCCTACAGATGCACGGAGAGTCTTGGGCTCACTGCGTGCTGGGAGAGAATCAGAACACAGAGTAGCTTCTCGGCAAGCCAAACTCCCGACATGCTTAGTTTCCAGACAAAGTTTAGAGATTTGGGACAGACTGCAGGATGGAGCCAACGGAGGTAGAGTGCACAACTTCTCCCTCTCAGGGTAAGATGGCCATTCTTACTCTGGAAAAATATTGTCAACCTGGCAGGTACTCAGGGTCTCTCCAACACGTATGTATTGAGCGCCTTGTATGCTCAATGGGCCAGGCCCTGTTAGAGGTGCTAGGGATTCAGCAGTTGACAAAATATACTGTCCTCGTGTATATTCTAGCGTGGGGAGGTTGACAATAAGGAAATCAATACATAGTACATTAGATGGTGGTAAATGCTGTAAAGAAAACCAAACAGGAAATGGGGAAGGTTTACTATCACTGCCATAACAGACTGGATGACTTAAACTACAGAAGTTTATTTTCTCGCAGTTCTGGAGGCCGTTGGTAGGTTTGGTTTCTTCCAAGGCCTCTCTCCTCGGGTTGTAGATGGCCATCTTGCCCATCTGTCTTCGCATGGTCTTCCCTCTGCATTTGCCTGCGTCCTAATCTCCCTTCTTATAAGGACAGACGGATCAGGTTCCCAAACTCATTTTACCATAATTACCTCTTCAAAGTCCCTGCCTAGGGGCTCCTGGGTGGCTCAGTCGGTTGAGCATCCGACTTCAGCTCAGGTCATGATCTCACCGCTCGTGAGTTTGAGCCCCGCGTCGGGCTCTGTGTGGACGGCTTGGAGCCTGGAGCCTGCTTTGGATTCTGTGTCTCCTTCTCTCTACCCCTCCCCCACGCATGCTCTGTCTCTCTCACTCTCAAAAATGAATAAATGTTAAAAAAAAATTAATTAAAAAAAAGTCCCTGCCTAAAATACAGTCACATTCTGAGGCACAAGGGGTTAGGACTTAAACCTATAAATTTTAGAGGCACACAATTCAGTCTTTATCAGGGGGAAAGGGAGTGCAAGAGGATTATATATTGTAATTTTATTTACTTTTTGTTTTGATAATATTCATTTGGGGGTTTATCTTAAAATTTTTATTATGAAAATTTCCAACCCTACTCAAAAGTAAAAAATACACACGTACATGCACAAAACCATCTACCGATCACCTGCCTCAACAACCAACACATTTTGCCATATTTATTTCATCTTTGCTTTCATTTCATCTACTGCTTTCCCCATTAATTTTTTTTAAATTTGTTACTGGAATATTTTTGAAAGATCCAGACACCCGGTCATTTCATCCTTTAAAACTTCAACATGGGGGTGCCTGGGTAGCTCAGTCGGTTGAGCATCCTGCTTCAGCTCAGGTCATGATCTCACAGTTTGTGGATTCGAGCCCCGCATCGGGCTCTGTTCTGACAGCTTAGAGTCTGGAGCCTGCTTCAAATTCTGTGTCTCCCTCTCTCTCTGCTCCTCCCCCATTCATGCTCTGTCTCTCTCTCTCCTTCAAAAATAAATAAAAACATTAAAAATAAATAAAACTTCAACATGAATTCCCCTAAAGGATATATACTTCTATAACTATAATGTCATCACCCATCTACCAAGATTGTCATTCCTCAATTTAATTTAAATTTTCTCAATTATCAAAATTATTTCTACAGTTGTTTGTTCAAATAAGGATCCAAACAGTCCATTCGTTTTGTTGGGTGGTTACATCTCTTAAGTGTTCTGTAAGCCACTTTTAATCTAGAAAAGTCCTCCCTGCATTTTTCTTTACAAGTAACTGACTTGCTTAAGAAACCAAATCAGATTCTCTAGTGCCTTACATCCTGGCTTTCATTGATTCCTTTTTACGATGCCATTTAATATGTCCTTCTCCCCACTATATTTCCTATAGACTAGGAGTTCAAATATATGGCTGGATTTGCCTCAAGTTTGACTTTCCTCAAGAATACTTCATTGGTGATACTGTTCATTTTGTTTGTACCTCCTACCTGGAGGTACATAATGTCTGATCGCATTCAAAGTGTTGTCAAGAGGGGCACATGGGTGGCTCAGTTGATTAAGCATCTGACTCTTGATTTCAGCTCTGGTCCCGATCCCAGGGTGGCGAGATGGAACCCCACATCTGGCTCCAGGATGGGTGTGGAGCCTGCTTAAGATTCTCTCTTTCTCTCTCTCTCTCTTTAAAAAAATGTGTTGCCAAGATGTATCAGTGATCTGGGCTGGTAATACCTTGAGCTCTCTATTGTAAAGTTCTTCATTAATCTCTGTTCTACCTTCTATTGATGACCCCCACCTGCTTCAATTTTTGTATGCAGGGCTACAGAATGGCAATTTTCTAACTGTGTCATTTCTTCCATAATTCGGTCCCTCTGTAATTTTGATCTAGGAGAACTTTCCTTCTTCCACTAAGGTTGTTTGGTTACTCTGAAGTTTGAGTTGTACTGAAGAGGCAGGACAAATTCTGGGGATACTCTGGAACCTTCCACAAAATCAGCATTTTAATTGAGTTACATTCAGAGGACACTAAAGAAACTGAATTTTGAGAGGATGTCTACACTGAATCTTAGTAAAATAAGTAGATAATTCTTTAGTATTCACTTAATCTCTAAAGTATCAGCTTTGAAAACCTGGCGTTCCACAAATGAAGAACAGAGTTTTCAAAGAAGAAAGCCTAGATAAATACTGACCACTTTACTGATGGAATAACCAATAGACCATCTGATGTAGTGGTCCTCATCTTCTTTCTCCTGATAGACACACGACTAACAACACCCAGTACCCCCAAAGAAGTGACAATAAAGCAGCACTAATGATGTGTCAGGTGCTGTGCTAAGTGCTTTACACACACAAACCTACGAAGATTGATACTCTTATCCCCCCCCCCGCCCCCATTTCCACAGATGAGGAAACTGAGGGAAAGGAGGTAAAGATAGTTGTCCGAGGTCACACAGCTAGGAACTTAGAGGAGCCAGGAGTTAAGCCCAGGCAGCATGGCGTCAGTGTGTGTGCTAATAGCCACGTGACACCATGACCGAGCTGGCAAACACAGATGATTGTGTGTAATTCCCAGAGAGTTAGCTAGAACTAACTTTCTTTACTATTCAGAGAGCAACTTCAAATCCATTCTCATTTAATTATGTTTTCAAAGACCTAAATCAGAAAGTATGTGCTCTTGGGTCAATGAAGAACTCATTGGGACATACATGACCTTGATCATGACAGACTGATGGAGACTCTGATTTAGAGTTCAGGGCAGAGGGTTACTTCTTACAGGCTGATGCTGTTCAATTCCAGATGGGTTTGGGGGTATCTCCTGAGTTGAATTGGATTGCCGAATAATAGCTATTATTTATATAAGTTTGGGTGCTGATGCTCTTTAAACATATTAACTTCCTCATCTACTGAAAGGGCTTTTCTTCCCCCCTGCCCCCCAGCATGGGCCTCAGGCTAAACCTATACCCTTGAGAATACCCCCCAGAAAGTCCTGTGGGGTCCAGGCAGGGAAGTTGTGTTTATCCAGTTTCTTGAAGGACCTGTCAGCCCAGCCCTGCCTCATAGAAGTCGGTCCCAGAGTGAACAGTCTCGAGGACATCTTGGTGAGCAGAGGTGACCTCCAAGAGAATGTCATTACCCCTCCCGGAAGCAATTTGCCCACTCCCCTCCCGGCCCAGGAGGGCACTCTTTGATTAATGCTATGAAGCTTCTGAACAGCCATCTGCATACTGCTTCACCCTCTGTGACATTCATCAAAGAACACAAAATCCTAGAGACAAAGCTGACAGGCATGCCTTATTCTGACTTGACAGCTTTCACGTCTGTGTCAACCTGTCTTTCCCCATTTAGGAATCACCATGGCTTCAGCCTCATTTCTAATAATATAGCAGCCATCAGTGACTCAAGCCAGATATCAGTTGCTACCCAAACTGCACCTTATTCAGGTTCTTTTGTGATCCCTGAGTCATCACCCACACCGAGCCTGGGCTCAGCTCCACCTGACAAGGCCTCCCATCCTGTGGCTTCTTGCCAAGGCTGCTCTCAGCCTAGGCTAATTAGCACCCTCTCCCCCCCCCCCCACCCGCACCCCATCCTCTGCTGTCTCGCCCACTCAGGCAGGCAGGAATTGAGAGGGAGAGTTCAAGAGCTGTGAAAAATGAGCAAGGTTTGGAAAACAAGAGAAACTGCAGACTGGGAGCCCTTCGTGCCAATTTTAGGGCAGCTTCTGTTATGAGAGCAATAAAGAAATAGCAATTTATGCAATTTAGAAGTAAATGGCCCTTTCATCTGGAGTGGCTGTTTAATGCAAAGCACACTCCACCGGAGAGGAGGAGCGGGCTCCGGCTAGAAGCGTAGCCTCGATGCTGAGCTGCTGCTCGTAAAGCAGCTGGAGGTAGAGACGGAGCAGAAAATCGCCTGGTGATTGCAAGATTTCATCTTATGCTTTTGTGTGTCCTGAATGTTCTCTTCCAGGGGGCTGGCTCTAGGAGCAGTCACAAGAGGCAGGAAGGAATGCTGGCCAGAGCATTCGTCATTGCCTGACTGTGGGATGGATGAAGAGGGACAGTAAGAGACAGCGATAGCAGCATTCAATCACTGGGATCATTTCCAGGGATGAGAGTGGAGATTTGCTGTCATCAGCAAACAAAAACAAAACAAAACAAAAAAAGCCCACCTTTATCGATATAATGGCCACACCAGGCAACTTGCCTCCCCCTAGTGTGTGGCTGGGTTTGAAACCAGCTGGGTCACTGCCGTCCCAATTGGTTCAGAGACCACCGTCAACATGAGAACCAGTTGCTAGCTTACTAGAAACGTGGACTGTTGGGTCCCGCCCAGAGCTACTGAATCAAAATCTGTATTTTAACAAGATCCCCTGCACCAGTTGAGCAATACCCTCGAGGCCCCCCTCTCAGTTGTGCGGAGACAGGTGGGGGCGGAGGGGAAGAGATTAGCTGGGAAAGCACTTTCCTTTGCAGGAGAAAGGGGCCTGTGAGTAACACAGGCTCTCCCCGCCCGCCCCGCAGGAACCCTGCTGAAATCATGACACCCTCACCAGTGAGTCATGTTCACTTTCTTCCTTCTCAATTCTACTGGGTTCCTACTCCCTCCAGCTAGGTAATACACCAGGGTGCAGTGACCTAAACTATTCTCTTTTTGTCTATTGGAAACCATGTTCATAAAGCACCCATGGAGCTGCTGAGTGTATCAGAGTGAGGGAGGCTCAGCCCCCTCTCTGGAGGAGCCCTGCCCGCACTCACCGCCACCCCCTTTCTGGGTGCAGGCCTCCTACCCTCAGCCGTCTGAGACCAGCAGGCAGGTTGACCTCTGCCACGGAGGCCCCCCCGGCAAACTTCCAAAATAGCCCCCCCCCCTTTTCATTTTTTCCACATGGCCCCCACCAGATGCCGGGAGCAAAGAAAAGTTCTATTACAAAATGCATTTTAAAGGAAAACCTCCCAAGTTTTTTTTTTTTTTTTTTTTTTAATCTTGCAAATATTTTGAGAATGTCTGTGCTGTGAAGACTGTGAAAAATGCCTGCTTCAGCATCCATCAGCGTTTAAGAAAATCGGTCTCTGATGTGGCGAATGTGAAAAGTAGAATGTATTAAGAAGTAGGGCTTTTCTTTTTATAATAGAAACCACTGGAGTGCCCGCGTTCATCTCTTCTTACATCAGAACCTGCTTTCGGCCCCGGAGCCCTTCTGCCCCTGCCTTTTTTTCTGTGCTTCGAAGAGGCACTGAAAATGGGGAAGCTGATTTATGTGAGCAGAGACGTGTCAGAGTTGGATTTTAAAAAAACAAAAACAAAACCTTGCTGATGAGAAAGTTCTATGAATGCCATCTTTAGGCCGGCTAATAGGACAAAATGCGTGGTCATTTTCAAGTATTGGGTATCTGACAGAAAATGGACACTAGGGTCCTAGTGGATGATGTTGGTTGAGGAACCTTATGCTGTGCTCTGCCCTCGAGCCCAGCACGGCCCTGCCACAAGGTAGGCACTCGGGGAATGTCTGTGGCCGGCGGAGTAAAGCAATGAGAGACATGGAAAGCAGATACCAGGGGGTGCATCTCACTGCCTCACCTGCTTTCCTCTGCGGGCGAGATTTGGAGGCTGAAAATCGAGGATGAAAATGGAACAGCAAAGATGTGGGAGAGATTGAGCCATAACAACCCTCAGTCCTCCTGCTCCGCTAAAGTTACTTTCCTATCCCATTTGCTGGGGGCCTGCCTTAGGCCAGTCGGCGAGGCCTTAGGCCCTCAAATAGGAGAACTTGAGACAGGGATTCTTTTTAACTTTTTTTTAATGTTTATTTTTGAGAGAGAGACCGAGCATAAGTGGGGAGGGGCAGAGAAAGAGGGACACACAGAATCCGAAGCAAGCTTCAGGCTCCGAGCTGTCAGCACAGAGCCCGATATGGGGCTTGAACCCACGAACCATGAGATCATGACAAGAGTGGAAGCCGGACGCTTAACTGACTAGGACACCCCGGCGGCCCTCACCTATTTTTGTGTTTACTAGTTTATTATATCTGCTTTCATTAGAATGTAGGCTGCATGAGTAAAGGCATATTTATGCTTTTTGACTGATGTAGCCCAAGAATAGTGCCTGACGCTTAGAAACTGCCGGGTAAGTGTGTGTTAATGAAAGAGTATTCTGAAGCACATATGCGGCCTGGTGTTGCTCATTTTGCGATACATCTTTGGGTCCAAGGCAATCAAATTCTGACCCTCATGAATAAACAGGGAACTAAAGAGGGATCATGGAGCCCTGTGATTCCCAGATTCCAGGGTGGTGAAGAACCACATGAGGATCTTGTTAACAATGAGATTCTGGGTCCCCATACCCAAAGATTCTGATTCAGTAATTCTCAGAGGGGGCCGAAGAATGCGCACTCGAAAAAAGTGTAACCATTCATTCTGCCATGGGTGACCAGAGGCACATACTTTGAGAAACGCAGATGAAGTCTGAAACACCGGTTCAGTTCTAGCTTCCCCAGACCACCCAGCTGATCAGCCAGAGTTGGGGTCAGACCTGGCTCTTCCTACTCTCGGTGCAGCACATTTTCCACTCAGTCTCTCTTTGTATATGTTTATAAGCTTTGCACGTACGTTAATTACCATGGGAACACAGAAAGCTTGATGAAATCCTCCAACTGTAGCTGGGCTTTGAGGCATCGGTTAATAGGCATCTTCGGAAAAATTTGCCTTCCCAATGTATTGTGGCTGGTATTGCCCCTGTGCTCCTAGAGACTTTCTTAAAGTTGTAAAGGTGCTTTTGTGATGTGCTGATGCCGTATCATTGGGCAGGAGGGAACATGATGAGAGCCAGGGGCCAGGGCTTTTGCTCAAGCAGATTTGGGGTGTGTACTAAAAAGACACAGAGAGGTTTGTGTGAAAAAAAACGGACCAAACCGGTATGATTTAATGCATGGTGAAGAGCTTCAGGGCAGCTCAAATAGAGTACATTAACTGATTAGAAGGCAGTAAGCTAAAAATCAAGCTGTTGTGAGGAGGAATTTCACTGAGCCTGAATTAATGAATACTGGCTTAAGGACATTTCAATTAAAAACTTTTAATTTAATGGGGTGCTTGGGTGGCTCAGTTGGTTAAGCGCCTGACTTCAGGTCATGATCGCGGTTCACAGGTTCGAGCTCAAGCTCTGACAGCTCAGAGCCTGGGGCCTGCTTCGGATTCTGTGTCTCCTTCTCTGTCCCTCCCCCGCTCATTCTCTCTCTCTCTTTCTCTCTCTCTCAAGAATAAATAAAACCTTAAATTTTTTTTTTTAATTTACCACAAATCTTCTTGGGATAGAGGTTAGATCCTGGAGGGGCAATGGTGGTGTGTAAGTTCTCAAGAATAAATCCTTAAAGACTTATATTACCGTGTATCGCACTTATAGGGTGCCAGGTTCTGTTTTATGTATTCTCACCTTTGATCCTCATAACAAAGCTCTGTGATAGATACTGTTATCCCCATTTTACAGATGAGGAAACAGAAGAGTAAGCTGCCTAAACAAAGTATCCCTTACCAAATATCTGAGCTAAGACTTGATCCAGGCAATCTGGGTCCAGACCTATGCTTTGAAACAACCACTCCTCTCCTGTATATCTGAAATATAACGGGCAGGACTTCTGTCTTCTGGAGCATGGCCCCGAGGGTTGATGAACCATTTAAAAATGGAAACTGGAACACAATGGAACCGGGTGCCCCTGTGTGTGTGTGTGTGTGTGTGTGTGTGTGTGTGTGTGTGTGTGCCCGCGCGCGCGCGGGGAGAGGAGGAGGAAGCGCTGAAAAAGGACTCTGGAGAACAGAAATACCCAGGGTGGATTTCAAGCCTCTCACTCTCGAGTTGTAGGGTCTAAATTCTCCTCTCCTCTTTGACGTTAACAGTTTACAGTGCTCATTATTGCATTCGTCACATGGATTCTTTTCTGGGAGAGGAGCTGGAAGAAGGGGAGCTAGTTGCCATCTGGTTTCACAGAAGAGGAAAGGCACTGGGTTGAAAGCGCAATTTCCCTTGACGGTCATCTTGCAGTGTGAGCCCTGCATGGAAAAGGAGTGCCAGCACGCGGGAGGGGGTGCAGGCCAGATCCAAACCCCCGTGGGTGGTGGCTGGAAGCTTCGGGAGGAATCACGTTGCCTTGACAATAGAGGCTGCAGAGAGAAGGAGAGCATGAGAGACTGGCCTTGGGGGAGGAGATAGCTGTAGGCCAGAAACTGAGACCGGAGCTGGTGACAAAAGCTTGGACCAAACCTCAAACCGGAGAGCAAAGCACATTATTTTCATATATTTGCCACCAGGTAGAGGCCGTATGAGTAGGGGTTTTTTTCCGGAATTCGTCTTCCATAGAGAGAGGCTGGAGGTAGAAGGGGAAGAGGACAGAGAAGTGTTGTAATTCCTGTTGGTGCTGCCCTTGTGGTTGGTGACATGACCCTCCACTCTGTGAGCCTCGGCGCCCAGCTGACCACGTTCAATGTTGTCATTGCAGCTCTGTGCTTTCCGCCCTCTGCCGCTTAATGGTGAGCAGGCAACTACAGATCTACACGACAGTTGTACTTTAGGTCTAAATAATAACGGTTTCTTGTTTTTCAGTTTCAAGCTCTCTATGATTGCAGAGCGAGATTGATTTTTTTCCCTGCAGCACAACATTGAGGGCTTAGAAGGGTTTTTGGTCGGGGAAACGTACAACTGACACGAAAGAGTTTGTCAAACCTGATAGTGTGTGGGGGCCATCACGGGCTGGACTCCGGAAGGGAGGAGGGGGGACCACCTGACGCCAGGTGACCCCCAAAGATATTCAGGAATCAGGGCTGGGGCTGGAGCCACTCTGGAAGGCAAGAGCAGTCGGGTGAAGGGGAGGGTCCCTGGACTCCCAGTAACTCTCTTAGAGGGGGGCCCAGGGTGTGACAGGGAAGACAGCCCGGGTGGGCACAGCGCTGCAAACACGGTCTGCTCGTACGGCTTCTTGAACATGCTGTACCTTGCAGTTTGATACCTGACCTTCCCATCCCTCTCATGCGTCTTGTTCTAAGACCTCTTGTATCTTTAGACACCTGGTTTCTGCTTGCTTGCCTCATTTGGCACTTTCTAAATTGGCGTGACCTCTTACACACAAGGTAAGGGCTAAGGTCAATGCTTCAGGGAAAAATGGCTCAAACCTGAGCCTGGGCTGACCCTTGGCGGGTACACACCAATCTGGAGAAGCAGCCATCAAACACATTGACCATCGTCCCTGTCACAGCGGTGGCCCTTGAAATATACTCAGCCCGAGAAGAAGCTGGCACTGTGGAAGAGGCCAGCTGAGGGACCAGGTCACTTATGCCACCCCCTAAATTGTCTTCAGGACTACCCTCAACGTCCACATTATTTCACTTGTTTACTTTCTCTTTTCGTTCCTCTCTTTCCCTTTCTTGCCCATACTGTTGAACACAAAGTGAATTAAATGTGGTTGTGACGTGCTTCAACTGCCTTTCACCTTGATCTTTATTCCTGGGCATGTCTAGGTCTGGGCTTTCTTGACGGTTGCTAAATTCTGGGCTCGATTCAGACCGTGTCTGCTTGCTACTAACCCAGCCACAACAACTCTGTTAGCACCAACACACGATACTCTGTTTTGGAAACCGTGCTGGTAGCAGCATCCTCAGGCTTTGTCCTTCTATAACATCTAGACCCAGGAAGGGGCTCCTATTTCCCATTCCCCAAAGCAAGCGACATTTCGGATCTCATGAATGCTGTGTTTTGCCACCCATCACCAATGCGTTTTGGTTATAAATAGGGTTGCCAGATTTAGCAAATGAAAACGCGGAGCATCTAGTTACATGTCAATTTTAGATAAACGACAAATAATTTTTTAGGAGAAGAATGCCCCATGCAACATTCAGAACCTGTTTATAATAAAAAAACTACCTTGTTTATTTGACTTCCAAGGTTAAGGGGGTGTCCTATACCTTGCAACCCTAGTTACAAGTTCTGCAACAACAATTGCAAACCGGAACGTATTGGCGTAGCTAACTGAGATGTCTAGAGGCTGGACTGGCTTCCACACAACCTAACGCTGGGGCCTGACCGAGGTCACCAAGAGCGTGACTTGTTCTTGCTCCGCCGTCCGGGTCAGTGTCCCCCAGGTTGCCTGTATTCTCAGGTAGTTGTCTGTCCTTGCGGGGACAAGACAGCTGTTGTTTTCCAGCCTCGTGTTCTCAATGTTCTGAGTCGGCAAAAAGAGAAAAGTTGTTTGCCCAAAGGCTCCCCCAAAACTTCTAAGATCCATTCCAATTAGGTCAGATTGGGCCATGTGTCCACCACGAAGCCCATCTTTGTGGTCACAGACGTGAGATACCCTGATCAGCTCAGGCTGGGGCCAGTTTTTCACCGGGGTCAGAGCAGCACATCCACCCAGGCCACGGGGGCAGAGAGAGGGCTGTTGCCGATGGAGAGGGAAAGGCAGCCGAGACACAAACGATGCTTAGCCTCCCGGCACATCAGATCAGGGCGAGTGCCGGGCAGTGCTCTTGTCTTTTGTAGCAGCCTGCAAAGGCCCGGAGAGAGGGAACGTGGGGGGAGCCTAAGGCAGTGCCAGTAGATAGCTGTCATCAGCTGCTTCCTAGAGTCTTACAGCGTCCCTCTCTTGCCCCTCTTCCCATTTCCAAGCCGCTCCCCAATCTGCCTTGATTGAGGCAACAGTGAGATGGTTTAAGAATGTTCTGGACTGAGCGTGTCCCCCTCCCCACCCCCCACCAAATTCCTATGTTAAGACCCTAACCCCCATGTGGCTGTATGTGGAGATGGGCCTCTAAGGAAGTAATGAAAGTTAAATGAGATCCTAGGATGGGGCCCTAATCCGGTAGGATTAGCATCCTTTTAAGAAGGGACACCAGGGGCACCTCAGTCGCTCAGTCTGTTAAACGACACACTCTTGATTTTGGCTCAGGGTATGATCTCACAGTTTGTGGGTTCAAGCTCCGAGTTGGGCTCCACATGGATAGTATGGGGCCTGCTTAGGATTCTCTCTCTCCCTCTCTCTCTGCCTGTCCCCCACTTTCTGTCACTCTAAATAAATAAATAAATAAATAAGCTTTTTTTTTTTTTTTAAAGAAGAGACACCAGAGAGCTGTCTCCTAACCATACCTACCCCTGCCCCCAGCACATAGCAAGAAGGCAACTGTCTATAAGCCAGGAAGAGAGTTCTCACCAGAAACTGAATTTTCTGAGACCTTGATCATGGACTTCTAGCCTCTCCAATGGGGGGTGGGGGGTGGAGTCTGCTGTTTGAAGCCCCTCTGACTGTGGTATTTTGTCATGGTGGCCCAAGCGCACTAACACAAGGACTGTGGCTGAAGGGCAACTTTATTTTCACATAATGCTACTAATGGAAAAGGCTTTTCAGGATGTCAAATGACCCAGAAAGACATGATCTCCCAGATGGCTTTTCTGTGTATCTGTTTGCAAGGACAAATGGCTTAGAATGCTGTTAATGTTTAACCTGACTTTACATTCTAAGAGACTGCTTCAGACTCGTTGAGGATTTTTTTTAATGATACAGTTTAAAGGACTGTTTCTTTTAAAAATCAAATATGGAAGGCTAGGAATACTACAATAAAGGTTCTATGTGCAGAATGAAATGAAGAAATGAACCACTAGTGAGTGTATTAATTCGTATTTTTCTTTAAATAAAAAATATTTGGAGACAAAAGGCTGAGAAATAAGATGGGAGTTTATCTCTTTTTCGTGTGAAAGGAGTCTAGAGGAGGTAGTCCAGAACTGATGTCTTCATAAAGGCATCAGGGATCTAGCCCTCTCGCTTCTATTCTTGTCCTACTGTACCTCATGGTACAGTATGGCTGCTTGAGTGCCGGTCATCATATCTGCATTACAGCCAACAGGAAGGAGGAAGGGGCAAAGAGCATTTAAAGACATCTCCTTAAATTTATACATGACACTTTCACTTACATCCCACTGGCCAGAACTTAATCATATGTCCACACCTATCAACAAAGGAGCAGGTAAATGCAGTCTTTATTCCAAGTGGCCTTTTCCCCAGCTGAAAATGGGCAATTCTACTCATGAGAAAGAATGGCTTTTAGGGGCAGATAGAAATCTTGGGGCCGCCAACAATTGGAAAACTTTTCACATTATAATGAGCATGAAACATTCGAATGCTTTTACAAGAGACGTTTTAAAATAAGACTTTGAACGAATATCCCAAACATGTACAGTTTGTAACATTCCAAGTTTTCTTCCTACCTTTGCTAAATTTATCATTTTATATAGTTATGATTGATGTCCACTTGTTACTTGAGCGGCTGCAATTAAATGTTATTTCATATGAGTGTTGCCAATATGGTGATAATTCACACATTTGTAGTTTTAATGTCCATCTGATATCCTACCGCGTTAATTTAACATAGATTTAAAATGTGGATGTGAGATAGATGAAATGAAATGTTGATAGTTATTGAAGTTGCTTGATGACACAGGATCTCTATTATTCTGTTATCTCAACTCCTATGCACGCTTGAAATGTCCATCATAAAAGAGTTTACCTATGTATCATAATTTCCCTAGAGAGAACAAGCTAGATTTCCTTTTTGTGCTCAAAATACTTAGAGGAAAGAGGGAAGTTAGTGGAGAACCCTCTTGCAGTTTTTTCCATCTTCCCATGAAGCTTACACAGATTTCATTCAGAAGGTGGGTCTCAATCTAAAAAAGCTAATTATAAGACTCTTTTGTTCAAGACCAACAATGCTATATGGTACTTTAAGAGGATTGGTTTCAGCAGAGGATACAATCTTTCATAAAGTTTTCCTTGTCAGAAAAGAAATGTGCGGAGAGGTGCTATATATGATTCATCCCCCACCCCCAACATTTATCGAGAACCTATTTTGAGTTCTTCTGGAGATACAGAGATGAGTGAGACTTTCCTGGCCCTCAGGCAACTCATAGTCTGCTGGGAGAAGCAAACACATTTTCAGATGGCTATAAAATAATGTGGTTAGTGTATTGACAAAGCTATGCAGCATATCGTGACTATACAAAGCATATTCCTAAAAAATGGTTCTTTGAAAATGTTGCCTTCATTGACAGAAACTTAATACAGACTGGTTATAATATAGTTGACTATATGCCAACTTTGACCCCACTAACATAAACTACAAAGATGCTTTTAAAACAAATGGAATTTGCAAATGTTAATATATTCCACATACTTCAAATGGTAATATGACTTTACCACAAATTCCTCAGTGCAATCAGAAGAAATGTGATATTTAATGAGGGAAGAAGGCCTTTAACAAAGTCACTGCAAGCTAAGTTATTATGTAAACCTGATGCTCAAATTCACAGAAAATATTTTTTTTCAAATAAATATGTATTTAAGCTGTTAAGTCTTTTTGGAGATAACAGTGTAATGGCTGGGACAGGAAATATTTGTGAGTGAATGAATGAATGGACGGACGGACAGATGGATGAATGAAAGCTTATAGGATCCCTTGGGGGTC
The DNA here is from genome assembly GCF_018350215.1 of Panthera leo. NCBI lineage: Eukaryota > Metazoa > Chordata > Mammalia > Carnivora > Felidae > Panthera > Panthera leo. The sequence goes on along the minus strand of NC_056695.1, from coordinate 46,352,389 downwards.
TAATTTTGGCTTTGTCACAAAGTAACCGAGTGTTTTAGGTAGGTCACCTAACCTCTCTGGGAATTTATTTCTTAACCAGTAAAATCAGGGGATAAAATTTACTGAGGGTTTCAAACTTTATTTAGCCACATCCCCCTTTGTTCCAGTGAAGTGTTGGGAGGTGGTGCTAGGTGGAAGGACATGTGTGTGTGTGTGTGTGTGTGTGTGTGTGTGTGTGTGTGTGTGTGTGTGTGTGTTGTATGTCGGGGGTGTATCCTTGGTTCCTTCTCATGTTCCCTTCCCCTGGTGGTTCCAGAGTCACTTCCTTCACCAAGTAGAGTTTCTGAGAGCTGCTGGTCTGGGGAAGCCCTGAGGTCATTTCCTGCTCAAACACTGGATGATCCTATCATTGTTGACCATCTGGCCATAGAATACTAGTTGAGGGAACATCAAGTAAAACATAAGCCCATCTGCAGAGAAAGAAGGTGGAAAAGTGGTCCATTTTGAACTGATCAAACCTGGTAGCATGACTGAGAAGCCAGGAATCAAGGCAGGACAGCGTTTTATCCTGATTCACTTTTAGATTAGGGTCTTCAATGAAGACAATATAAAGGCTTCTCAGACAATATTAGGCTAGGCTCAGAATAAGGCTTTCCAGAAGAAACCAAGGGGCGATATCACCAGCACGGAGAGTTGGGTTTTCTCAGCCCTCCCTGTTTAATTTCTTTCAGCCAAAACATCACGGGGGAGAACTCCAGGCTCCAGAAAGCCGTGCCTATGAATACGAACACAGCCTGCCCTACTGATAACAGATGTGGTTATAATGGGAGCTGAGTGAACAGAAACACATTTCCCCACCTCCAAACCTCAAGCACATTTTTCATCATCTGCAACAGACTGAAACGCTGGCTCAGAGCAGCTGCTTTTCTTTGCTCATTTGTGGACATTACTTCAAGCCCTTGTTGGGAAAGGAGAATGTGAGGTCTCCACTGGCAAGGATCCGAGAGATGGCGGGACTGAAGAATATATCCCTCTCCCTTATAGGAACTGCTTTGGGGCTGGTGCTACAAAGGCCTTTTGGTTTACCCGAAGCATCCCTGAGATAACACTAAGTCCACATTTCTCAGAGACAGGTTCCAGAAAGCTGAGTATTGCTGAGCTGAGCCTTAACAGTCTTATGACTGATGCCTTGGCCAAAACCACCTCCATAATACTCAGCCACGAACTTCATCTTGTGTTAGTGCAAAACCACATACCATCTGGAAACAGCCTTGAGGAACTCATGCAATAAGAGACTGAACCCCAAAACTTTACGCTCCCAGAGACAAGCCACCCACAATTGATCACTTTGTCAACTTTGACAGCTTTTCTGGAAAAGACATTGAGAAATGACTCCATGAGGAGTGCGTACTAAGTCAGAAGAGGCCTGATCTGAGCCTCTGGCTTCCAATCTTGCACTTAATAAACTAGTCCAGCCACCTCTTTGTACAAGTTTACTTCTGTAGAGTGCAGGGAGAAACCCTTGTCGACAGCGTGCATTACATAGACAAGTTCCAAACCACATGACCTTTCATGTTTCTCAATACAGCCCTCTGACCTGAAAGGCTGTGGCTCTCTGAAGAGCGTCATAGCTTTCATTAAAGCATCTGTCAGGAAGAAATCTGGTTTTCCAGAGGATCAGTGCTAGCTACAATGTTTGTCCATCAGATATTCCCTGGAGTTTTCTGTACTTTGTTGGGTCAGCTCTTGGTCCTTTCTGGCAGTAGCCTGAGATCATTGTCAGGGAGCTTGAGTTATACCATTGCTGTGAAGTCACCTGGGAAAACTCTTGTCGAGGCTGGAATTAAGGCTCTTGACTGGATTACTTCAGCTTTCCCCTTCCTTTGTCCAAACTCCCAAGATTGGAGCTTGCCAGTTAGTAATGTGCCACCTCTGCATCCTGTCTACTAAAGATGAGCTCTGGTCATCCAGGGTGACATCCTTTAAATGTTGTGTAGTCTGTCTATTTGACTCTAAAATGCCTTTACTATACATAATAGTAATTACGTGCATAGTACTATACTCTACAGTATTGCTCACGGAAAAAAAAATGTGTGTGTGTGTGTGTGTGTGTGTGTGTGTGTGTGTGTGTGTGTGTGTTGAATGTGATGTGGCCATAATGCTATATCCAGTGTAGGCCTTGCTCTCTAGAGAACTCAGTATCCCAAACCTAGACGGTTACTGAATTTCCTAGAAGACGTTCTTAGCCTCTATCTTCTGGCTACTCAGAAAACTTTATCAAACACCCACTTCACATTAATTGTGGCGACAACTTAGGAGACATTGGCAGAATTTTCCAGTACTCCCACTAATTAGGGTGGAACCCGCAGAAAATGATGGGAACCCTAGTCGATAACTTAACTTTTTGTTTTTTTCTACAGGCTTGTGCTTAATTGGTTACAAAACATGCTTGTTATCAAAGGGATGACCACGGCTGGCACTTTGGTATATTTCTCTTCTCCCACTGAGCTGGCGCTAAAAGTTGCCCAGGACATGACTCAGAAATGCAGGCCCAGAAGATTTCTTTTCCAGTTGTCTAGACAGGACCTCGAATGCCACTCTTCCTTGGACATCAGAGGGACAGCAATGGGGCTGCTTGATTTTGTCTTCCAGCCTGGTTCTCTTTTACCCAAAAGAAATTATTTGTATAAGGCTGTCCAAAGAACTCTGGTATCGTGCCCAGATTCTGGTTTTACAAAGATCAATGAGATGATTTTGAGACAAAGCACAAATAAATAATAAAAATATAACATGCAGAGTGCTTTGATCTACACAGAGACTGCAGCTAAGAGCATAGCACAGGGAAAACCTGGGAAAATCTTTCACACGGCACTTCTAGATTTCTCCACTTGTTGAGTTCTTAAGAATGCTGGCTCCCGGAATCAGCCAATGTAGATTTGAATCCAGGCCTGCCATTTACTTGCTATGTGACAGTGGGGAAAAAAATTGCTATAGCTTTTCGAGCCGGGGGGGGACTGATCCCACCCTCCTCACAAGGTTTGTAAGAAAGTGACTTGTGATATGTCAGTAAGCTGGGAGCCCAGCGTGCCGCACATGATGAGGACTCCAGAGGGCCTGTGGCAGGGCCATCAGGCTCCCCTTCCTGAAGCTCTGTCCCACCAGCCCAGGCCTGGCTTTTGCCTCTGTTGTCAACTTGGCAAGGGGAGGTAATTGTGCTGTTGAGTGACACAGCAAATACTAGCACGGGCATTAATCCTGCCAATTTAATCCTCTGGTTAGCCGACATCATTCCACCTGGACTCCACATGCACCATCAGCTCATTTGTTCAGACAGAAGAGTATGGGGAGGAGAATTGTTTTTTTTTTTTTTTTTGTGCTTCCTCCGGGTGCCGTGTGAGACACCTGCACACAGCAGCTCATGGAATTGACACAGCCATTCTGTGAGGTTTGTAGGTGTAATAAAATCACCCCAACCATACAGAGGAGGACACTGAGCTTGCTGATAGGAAGGGACTTGCCCCAGCCCGCATAGTTAGCAGTATCTGAAACGGGGCTGAACTCTTATCTAACCAACACCAAAGGCTCTCTCCCCAACACTTGTGCGACAGTTTGAATGATCCAGAACAGCTCCAAGAAGCAGAGAGTCCTTGAAAAGGCAACTAAAGCACACAACATTGACTTTCTGTACTAAGGAGAGGACATTTTATTCATAGGCAGTCCCCCAGGACCTTGTCAGGGAATTTTTTTTTCCTACATAAAGCAGGAGAAATCCTAAGTTTCTTCCAAGATGTAAGTAAGTCTCATGGACTCCCAATGATTCTTTCTGATAAGAAGGGTTCAGTTCAGACATGCCCGTTGGACCACTTAGACCCTATTTCGTCTTGGTCTCCCCCCCACCCCATGTCATCAAGGGTTCAGATCTTAGAGAAAGGATAGTTTTTGAGCTCTAAGGATACAAGAGAAAGTGTTCATCTTGATTCCCAACTGGGAAGAATTTCTGTGAAAAATGTACAAATGTGATTTAAAAGTAAAAACAGGTTCTTTTCCACTATGGGGATTCGTTTCGGTATGAGATCAATGGATTTTACATCATGGATTTTACATTTTTACATCTGTGCTTACTTGAGCTTCTTCCTTTACTTTCACAGAGCTTTGTGTTGCTCTTATTAATTTCTTGCTTATTGAGCAACAGTAAGACATGACCGCTTAAGGGTTCTGCTAGATCCAGCAAGGGAAATACTTTTCAAAGCATTTGGAAGCAATGGAGTCATTCCCCATAATATCCATTAGGCCATTTCAGAGCAGATGGGTTTGGGTACTTAGAAAATCCAGTCTCCTCAAAATGGTGAAGAGAAAACATACCACAACACAGCTTCAAGAGCCAACAGGGAGTTAGGACAAACAGTCACCACAGCACAGCCTAGAAAACCAAGACTTTGGGGGAGGCAAAAGACCTCAAAAAGCAGTGATTGAGAGTCCGTGTTTTTAACATCCTCATGTGAGCGTTTTTTCCAAAGCCAAAGGCTCATAGGTTAAGTTTAAGTTTCAATAATTTAAGCAGCTAGCAAAGGAACCTTATTAGACTCAAATTGGCATTCATCAGAACTTTCCATTAGAGACACTTGCTTTTCCATGCAGCACTCAACATGCTCAGACATTAACCAATTGTTATGAGGATCGTGTGTTTGTTGTTATTTTATACTATTAAATTTGGGGCTGCGGGATTTTCACAATAAAATTGTAGAAGTTTATAGTTGCCCAATAAAGATCCAGCCTTGCCAAATTCTGGCATGCCTTGTTTCCGCTCCCTTCCCGGAGTGGATCTTTATTGGGATAATTTGCTATAATGACATTTTATGAGAGAACGAGTTTTCATGAGACATAATTTTGGAAACAGGCAGGGACAGCCAGATGCTGTGCTTTATCATTTGAGTTCCTAAATCCTGTTTTAACTCCGCTTGAGTCTAATAGTTATTAAGTAACCCTGAAATAAGTGCCAGAGTTTTCTTCGGTGTTTCATAAATCATAGACGTGAATGCCAAATCCCCTAAACAAAAGTTATGATGGAAGAGCAGGCACAGGAAAAACAAAATAACCCACGGGAAATGAAAGACGATGTGGGCAGAGCAGATTTTGATCAGGAAGGGGGCCCATATTTCACGATAGCGTATTCTTTGTGTCTAGCAAGGACGAGTGTGAACGGATCCGTCCACACATTCCAATCCTATATTTTTGTGACTAAGGGATATGTTTTTGCAAGGTGGCTGCCTGAAACTGAGATGAAGGAGGGGAAAAGGAAGGTAAAGGCACAGAGTCTAAAGTCCTAGAACGGGAAAACAAGAGGCACACATCTTCTTGACCCTGGCCCTTTGACTTAACAAGATACACAATGATGAGAATGACTCTAGTCCTTGATGCCCCTGTGACATGTTATTCGGTTTATACATAATGTGAAAGAAAGGCCATGATGTCTGAGCAAACATCTGTTTTTTTGTGTCTTGAAAGGGCCTGAAAATTCGTACTTTGTGGTTATGTGGGCATGGATGAGGGGTAGAAAGAAAATATGCATTAAAAGCACAGGTGGTTAAGAGCACAAAGTTTTGGACCAGATGGCATGGGTTCAAGTTCTGACCATCACCGAGGGCTGACTACCACCCTGGACGAGTTTCTTTAACCTCTTTGTGCTTTAGTTTCCTCATCTGTAAAATAGGGATCTTAACACTACCTGCCTCACAAAGTTCTCGTGAAGATTAAAGAAAGTGATCTGTGTAGAGCACTGTCTCTAGGTGGCATTATGCATGAGTTATTATTTACTGAATACCCAACAGGTGCCAGACATCGGGTTAGATGCTTTTGTGTAAATGTTTTACTTAATTTTTATAACAAACTTAGAAGGCAAGTAATATGTCCATTTTTCAGACACAGACATCGAGGCTCAGAAAAGTCAAGAAAATCACTCACGTGGGGGCGCCTGGGTGGCTCAGTCGGTTAAGCGTCCGACTTCGGCTCAGGTCATGATCTCACGGTTTGTGGGTTTGAGCCCCGCATCGGGCTCCGTGCTGATGGCTCAGAGCCTGGAGCCTGCTTCAGATTCTGTCTCTCCCTCTCTTTCTGTCCCTCCCCCGCTCACACTCTGTCTCTCTCACAAAAATAAACTAAACATTAAAAAAAAAAGAAAGAAAACCACTCACATGTACATAGGTAAGTGGCCCAACTAAAAGGCATCAAATCCGGATAGTTCTTCTCCAGCATCATATCAAACACCATTGGTGCTCCCCAGCTTACTTTAGCTGCTATTTCATAAACACCTACTTTATAGTCTAGACTATTACATTAAAAAAAAATGTTTTTAATGTTTATTTTTGAGAGAGAGTGTGAGCCACCCAGGCGCCCCCTAGACTATTACCTTTTTTTTTTTTAATATGAAATTTATTGTCAAATTGGTTTCCATACAACACCCAGTGCTCATCCCAACAGGTGCCCTCCTCAATGCCCATCACCCCCTTTCCCCTCCCTCCCACCCCCCATCAACCCTCAGTTCATTCTCAGTTTTTAAGAGTCTCTTATGGTTTGCCTCCCTCCCTCTCTAACCTTTTTTTTCTCTTACCCTCCCCCATGGTCTTCTGTTACCTTTTCATTCAATTTTATTGATTACTGAATTATGCGTCTCTCCATCACCATCTGTCTAACTCCCTAAAATTAATAGACATTCTTAGATAAATGTGTTTGACACCTGAAGTTGAGTCACTCTGGGAGAAATCCCTGCTTGTTGCAGGTTTGGGTTCAGCTGGAGGGAAAGAGAGCAGTTGTTCCTTCCTTCCTTCCCTCCCTCACCAGACAGGAAGGGCCGGCAAACATACAGCTGCCTCTTAACAAAGTGACAAAGCCCAGGGCAGCCTTTTTTCCTGAGCTGGGGAGCATCTGCTAGCTCAATTACCAGGCAGTCATTCTCATATGGGTCATCCTTTGTGGACCCAAAAGCCCTCAGAAATTTGGGACCAGGGCTTTCCTCACCAAGAGCACTCAAGCAGGAAGCAGGCCTTCCTGACAGGCTGTCCCGCTCAGCTTCCTGGTATAGAAGAAGGAGAGGGAAGACAAGGCGACAGAAAACCACTAAGCGGAAACAAAACAAAGCAACAAGTAACAGGGCTAAAATAGCACGATCGTTTGAAATTTGAGCTTATAAGAAATGTGGTAGTCCTAGTGGACCTTTACCCTTTTGATCTGCCAAAAGTTGACAAAGTCCTTTGGAAGCTTCTCTAGATTCCTTCTGGTCATCAAGGGGTCGGGGGTGGGGGGCAAGAAGAGAAGAGCATGTGTATTGCTGGAGCCCATAAAAGTAATATCTAGAAAACCCAGCAGACAGGACACCATGATGCCACCATCAGAGAGAGGCTCGCAAGGGCTTGGTGTCCGTAGGGCATCTAGACTGGGTCTTGCCAGAGAAACAGCACAGCTCATTGGTACACCCAGAGACGTGCTTGTGACCTTAACTTCACAGGCCTCTGTATCCTAACCAAAGACATTAACTAGAGCATTACTTTAACACATCCAAACTGGTGTTTAAGATGAAAATAACGGATAGTTGGGGCGCCCAGGTGGCTCAGTCAGTTAAGTGTACGACTCCTGATTTCAGCTCAGATCATGATCTCACAGTTTGTGAGATCACATCAGTGCAGAGCCCGCTTAGGATTCTCTCTCTCTCCCTCTCCCCCTCTCCCCCTCTCTCCCTTTCTCCCCCCCCCCCCAATGAATAAATAAACTTAAAAAAAAGAAGAAGAATGGATAGACAGAAAGGACTAACTTACATTGTTGGAGAAATGTTCCTAGAAAATTCCTTTTTACATGTACCCTCTTGGAAGCAAATACAGTATGCACCTATTTGGATGCATAGAACTTATTGGCTAATTCTTCATGTTACAAAGATTTCTCCTTTTCATGAAAATTATGTTCCCGCCTTCTCTTAACTAGCAAGCCCTTTTAAAAAATATGCACATCTTTCTAGGTACACAACTACCAATGCTCCTTGCTTTGCCCCAGTGATTCCCAAATGAGAATTCTACATGGCTACATCAGAATTTAAGAATGGATTCCTGAGCCCTTCCTCAAACCTACTGAATCAGAATCTCTGGAAATGGGCCTGTGGAATCTGTATTTTTAACAAGTGCTCTAGGTGATTCTGTTGTGCAGGTAGAGTTGGAAACAACCTCTCACACAACAAATTTCTAAAATGTTCCACAATCTGAGTTTGGGGCTAAAAACGAAAAGGCAAATAGTTGAGCCATAGAATCCCTCTTCATTTTATGTTAATCTTTAAAAAGTTACCTAAGCACGAAATATTTGAAACATATGGAAGAGTATAAAGCATAGTAAGAGACACTTGTGTATCTACCAAACTCCATTTTTCATTCATTTCACTGACTTGCTTCCCTAACAATGGTGTATTGGTAAGTCAACTCTCTGTTCTTGGTTTATTTCCATCACAGCACTTCAATGGCTTGAGATTACTTTATAGATTTGTTTGCTTTATGTGATTTTATTTTTTAGATGGGTCCATATTTCCCACCAGATTAGGGATCCAAGAGAGCAGGAAACACATCCACCTTATTCATTCACCAGTGTATTCTCAGCACCTAGCACAGTTCCTGGCACATAGTAGGTGTTATCTAATTGATTATCTATTGAATGAATGAACAAAAATATGCCCATCCCAAATGACTTAGGCTAAAATTCCCACTTATAAAACAATGATAATAAAATACAGGAGAGGTAGAGGTTTTTTTAAACGTTCTACCTGGGAAAATTCAACAGACTCCAGAGTTCTAGAGTAGTTACAAACTATTGATAATTTATTGAGTGCCTCTATCATGAAGGGTGCTGAATTTTGTCAAATGTTTTTTCTGCATCAATTGAGATGATCATGTGGGTTTTTTTTTTCTTCATTCTGTTGATGTAAAATATTACACTGATTGATTTCTATATGTTGAACCAGCCTTGCATTCCAACAAACTAGGGATCAAGGAAACTACCTCAACATAATAAAAGTGTTTAGTTCTAATAATAAAAGTGACTAGTTCTAGCTAGTCACTATGGTGTAGGCATGTGGTCTAATGTTGAAGAGCTTCCAGTCTGGAGGGAAAAACAGAAATTAAGATTTTCTTTTTGATTATGATATCTCCCAAATTTTCTCACATCGTCAAATAATTCAAAGCATTTAAAAACTTGCATGTGAATCTTGTGCCTGACCACTGGCCTCCGATTTGCTATCCCAGTCAGAAGCATAGAACTAGATGGAAGCTATGAAAGAAAGGAGATGGTCTGGTTCCCAGAAGCACTTGACCTTTCACTCTGGGGAGGAGGGGTCAAGCCCCTCTCACATAGCATCTTAAAGGTAGTAGGATCTTTGCCAGGGTTGTCTACATGATGCCTGGGGACCAGATGCTTCTGTGCGGCCAAGTTTGGTGCAGATGGCTCAGATGATGCTATGAGCACTGGTCTTCAAATGGGCGAAGTCATTTTGGCTAATGAGCATCTCGATGTCAGTGATGAACAGGATGGACTTAAGACCCTTTGTCAGCTTTCCTGGGTGCCAGGAGCCTCAGTGTTCTAATGACATCTTAACAGAGAGGTGAGGGTCCCTCCGTCTGCGATCCCCGTCCCTCACCTCCACCACATGACTGAGGTTGGATTTCCCATGTAACCTGCTGTCATATTGTCTATAAATTGCTTTAAAACAATTTAGCAGAGACAGTGTGCGTTAGTTTTATTCTAAACTCTAGGAGCAGTTAGCTGGCATTTGAAAGTATCTGAACCAGAATATAAACTCTAAGATAGTTCGCTGGCATTTGAAAGACTCTAATTAGAAACCCACATTCCCATCGTCTTTGTCTCGGAACACTAGAGGCTTGTAAATTGGCAAAATGGATGTTGGAACGAATGGTTCATTAGAGAAGTAAATGGTGAACAGGATGTGTCGACCAGCTAGAAATCTGTAGGGGCACACCTGCCCTTGGACAAACAAGGACTGAGGATCAAGTGAGCCCAAGTAGTCTCTACCTATATCCTTCAATATGACACTGACCCTATCATGCTTATTGGAGACCACGCAGAAGGTTAGGTGACTCTGGCCATAAAGTACTGTCACATCCACCTTGGTGAAACTTTCAACCAAGACACCTTCATCAAACATCTTAAAAATCAGAAATCTGGGATTTCACCCTGCAAAATAATTTCATGACTGTTTTTGTATCTGCTTGGTCATAAATGTATGTGTGGCCGAATCCAGCCTGAAACTCATTAATGTTGTAAGAAGAGGGTGTGGTTACAGCCGTCACCGACGTGAACTGTTGAAGACTGTGATAGCTACCAGTAAGTACCCTTCATTGTGAATATCCAGATTGGCTTAGGTCAGTTCACCATACTGGCCACCCCTGCTGGATGGGTGATGAGTCCGATTTCATTTGATCTTGAAAATTAAAAGAGCATGGTGCTTCCTTCTATAGTGCCGGAGAACAATGCATAACTATTACATGCTTATTCCATCAGTGCTGCCAATGCCAACATTTGGAGGTTCTCTTTTATAATCACTGTTAGTGAAAGTCAGTCTTCCTAATTGTTACACCTGGCATGTTAGAACCACGCTTTGTTGGAATCGCGCGTCTGTAGTCTCAGCAAAAGAAGATGAGGCTTCCACTCAGAAGCGATGGGAGAGAAGTCTCACAGAGTTTCTACTACATTTCATGTGGTTTCCATATATTGCCTTGAGATGTAATCCATTCATTTCTAGTCAACCAATAGATATGAAGCACCTATTGTGGGTTAGCCCTCTATTAGGCCATGTAGATTACCGTGTAGATTACCAATGTGAATTAAATGTAAATCCTGAAACAACTGATTTTATAATTTGACAAGAAAGAAATCAATAGGTGCAAGCATCGATCAAGAATGCAAGCCAGAATATGACAACTTAAAAATAGAGGGATAAATATCAGTCTGGGAGCTCAGACTGCAGGGATAATCAGGCTTCAGAGGATGAAGTGAGTCTCGAAGAATGAGAAGGTATTCGATAGAGAATGAGGAAGTTGTTCAATGTCTGAGGAAAGTCCCAGCGACGGGCAAGTCCTAAAATGTACAGGGAAGAGTAGGTAAAAGGCCATGGCAGGGAGCAAGATCAAAAAGGAATGTGGAACCAAATCTTAACCATACCTACTTGTGCGGTTTGTACCTGGCACTGAGCAATCCTGCCACATGGGCTGCAGGGATGAAATCCCGCCCTCCGCCAGTTCATCAGCTATGTTGCAACCACTCAAAGGAAGGGCTGTGTTTTCTCTCTTTTATTTTTATTATTATTATTATTTTTACAGAGTATGAAGTGTTTTACCATGCGGGGCCCCTGGGTGGCTCAGTCATTTAAGCATCTGACTCTGGATTTTGGCTCAGGTCATGATCTCACAGTTCGTGGCATCGAGCCCCACAACAGGCTCTGAACTGACATTTTGGAGCGTGCCTGGGATTCTCTCTCTCTCTCTCCCTCTCTGTCCCTCCCCCACTTGCACACTCTCTCTCTTTCTCAAAAAAAAAAAAATAAAAATAAACATTTTTTAAAGTATTTTACCCATTTTACCATGTTCTAACCATTTGTTAGAACAAATTGGTTAATTAGGTATGCAAAAACCCTCTGATATCTCTGAGCTAACTAAAAGCACAGCAAACTGGAGCGCCTGGGTGGCTCAGTCGGTTAAGCGTCCACATCTTGATTTCTGCTCATGTCATGATCTCACGGTTTGTGAGTTCAAGCCCCAAGTCAGGCTCTGTGCTAACAGTGAGGAGCCTGCTTGGGATTCTCTCTTTCCCTCTCTCTCTCTGCCTCTGCCCTGCACATCTGCTCGCTCGCTCTCTTCTCTCTCAAAATAAATAAATATTTTTTTTAAAAAAGCCCAACAAACAGCATTTCCGGAGGCCAATATAGTGACGCGGATCAAAAGACTTCAAAATGGCAATTAGGGATATCTTTTCCAATTTGCACAAAGACCCCCTATGTGTTAGTGGAGCCTCCATTCTTGCTAGTCTTGAATGCCACCACCCGACAAGGAGTCTGGGCTTTGTTCTGTAGGCAATGGGAAGCCCTTGAGGATTTTTAAGAAAGGTTTGAAGGGTCCTTGAAAAGCAATGTGGATACAGAGAATAGTAGCAAGATGGATATTAAGCATACTTTTTGTTGGGCTCACTCTCCTTCACATATATTCTTGCACACTCACAAAGGACTCTGAAAAGTAAACTTTTCTAACATATGAGCGAATGAATCACACAAAAGATGAATTTTTAAAGAGCCCATGCCAGGTACCAATCTAAAACCTGACTCTAGACACTCAGCCTAGAACCTTATCTCCCTGGTTTTTGTTTCGTTGAACCCCTATAAGGATCCACTGGAGTCTTTGGATGGAAGTGTAAAATAAAACAAAAAAAAAAACCCCACACACTTGTATAATCTAAGAGTAAAAAATTCATGTTTCGGGACACCTGGGTGGCTCAGTCGGTTAAGCATCCAACTCTTGATTTCAGCTCAGGTCATGATCTCACAGTTCAATGGCTCGAACCCCATGCTGGGCTCCACACTGAGTGCAAGCCTGTTTGGGATTCCCTTTCTCCCTCGGTCTCTGCTCTGCCCCTCCTCTGCTCACGCTCACTCATGCATGCTCTCTCTCAAAACCAACAAACTTAAAAACAATTCATGTTTCTCCCTTTTTAAGACATTCTTCATTGTGCCATTTGTAAATAAATTCTCTTTAGACCTTCTAGTAAGATAAAGCTAAAACTATAAGGCATTAGTAGGTAGTTTACCCCAATCAGTTCAAGATTATGAGCAAAAATGTCAATCAACTTTCCCCCTGCAAACTCTGATGTATTTCTACGTGTGTCTGTGTTCAATAACACGGCACTGATCCAGCACTTACTGGATCGTTAGTCATTAGCAGATCCACCCTAAAGGCTATACGCTCCCAGGAAGCAGGAGTGTCTTTTGCCTTCCTGGGTACAGGCCAAATATCCACTCCAGGGAACACAGAAAGGAATGCAAATCCCAACTTGGGACCTTTTCCTGGAGGAGGTTCCGCCCGCCTCCTGGTGTGCTGCTTCCTGGTTTTCTGGGATTGCAGCACAGATGAAGATCAGGCCTCCAAGTGCAAGGACAGTTGGCAGAGCGTGGGGGCGGGGTGGGGGAGGCCCCAAAAGGAAATATTGGAATCGTCCCATAGGGTTTCTTTAACCTGCCTACACCTTCTTTACAGAAAAGAAAACTGAGATCCGGAGAGGTTAGGAGACTCTTCGAGTTACTAGGTTCCTGGTTTCCAGTCCGTTGCTTTTCCTGCCCTGCTATTCAGCCTCACTAAATAGGTATTGTTCTATCTTGCTTGTGCAATAGGATAGTCATGTTTATTTTTTCGATTATCATCCTCTTATATGTAGGTGCTTTTTTTGCTAGCATTTTTAATAATTGAAATATGCGTCGCGTAATATACAATACGCCATTTTGAGATGTATACTTCGGTGGTGTTTACTATATCCAGTATGTTGTGCAGCTATCACCACTTTCTAATTTCAGAACATTTTCATCACCCCCAAGAGAACCCTGTACCACTTAGCCATTGCTCCCCATTCTCCCCTTTCGCCAGGCCCTGGCAACCCCTAATCCACTTTTTGTCTCGATGGATTTGCCTATTCTGGACGTTTCGTATCAGTGGAATCATATGATACACAACCTTTTGGGTCTGGCTCCTTTCATTTAGCACAATGTTTCCAAGGCTCGTCTACACTGTAGCATGCATCAGTACTCCATTCCTTTTTATGGCTGCATATGTGGACTGTACAAAGCGGGTTCTAGACTGACAAATAAGAGTTTTTCCCTTTGAAGACTTTCTTGAAGTTAACACTGGCGTCTCTGACCTGGGGGGCGTGCAGGCCTTTTCTAGAAGGCAAATTTCCTTCTACAAGGCACAACTCACCATGTGGACCCAATACATACTCCCTCTGTCTACACACTTACTTTCCTCTATTCACCTTCAGAGGCTCCATAACAGGGGACGTGCTCTCACACTCAGCCAGCATCTTAGCACCACCTTGCCCAATCTTTAGCGATAATGTAACTCAGGGGGGCAGTCAGGCAAGTGACTGTCTCGTAATTAAGTCCTTTGCTTAAATATAAGATATCACAGAGGAGAGATTGTGCTAGACGTTTAGCTAATTGCAACCGAATATAGCCCGGGATTATTAAGCCCACTCTTCTTCGGGGCCAGTTCACTTGTTCACTTAGCAGCATACCCTGCTGCATACTCAGCTCAGAATCAAAGCTGAACCAGACCCGTTTAAGCTACAGCTAAATATAATTCACTGTGCTGTTTCAGAGCTTGGCAGGGGAGTTGTGATGGGGGGAGTGGTGAGGTGGAAAGGACAGGCTGCCACTGCTCTTTTTTAGCAGGAAGTTGTTGTATTATAAAGTATCTCCCAAGTGTGAAGGTTCTATAACTAGGAGAGCAGTGGTCCCTTTTGATCCATCAAAGATGTAGTTATTATCCATCACATTCTAAAAGAGGGAGGTGAGTTTATTTTTTAAAGCTCAAATCTCTTTTAACAGGTTATATTGGACCTTCCAAATGTTTGCACTTTGTGATTTTCTTTTTCTATGTTTGTTAGTTTCCAAAAATTCCTTTGCCAGCTGATTTCCAAAGTTCTTCCTTGGAAGAGATTAAATGCTCAGAAACGAGGAGGTTTTTCCTCATCCAAGTTCATGGATAATTTGACATGTTTTCTCAGAGAGTTTCAATAGAATTTAATTGTGTTTGAACGTTTGAGATGGGGAAGGAGATGAGCTAAAGGTGATCACTACTTGATAGTGGGACACAGTGGTGGGGAAAGTTCAGCATCATCTTTCTCTAAAACGTCAAGTTCTACAGGTGATTCTTACATAAACAAGGACTAGGAGAAGCATGTCATGTAGCATTATTTGGCTTCAAGAATTCATTTTCAGATCAACAAGACATGAGCACTACAAGCCACCCACTCCGACGGCACATGTTTGGCCAACACTTCAGTGTACATTTCCTGTTGTCTCTTACCTATCTCCAGTCATTAACCAGTCAATTTCTCAGCTTCCTTCATGTGCACACGAGTGGGGGAAGGGCAGAGAGAAAGGGAGAGAGAGAATCCCAAGCCGGCTCTGTGCTGCCAGCTCAGAGCCTTTCAAGGGGCTCATTTCAGGGTCTCCTCCCTCCTGGGAGCTCTACACGAGGACTTGACACGGGAGTGCTGGACGCAAGGGCTGGACACGGGGGCTCAAACTCATGACCTGAGCCGAAACCAAGAGTCAGACGCTTATTGGACAGAGCCACCTAGATGCCCCAGGAAGCTTTCATTTTTCTGATGAGAGGAGTAAATGTTGCCACTGTGACCCTCTTCTCCCTTCCTTCCTTTGAAAGTGGTGTGATACCTGGAGCCACAGCAGCCTTTTTTGGGAAGTCATCTTGCTTTGATGAGGAAAGGTCAAGAGAATTGCTCAGATGTTAGCACTGAGGTCACATCATTGAACTGATGAATCAACACTGCCTACTTCGAGCCTTCAAATTGTTTCAGAACTATAAACCCCTATTTGTTGAAGTCACTTCTAGGATGATTTTCACTGCTTGAATGCACTGCTAATATAAACAATTTATGGAAAGACTTTTATTACATACCCATCTTCTGCTTTACTAATGTTGAAGGGTAAACGTTACATCTACCTTAATATTCACCATTTCCCTTTTTCTCTGCCCTGTGTATTTGAGTATTGTCTAAAGTATGTGTTTATTATTTTATTCCATTTTATTTATTTTCACAGAAACTTAACAGAGGTGTACGTTTTAAATTTGGGGTAGGAGGAAGGGAAGGTTTACAAAATCCATTTTGAAAGAGATATATTCGTGAGTAGTTTCATCTTCACAGTAGGATGTGTGTTGCACCATTGAGATACAAATCAAGTTTTCTGGGGCACTTGCAACCCATGCATGACAGGGCTAGTTGGTGTGGGAGAAGGAGAAAGAGAAACTGACTATGGCTGTAAGTACAAAGCTGTCTGACCAGAGGTTTGTTTGTGCATGAAGACTATTCTTTTAGAAACCCATAACCTTTTGCAACTTCAAATGCCAAAAGCAGAGTGTGAAATAACCAAGGTAGAAAACAAATGGGGGTTGATCTTCATTACACTAATAGGCTTTAAAGTTTTAAAGACATTTCTATTTTTTAGAAGAAAAAATCTCTACTTTTAATCATTTTCAAATTAATCCCTTGAACATGTGCCTGTGGTCTGTTTAGGAAAGTACAGGTAACTGACACATTGTTTTGTCTGTTAAGGATACTGTCCATTGAATCGTGTGGTTTCCTGTGTACTAGGACCCTTGGGAAAAATTTTCTGTCTGATCATAGAACCAAGAATATTTAGAGCTAAGCAATGGGTTTGCTTTTATCCCATAAAAATTATAGCTGATTTAATTGTCAATAAGCTGCTGATTTTTGTTTTATCGGGTGCTTAAAAAAAAGTGGGGTACCCAAAACGGTACGTAAGTCTTACAACATTAGTTCCTATTAGAAGAGAATGAGTTCATTAGGTCAGATTTTCATATAATGGCCAAGAATGACTCCGGCCAATAATGTCCCCCATGCCCCCACTTTGTGTCTCTCAGCACTGACTCAGGACATGCAGTGTTAACTAACATTGTGTGAATTTTCAACATTTTATTGATTGTTATCACCAACTTAAAGAGTTCTCATTATGATCACGATAAATAGAGATTAGTGGACATTTTTTACTAAGATAATCATTCCCAAAACGTACCATTGCTTTAACATCCCAACTGAAGTCTAGTTTCCACTCAGGTTGAGTTCAAAATGCATGTTCGTGATGAGCATAGAGTTCTCCTCTACCCGAGACTCCTTCCAACTTCTAACTCTGCCATCTTGCCCGTGTGGCTTCCAAGATGGCCCTGCTGCTCTGCCATGAAGCCTGCAGCAGCAGAAAGATCATGAGGAAGGAGGTTTATGGGCCAGGCCACCCATACTTCATTGGCCAACAGTCAGCCACATGGCCACACCTAAGTGCCAGGGACGCTCTGAAATGCAGTCTAGCTCTGGCCCGGGAAGGAGGACAGGTTTGATGAAGACCTCGCCGGTCTCCGCCACAATGAAAATGACAATAAAGTAAAAGGCACAGAGAGTTTTATAACCTGAAGAGGGATGGAAAACCCAATTGACTCTGACCGCTCGGTGAGAAAATGGGCTACGCCCCAGGGGCACCTGGAGAATCCTCTTAACATCTATCCAAATCATGCCTTAGAAAGTGAGAGAGGCTCTGATAAAAGTAAGATAGGGGTGAAGTTGGAGGGGCACTCTGGGGACACACGGCACATTCCTCCTCTGGGGACACAGCAGCTCAGGGTGTCAACCCGTTGCTCGGTAGAATTCGCCGGGAAAAATTCCCAGTTTCATGCATCTTGGTGATCATCTGTACTGCGGTTCCAAATGGCCCCAGCCTGCCTGGAGTGCTTTCCTGCTCCCTGCGTCCGGTTAAACTCACTTTGCTTCTGCCCAGAAGATGTAGAAAAAGTATGCAGATGGCGAAGCCACTCACACTCATACTGTTAAGTGCAAGGAGTGAGTTTTGTAGCCATCGCAATCATTGATTTGCGTTTGTCATTTAAGGGGTTTGTTTAAGAGACTCTTAACAAATTAGCCTTGTGGTTTCATTTTCAAATGATAAACAGGTACTCAATTTGTGCTTTTTTCATATGAAATTTATTGTCCAATTGGTTTCCGTACAACACCCAGTGCTCATCCCAGCAGGTGCCCTCCTCAATGCCCATCACCCACCCTCCCCTCCCTCCCACCCCCCATCAACCCTCAGTTTATTCTCAGTTTTTAAGAGTCTCTTATGGTTTGGCTCCCTCCCTCTCTAACTCTGTGTGTGTGTGTGTGTGTGTGTGTGATTTTTTTCACTTGAAAGTTGTAAAATAATTCAATGTCTGTGAAAAGGGTTTGGGTGTTTAAGGGAACCCAAGTTCCTGCATGTATAAATTAGTTTTATTAGATTCATAAAAGTTAATTGAGATGTAGGAAGATTTTACTCTGTAGGTTTGTGTTGGCCTCAGGCATGTGAAATGTTTCAGGAGATCAAATATATTAAGTTTGTAAGGGTCGTTGAAAATATTTTAGGAAACTTAATTACATGGCCATTGTTTGAGGCAGCTTAATCTTTTTAAATTTATAAATCCCTTGAATACTAATCAACAAAACAATTGTTTTTAGATAAAAATTTCTATACTTACTAATAGAATACATTTATAAATGTGTAGACTAGATTTATAGGCTAAGTTTGAAGACTGAAAGTAAAATGACATGTTTGACTTTAACCGAATATTAATTAGAGTAGATACAAGTAGTTCATTTTGCTCTCACACCTTTCACAAATACTCAACTGATAGCAGCAAGGAAGAGGAAAGAGAGAGTGGTGGGCATTTGATAAAATGCAGGACCAAAACCACTTAAACAAATTAATTTCTTTCGAAGTGTGGTAAGAGGCTAGAAATCGGTCCATGACATCTTCAGCAAAAAAACAAAACAAGCCAAAAAATTATCCCTGCACATCACAGTTTCACAGCTTGGAAATCAAAAAGGTACAATGGGTTGCTGTATTATATGTGCATTAAATTTTCACAAAGTCAGCTAATAAGCTTGGTTGTGACAAAAGAAGTTAATTTTGTCTTGGTCCCGTAAGGTCTCCTAAACATTAGGGGAGTTTTCAAGAGCGATGTTGCCTTACAGATTCACTTTCGACTCTAGAGAAGTCAGGAATCATTCTGCCCAAATGACCACCTGACCCGAGCTTCCCTGCTGGTGCTGCCTTTTGCCCACACAAAGGAAGTGGTTCAGCGGAGCCTTCTTGGGGAGCACTAAAGAGGCTGAGGCTGGGGAGGAACCCGGGAGGGTCTAGAGAACAGAAGACTGAGCTGTATTGAGGCTTAGGAGGGGAGCCCGTGGGACTGACAGGCAGAATGGGGGCAGTTCTAGGAATTCTGTCTAGAGCAGGGCAAGAGAGAGAGCGGGGGCAGCTCCTGGCCCCAGAAAAAGGGTCTGACCAGGGTTCCAGATGAGCACCAGGGCCCTGCAGTGACAGAGTAACTCTGGGAGAAAATAAGAGGGCAAGGGAGAGTCTCGCGGCGGTGGCTACAACAATAATGGAAATATCTGGCCATTTGATGCTGAGATATAGAGCAGAACAGAGACTAAATATAACCAATACCCCCACCAGCCAAGGGGCAGGGGTAGCGATAGGAGAGGCCTTTGGAGAAGTGGAGGCTTTTAAAGAACAGATGGAAGAGATGCTTGGTGTCCTGATGCCTTAACATTTGTGCTAACAATTGTCATCTTAAGTGAACCAGGTGAGGAAGGGAGGGAGCTGCATACGTGAAGTTCTTGGGCTTAGAGGTGAGAACATAGTGCTGTGCAAAGCTGCAGGTAGATGGCGTGGGAAGGGAAGAGGCAAGAAATGCGGCTGCATTTGTAGCATCCTGGGTCTTTAACCTTATAGGACAGTAACACCCCCTGAACTGTGACAGCCAGAAGTGTCTCCAGACATTGCCAAACGCCCCCTGGGGAACAAAATCACCCGTATCTAAGAACCATTGTTCCAGGATTTCAGCTCCATGAAAACTGGAACTTTTTTCCTTCTGTATCTCCAGCACCCACCAATGGCACTGGTAAAAATGTGTTGAGTGAATGAATGGCTTACAGATAGTATCCTAGCAGTGGAAAAGCAGCGATGATACGACAATAAAATTCCAACACCTTCCTGGACTACAAACAGATGAAAACTGATTGATATCAGAGTCAAAAGAGATTTATCCCAGTAAAGGAAAAGTAATGGTTATACACAAAATGGGATAATATTCCGCCTTAAAAAAGAAAGCAAGCCTGTCATATGTGACAACATCGATGGACCTTGAGGACATTATGCTGCGTGAAATGAACCAGTCACAGGACAAATCGTGCCTGATTCCACTTAAATGAAATGTCTAAAGTAGGTCATGCAGAAGCAGAGAGTAGAATGGTGGCAAATGCTGGGGGAGGGGCAAAAGGAGAGTTGCTTTTCCACAGTTATAAAGTTGTAGTTACACCCCCCAAATTTTTTTTTAATGAAACTATAGTTATGCTAGATTAATAAATTTTATAGATCTCCTGCCCAACATAGTGTCTATAGTTAACAATATGCTGTTGTACACTTAAAAGTTTGTTAGGAGGGCAGGGGCGCTTGGGTGTCTCTGACAGTTAAACATCCAACTTCGGCTCAGGTCGTGATCTTATGGTTCAGGAGTTTGAGCCCCACGTCAGGCTTCGTGCTGACAGTGCAGAGCCTGCTTGGAATTCTCTCTCTGTCTCTCTCCCTCTCTCTCTGCCCCTCCCTCCCCCCCAAATAAATAAACTTAAAAAAAAAGTTTGTTAGGAGGGTAGACCTCATATTAAGTGTTCTTACCATCACGAAATTCAAGAAAGAGAAAGAACGGTTACAAATTTTTTTCTAGTTGGTACATTGGTTTATTTGCTCATGTTAATAATGAACATATGTTGGGGCGCCTGGGTGGCTCAGTCGGTTAAGCATCCGACTTCGGCTCAGGTCATGATCTCGCGGTCCGTGAGTTCGAGCCCCACGTTGGGCTCTGTGCTGACAGCTCAGAGCCTGGAGCCTGTTTCAGATTCTGTGTCTCCCTCTCTCTCTGACCCTCCCCCGTTCATGCTCTGTCTCTCTCTGTCTCAAAAATAAATAAACGTTAAAAAAAATTTTTTTTAAAATAATGAACATATGTTTACATTTTAAATATATTTTTAATACGTTTAAACAGAGCTATGTTACTGTCTGGAATTCTTAACACTCCCATTGGAACCCCACTTCTGTTCAAATCAGAGTCCATTATATTACCTAGGTGAGCAGACCACTCGTCATCTAGTGATAGTAACAAGTGGCAGAAGTCATAGGGTGAAAGAGGAGAGCACTTTTAACATTTGCCCCAAAATACCAGGATGCAGTAGCAATATCTCCAAGGAAAATCTGGTTGAGTTTTTGAAGTAGGTAAGATGTGGACAAATCCTGGGAGACCAGCCCAAGGAGATGTGTTAAGGGTTGGAGAGGGCATCGGAGAGCCACGAGTTACATGTTCTCTCCAATGCCCTCAGAGGATTCTTCAGGCATTGGCGGGCAAGGCGGACACGAGAGGGGAGAGATGCCCCAGGATGGGCGAGGTTGCCAAGGTGAATGAAGGGAGTTGTCTGTTGGGGCTCGGAGTCAAAGGAATGCATGCAGAAGTGGCCACAAAGCTGTACTTCTGTCGAGCAAGTGTGGAGTTTTCACATGGCTCCCGTTGTTGGTTTATAATTCGTTGAATTTAACACGGTAATGATGATCGAAGATTTATTTTCCTTTAAAAAAGAACTCTGGGGGCACCTGGGTGGCTCAGTTGGTTAAGCAACCGACTCCAGATTTCGGCCCCACATTTGGCTCTGGGCTTGCAGTGAAGAGCCTGCTTGGGATTCTCTCTCCCTCTCTCTCTGTTCCTTGTCTGCTTTTGCTTTCTCGAAATAAATAAACTTAAAAAAAAAATCCTTTTCATTAAGATCTGGAGAATATTTTTTAGCCGTTATGAAATTATAATGTATTGATATAACAGAAAGTAAGATTAACCTTACTTTTTTTAATGACATTATGGCAGGGAGAGCCAGTGAAGCCCCAATATCCTTTCTTGTCTCCCCCAGTAACAGAATCCCTAGTTTTTTCATCTGGAATTATGGATACCTAGGCAGCACGCCTCATTTCTTAGTTTCCCTTGCTAGATGTCTCCCTGTTGCTAAGTTCTGACTAATAAGTTGCAGAGGAGGGTAGTATCATGTGCAACCTTCCAGGAATTTTCCTTAAGAGACATCCCGGGTCTGCTCGTTGCCCTCTCTTTCCTTTGACCCTTCCCCCATCTTGCTGCCAGGACCCGGATGTGGCCAGCCTGGGCCAAGAGGAGACCGGCCACCCCTAGGGATGGTAGAGCAGGGAGCCAAAGGGGCCTGGGGCCTTGAGGACTTCACAGACGTGTCATACCAGCCCACCCTGCCTAACCAGACCTTCACACCAGACAGAAATAATCTCATATTTCGTGTGAGTCTTTCTTTGGAGAACTTTGTTACTTGCAATCAAACTACGAATCCTCAGCAATACAAAAAATAAAATTCTGTTCTACTAACTCTCATTCACCTATTAAAAATATTTTTAAATTTTTTTTAATGTTTATTTTTGAGAGAGAGAGAATGACAGTGCATGAACGGGGGAGGGGCAAAGAGTAATGGAGACACAATTCAAAGCAGGCCCCAGGCTCTGAGCTGTCAGCACAGAGCCCAACGTGGGGCTCAAACTCACAAACCGAACCATGAGATTGTAACTTGAGCTAAAGTCGGACACTTAACCAACTGAGCCACCCGGACGCCCCTTAAAAATATTTTTAAATTTTTCTTATCATTCTTTTTTCCTTCCCTACATTTTGTCCCTCATGTAGCTGATAAATGTTCTCTTAAAGATCTCCAACCTTCTCTTTCTTCCACCACTCCCTCTTCTTGGCTTGAATGGCCCCTGTTCTCCGGAAATGTTTATCCCTGTCTCTGCCTCTCAATGTTCTCTGTTTCTTTCAAGGCCCATCTCAAATATCATCTTTCCCAAGCAGATTTCTCTCCTTTCCTTCAACAGGATGAGACCCCTCTCTCCACCCTGCGTCCATGTAGCACTGTATATCTCTCACCTGACAATTACATCCTGTGATGGCTTTTCGTCAGTTCTGTCCTTCTTTTATCCCCATCCTAGATAGTAAGTATTGTGAAAACAGAAACTATGTTTATTCATCTGGGTAATCTCTATACCCTCAGCGCAACTCTTGTTTAGGATGAATGCTCCATAGTTATTTGTGGAATTGAATGGCCAAGGCCTCTTGGCCTGGAAAGAAACCAATACAATCCACTGCTGATGGGTTTGCTGTAGATTTTATTGTTTAGTCTCTCCTCTCTTCTAGTTCTTCTCGAAACAGAGCCCTTGGCAGTGGCAAGAATAATTAGATACAGTCTTGCATAATTAGTTGTCATCGCCTCGTAAATTGTAGCCTCCTGATATCAGGGACCACGTTTTAAACGTACTTTCTATTTCCTTTCTTGTCATCTCCCACCCCACCTCTAATAGTTCTTAGCTCAGTGCCGCACTCACTCAATTGTTTAAAATACTTGTTGAAGTAAGGAATAAATGAAGTCAAGTTACTTCTTCCTTGACACCGATCACATTTTCTTTTCCCAAACTTTGTTTTCTCTTTTCCGTTTTCAGGGCCTCCCACTTGCTCTGACGTTCCCAGCTTTCTTATCAGCTGCCCGAGTGTCATTCTCCAGGGATCATTCCTAGTTCTTCCCAGAACTCCCAGACGTCCACTAACCAAAGAGAGGAATGAATACAGCCTTTCTTTAGTCTCCATATAATGAAAAGATGGTGCAGTACCAAAGGGCTCGAAGGGCCAAAATTTTTTTAAAGGGCATGATCATAGCATAGACAGGATTTTTAGATATCTACGTAGACATGTTTAAATCAAAAACTGCTATGAGGCCAACAAGTATGATGCTATGTGGTCAACATTCCAAGGTAAATAATGTTTTTATAGCCAATCAAGATCCGTTCTCATTTGGTTTTGTATGAGTACATCCTACCACTTTCCAAATTGGAATCAAAGTAGATTAAGATCTGTTCATTTTCTGATCTCAGGCTTGCAGGGTATCCCCAGAGAACCTGGGGTTGGGAATTATGCCCAGCACAGCACCATCAACAGAAAGGTCTACAGCAAATAGATTCCCCATGGGTGCGGCCAGTAGAAGGATTTCTTTTTTAAAGACCACACTGCTTTCTATCATAGCTTGCCCCATCTATTCTCCCCGGGATCTCTCTTGGGTGGTGTCTTATCTGATTACCACATACTTGGTGGCTGAGCATCTCCAGCAGCACATAATCTTATTACATACACTACTTTGGTTTGGGCAGGGGTGGGGGGAGTTGGGTTTGTTTGTTTGTTTGTTTGTTTGTGAGAGAGACAGAGTACGTGAGGGGGAGGGGCAGAGAGAGAGGGAGAGAGAGAGAGAGAGAGAGAATGAGAATCACAATCAGGCTTTGTGCTCTCAGCACAGAGCCCAACACAGTGCTCAATCCCACAATCGTGAGATCAAACCTGAGCCAAAATCAAGAGTCAGACACATAACCAACTGAGCCACCCAGGTGTCCCTCCTTACACTACTTTGCTAGAGCTTTTTTAAGTTTTATAACTGACACTTGATTTACTTCTTAATTCCATTCCTCCAGATCAACCAAGAGTTCTTTGCCTCGTGGATTCTGGCTAAACAGAAGAGGAAAAATAGTTTAGAGATGCTGACTGGAAGCCTGTGTTCACCAAAGGGGGAAGTGAGTTTTTGGAAATTTATGTGAGCAGGATACTAGGGAAGGATCACCACTTAAAATACCCATGGCCATATAGAGTGTAGTCTGGCCTGAATGTGTGGGCTTGACCATATGACCATAAGGTCCTCAGTGACAGAATCCTTATCTCTGACCTGGAGGAAGTGTGTGCAACTCTTCTCTGGGGAGGGAACTTCACCCAGAAGCCCATGCTACTATTTCTCTAGCTAGACTGTCCTCACATGAGGTCCCCCCTCCACTGGTGGCTCTCACTAAAGGTATCAACTTTCTGGTTAATCTTCTGCCCTTTGCACCCACGAGATCCTACGTCTTCCCTGTTAACCTAATTTTGAACTTTATTATACTATAAAAATGTGTCTCCTTTCTGATTTTGAGTTACATTACAAAACTTTCTTCTATGAACTTAACCTTGAGTGGTACCATAACTGATCCCTTCTTCCCTGCCTTCCCCCATCAACTACGTAGGCATGTGGGTGGGGGTGGGAGCATTCAGGACAGCCCCCGCAAATGAGAAGTGACAGGAAAGGGTGAAAGTCAGGGAGTCAGAAAGCCTTAAAAACCAAAGGTAGACTGTATGCTGGTCTGAGGAACACTAGGGGCTGAAATGGGGTGGGATGCGGACCTTCTGCGCTGCCACAAATCAGTCTAGGCCAAGGGAGGGGCTCGAGGTGAAGAGTCACTAGGACCCTGGAAAGAAGCAGTAAGCAGGAGAAACGCTTGGGACAGATGTTATCAGTAAGAATGGAAGCAGTTGAAGACAGACCCTGCCTGAGACTGACAAGTGGGGATTTTCACTTGAAAAAAGGCACGGCTCCCCAATATTTCTGTGGCTTCGTCTCCAGCCTTTGACATTTCTGTACATTTGTAGAGGAGACGAATGAGAGTCCAGGCACCCTAAACAAAGGCTTCAAGTGGGGCTTTTTCCTGGAAGTAACACTCTGATGTCAGAAGTCCAAGATTCAAGTCCTGGCTCCTGAGATCCCTGACTGTGTGATCATAAATCTGTCTCTTACACTCTCTGGGCTCTTGGTTTCTTCATCTGTGAGAGGGATAATAGTTTTTACCTGCCTCCCTCTCAACAGAATGGCACTATACTCCAGGTACCAGGCTAGATGCTGGGGGCCAGTGAGTGAGACAGATACGGTTCCTGCTCTCTTGTATCTTACATTCTGTTGGGAAATTGATTGTAAACAAGTAACTACGGGTGTCACAATCATAGTTCACCTGGACTTATGGGTGCATTCACCAGGGCACCTAACCTAGACCAGGAGGTCAGGGAAGGCTTCCCTGATCAAGCAACGTTTGAGCTGAAATGCAGAGGATGAGTAGAATTTAGACCGGATGAAGTGGGGGAACGAGAGCTGGTCATGGTAAAGAAACAGTGGTGGAAAGATGAGGTGGGGAGAAAGTGGCATATTTAACCAAGGAAAGGGCAGAGCGATCAGGAGTACAAAACCACATGGGGGAGGTGAGTGGCTGGTGTTCAGCCTCACAGGCTGCAATGGATTAATTCTAAGGGGGATAAAATGAATAATAAAGTGTTTACATTTCTTGGGCCAGATGCCATGGCCGCCACTTTACATGTCTGATCTCATTGATTTCTCCCAATAGCCACAAGGTCACATAATTATTAAATAGGGGAGCCAGAACACAAACTCGGGCGGCCTGCCCCAGCCCCCTTGCGCTATAAATGTGCTTTATGTAAAAATTCTGTGCAGGCTCAAAGGCAGCTTGCCATTGTCACATATGGACAGTTAAGACCCAGAAGGAATCATTTCTCCCCATATCTCTT